>NC_086319.1:43246356-43850780 GCF_036172605.1 Pelobates fuscus | reverse complement strand
TACAAACCTGTAGTCCTAATGGTTTAGTGCTCTTGTCCCTCTTATCTCTCCCCCCAGGGTGTTGCTGGGGAGGCAAGGATTTTTCCACCGATATCCAATTCAATGACCCTCATCCAATGCAATACTCGGCCCATAGGAAGGCATTGGATTAATGGCTGGATCAATGACTGCAGTCCTGTGACTGAGTTTTTCACTGTTATGGCAGTAGGAAGCACCTCTAGTGGCTATTAGTATAACTGCCACTGGAGGTGTGTTTAAAGGGATACTATAGTGTTAGGAATACAAAGCTGTATTCCTAATGCTATAGTTCCTTATGCCTCACCCATACCTCCCGGCTTCCCCTCCCCATACCAATAAATGGTTAAAAACCTTTATTCGCTCACCCGATTCTAGCACCGATGTCCCTCAGTGCTGGGTTGGCACTCTGCCTCCTCCAACGTCTTTCAACAGGGGGGCTAAGCACATTTGCGGCAAGCACTGTGAGATCAATTGGTCCTCCCTATAGGAAAGCATTGAATCACGCTGGATGTCCTCATGCAGAGCGTGAGAATGTATAGTGTCAGTTAGGTGACCAAAAGCCGCTTAGCCACCAGGCTGGTAGACAGCCACTATAGGCTGTTTTCGTGCTGCAATGTAAACATTGCATTTTTTTAAAAAATTGCAATGTTTCACATTGTAGACTACTGACGTAGTCAGGGTGCCTATAGTATCCCTTTAATTTATTCCATTGCAGAGTTAAACACACTTGCCCACATCTTCCATGCCTCTTCATTGAGATTAAGTAACCTGGGTGACTGTAGTGGTGATTTAAACATGTTCAACGTCACTTTACCTTTATATATTACCTAGATTAGCAATGTTATGCCCAATATTTTAAATTGTATAATTGTTATTAAGATGTTAATTATGGTATATATTTCTGTTTGGAAAATTAGTATATGATATACATACATATAAATACATATATATATTGAGCATAGTTGAGTCATATAGAGAGGTTTTTTTTTTTTTTTGTATTTTTTTTTTTTAATAACAAGGATGGAATTCTGAAATGGTGAATCACAATTTCCAGACTGAAGGAAAAACTGACAGGCAGAGTTTTTGTATTTCAGTGTTACCTTTTGGTTTACTTTGATTATCTCAGGAAGTCAGGACAATGAATGCTATTACATAGACACATACACCCAGCTAACTTTATTTAGGTATTCCAAGGCTGCAAAGGGACAGCAAGACATATTACAATCAGGATTCTTTTGATTGTCTGGAAAATATGAATTTGCTAATTTTAGATACTTCTGATACGTTAGTCCACCCACTAATTTCTTACGCCATCTAAATGATAACACCATCACCTGTAACATTGGGATCGAGCAAAAGCCACGGTATTGTTTTTTCCCAGTTTTGTCAGATACAAAAAAAAAAACATTCCCTGATATGATTCCATTTATTGTTTATCCCATTGCTGTCTAATAAAACCCATCTACTATAGGTCATTTATTGTATAGAAATGAAATTCTGTCCACTGGGCCTTAGACTGAAACAGGTTTTAATTCACAGTCCAAAAATGCTGCTTTTACAAAGCCAATAAATAATGGAATATTAGGAACATATGAAATCTAAATAAGTAACACTTTGCTGAGAGTTCCATTCATATTGCCAAAAGGCTGGATATTGAAAGAAGGATATTGAACGCATATTCACGGTTTCTATTTCATCCACGCTGCTACTATATTAAAAACAAAGCCTAATACAAAGTCAGGGTTTTGCCACTAGCTAGTGTTAGTCGATATGAGTTGTGTTTTCTACAGAAAAGATAAGCAAAGCATACGTTCTTCCACTATATCTTCCAAGTTTTATATAGAAAAGAAAAGGGATAGTTTGAGGCATGTGCATATAAGAGCCATCTTTTCGACCAATATTTAAATAAACATTGGCTGTAAAGGTCAAATGAGGTCGGCTCAAGTCAGCTGTCCACAATCTGTCAATCAGAATCAGGAGTGCTGTAAGAAAATACAAAGAGGTTAGTGTTAGGGCTGGGGTTAGTGTTAAGGTAGTGTTAGTATTAGAGTTGTGGACGTTTAAGGGTTAAGGATTAGAGGTTGCGAAAGTGTTATGGTAAATAGGGGTTAAGGATTTGTGCTAGTGTTCATTTTAAAGGTTAGTGTTAAGATAGTGTGGGGGTTAAGCGTTAGTGTTAGGGTAATGAAGGAGTTAAGCGCGAATGTTAAGGTAGGGTTTTAGAGTGGGTGTTAGGGTATTTAAGTGACTAATGGTTATTGCAAGCATATATGTCCTAGTGGTGTCCAAAATTAGAGGTCAAAAGGTTTCGAACTACATATATCAAAGCTGTCACTATTGAGTCATCTTGTGTACAAGTGAAATAAAATGACAATGGCAGCAGCTTGGGAACGTAACTATGTCTAAAGTCTAAGGAACGCACATTCACATGGATTTATTTTCAGGTATATAGAAAAATAACATTCTGGCACTATAGGGTCTATAGGTACCCCCACCCTTAGGGTCCCCCTCCCGCCGGACTCTAGGGTGAGGAAGGGGTTAAACACATACCTTTTCTCCACCGCCGGGCTCCCTCGGCGGTGGGGACTCTCCGCCTCCTGTCCCTGTCATCGGCTGAATGCACATGCACGGCAGGAGCCACTCGCACATTCAGCCAGTCCATAGGAAAGTATTCTCAATGCTTTCCTATGGACGCTGACGTCTTCTCACTGTGAAAATCACAGTGAAAAGCACGGAAGCGCCTCTAGAGGCTGTCAATGAGACAGCCACTAGAGGCTGGATTAACCCATTTGTAAACATAGCAGTTTCTCTGAAACTGCTATGTTTACAGCAGAAAGGGTTAATCCTTCATTAAACTGAAGTGGTCTGGGTGCCTATAGTGGTCCTTTAATGATAGTCAATGCATGGTTTAAAATGTTTCATTTCTATATAACATGTTTGAAATGTGAATAAAGCAAAGATATTCTGTTGATAATGAATCGTTACTTTTTATTAATCGGCGAATGCAGGGTCCCTCAGGAGATATATGGATAAATATATAGTGTAGATTGGATTAGTCATGTTAAACTCTTTCAGATTGATCAGTATAGCTTCAGACCTGAAGAAGGGAGGAAACTCTTGAAAGCTTGTCTTTGAAATATGATGTTAGTCCAATAAAAAAGGTATCATTGCATACTGCAATACTCTGATAAATATATAGATATATAAGGCAGCTTATACAGGAGTGTCAATTTATGGTATCAAAGAAAAAAACTATTTGTCTATTTGTCTATTCTTTAACAAAAACAAAAAAATGTAAAACGGTGTGCTAAAATTTTCCGTAAGGTGACCAGACTTACAAAATAAAATCTATATAAAAATAACACCCCCTGCAGTGTATTATTTATTTTCGAGAAGCCCTGTAGTGTAATGTTCCATAAACATCTGTCAATATAACGTGGAGCAACAATTCAGGCTTTGAAAGGACACTACAAACCGAAATTGCTAAAAGCAAAGAACGGTTAGATTTATTTATCTGCCCTGTAACCCTGCGAGAGAAAGGAAGCAGCACATTTGTTTTGGTGCTCAGAGTGTTAACACTACAAAATCAATTGGTTCTAGCCATTAAAGAAGAAAGGAAATGACTGATTTGTTACAGCAGTTTCCCTGATAAGCATGAAGTGATACTTTCTTTACTTGTGTGGTCAAGGAACTGAACCGACCCTCATTTCAAAATAAAGTGAGTCATTAGATCTGAGAATAGGAAAGAAATTGTTTAAATAACAGCAGCATAACGGTTTCCTTTTGAGCACTGACTTTTCCGTATGGAATGCGATCTTGAATATTTCTCCCTCTGAAGCCAATGTTTGTCTGAATAATTTTTATTATCCTCTTCTCTCCTCTCCCCTCCCTCTTCCCTGTGTTCCGTAGATCTATACCGACTGGGCAAACCACTACCTAGCAAAATCTGGTCACAAACGGCTGATAAAGGATTTGCAACAGGACATTGCGGACGGTGTGTTGCTAGCAGACATCATCCAAATAATCGGTAAGGTTCCCCTGGCAGGGCAGCCGCACAGTAAGTGTATTCTCAGTGCTGGGGGTGGGACGGATTAGAGAAGGCGGAGATAGGAGGGTTTCAAACCTAAAAAAAAAAAAGAGTGAAGTTCAATGAGTTTCAATATGTCTTTAGTTACAAACTCCAGATGCTATTGAACATTGTCTTGAGTGTTTGTTTGAAAATTCATTAGAATTTAAATACTTGGGAAGTAACTGTCCAAGCCGTTATTTTATGACGGCTTAAAGTGTATCCAACATATGCTGAAATGTCAGAAATGAAGACTTGATCAAACCATATGTCTCCCATGTGTGCATTTTGCTAGCTGGATGGGCTCTACGTTGCTGAGATGCCTTGAAACTTTATCCCTAACCATGCAAAGACAATTGCAGGCGGTTTCATGTCAGCAGTCACTTGGCAGGGACTGGAGAATTAACAGGAGATCTTACTCACACTTAACTTATCCTAGAACTGTAAATGCTCTTGGGGTTTCTGGTAGCAGTGACATAGGATTAGTGAAGTCTTTCAGGTAAGAGTAGCACATACTGAACTTTATTTTAACTTCAAATGTATTGAGCTATTTTGCTTTGTATTGTGTTGGTGCTATTGCTTGTTTGTTTGTTTTTTTCATTTTATATTTCTTTTTCTTGTAGCAAATGAAAAAATTGAAGATATCAATGGCTGCCCGAAAAGCCAGTCGCAAATGGTAAGAATCGATGAGGATTATTTTTATTTTAAATAAATATTACATTGATTATTTTTATGTGTGTATAACATGCTATGGGTCAGTGTATGTTCTACAGTACTTGATGTGTCTCGTTAATATAATATTAAATACATGTTTTTGTTAGCAGGATTTAAAAACAAATATTTAGCTTTTTTGGCTTATGCTAAATAAATAGAATCTTGTAATAACGAACAAATAACAAACAAACAAAAAGTCTTGTTCCTGAGGTGTTATCTTTAAGGATATTGTGGATTTAGTAAGTGTTTGTTTATTGTTTGTGTTTCCTGATGCAAGTCAAACTGACCACTTACGTTAAAATTTTGAGATTATTGGAATTTTGAGATTATTAATGCACAGTGTAACTTCTGCCTGCAATCCGTGGCACAGCCTTCTGGGGAATCCTGTGTTTAGACATAGGAAGAGAATGCCATAAATATAGACAGAAACTAGAGGCAGAAGGACAGGTGGGGGGAACGCAAATGGTTGTTTTAAATAGCAAAACATGATGCTGTGCTGGCTCGCAGAGAATATTTTGCTGCAATGCCATTGTCAAGAGCTTTGCTGTGGGTGTAGGATTAGTTTTAACCAACTATTCAATTCAAGTTAATTTTATAAGAGGTGCACGGGTCATTGATATTTTACATATTAGTCAAAAGCTGCATAGCCTGTTAAATTCATTGGTGTATTCATTTGTAGTTTGTATAAGCTTATGGTCATTTTAATGTATACTTACTGCTTGTGTCCAGAGTTTTATGTCTTGCAAAATGTTAGTATGCAAATTTTCACTTCACCTAACATAAAGAAAGAAAATGAAAGAGATTTAAAGGTGCACACCACTGAGCAAATTCAAAATAAATACAAATCACTGTTTAGTAGATATAGCCCACATGAAAACTTGCATGCATTTAATTATGTAATTATTTTTATTGGAGTTATATCTAAAAACATGAAAATCCTGGAGTTCTCATGACTGCTAACTTTTCAAGCCATCCTCTTTTAACCCCGCCCAGACTTTCTGTGGCTGTCCAATCACAGACTTCCCAATGCAGCTCAATGAGAAGTCTTTTAAGGCAAGTGATCTGGGCAATTGCTGCCACTTGGGTTTAGCTCCACTGAGCTAACCAAGCCAGAAAGTAACAGGAGCTGTCGGCTGCTTGAAAGATAAGGCGATGTAACCAGGTTGATTTATAAAAGTGTAAATTTCTAATGAAAACTGTACATTTTGAAAAATGAAAAAAATAGGACAAACTCTTTCCAATTTTTATTTTCAACAAGGTAAGGTACTTTAGAGGTCTGAAGTGTTTCTTTAAACATAAGCAGATCTTATATAAAAAGATAAGTCTGTTTAGGAAATCTTGAATGCATTTGTAGAGATTATGGAATAGCCTGTTTTTATGTAATTACTCAAGAAACTATCCATTGCATAGCAAAATGCAGGCTTCCATTTTCTCATACTCATCTGTGTAACTACAATATTTATTATTATTAATAATTTATTTTACTACTGTCCCTTCTTTTTTCTGCTCCTTCCATCAACTCTCATTATTGTTACGTTTGACAAATGTGCACCAACGTGATTGGACAAGCCCTATTTCAGACCATTTCAGACCATCCTCTTGGGTCCTGCTTCTTCATGGACCTCTTGATATCAGTGAGATGTAGTAACTTATAATTAATTCCCCAGTAAAATGGATTGTGACCCCTGTCGTACTCCTTCATTTTCTGCAATTCATGCCAGCTAAATAATACTAAAATGTAGGTCTTTCTCTACTGTAAATTCAAATGCATGACAGTCAGATTCAAGTGTGGTCTTATGTCAATGTGCCACTTTATATTACAATTAGATGCCCTGCATAATTTCAATTATCAGATCATTCACTTAAAAGTGAGTTGGAGTGATGATCTCTTGGCAAAGTTACAAATGTAGGCCAACATTTCCAAGTTGGAGTGATTTCCTCAAAATGCCAAAAGACAAAGATACATTTGAATCAGTACGTAGTTGTTACTGAAATCCACATGTTTGAGATTGAGACATGTTGACATTTTTGATGGGAGTCAAACATATTCTAATTTGATACTAAATCTGGGTATGTATTGACTTTGCATTTGAAACATTCACAAGAAGAGTTAGCACTTGTTATGCTGAAGGGGAAACATGCTTCTCTTGTGTATACGTTTTAAAGAGCAGGTGAAAGAATGATGCTCAATCTAGTATGCATGCACAGTCATGCAGGGTTATTCAATAAAATAAGAATTCAAGGATTAAAGTGAATTTCAAATGTAACAGGATACTCTAGGCATCAAAACAACTTTAACTTAATTAAGCAGTTTTGGTGTTAACTTTTGTTTATGTTATGCAGCTCTAGGCACACCTCACCTGGCTGTGAATCACACAGTCTAGTAAAAAAAAAAAAAATGGTTGAATTTCCAATAAGATGTTAACATGCTTTAGACGTTTTTATATCCTGATCTCTAAATGTAACTTTAATCACACACAGGAGATGCCTGCAGGGTCTAGCAAGCTATTAACAGAGCAGGAGATAAGACATTCCAAATTAAACAAAAAATGTGCAATAAAGGAAGTGTAATCATTAGATCTCTCTTTACAGGAAGACTGTGTAAGTCATATTCAGGAAGATGTGATTAGGCTGTATAAGTAACGTGATTTACCTCCTAAATGGCAGAGAATTGAGCAGTAAAACAGCAGTGGCTTTATCCATACACCAAAACTGCTTTATTATGCTAAAGTTGTTTTGGTGTTTATGGTGAAAATAGACAAAGTGGAAAATGTCAGATATGTTTTCAGTTTGGCTACTCTGGCCATACATTTGAAATTCACTGAGTCCTGTCTGTGTGTTGGGAATCAAATGAAGTTGTTATAGTGACTACAGACTTTCCCCTAGTCTTCAATCGTTTAATAGGTGCCTTAAAACCCATTTCTTTAGGAAAGCTTATGGCCACCCAGGCTAACCTCTACCTCACATACCTGTCTCTTGCTCGCTCCTAAAGGGCAGCACTCTACTCTCTCCTCCAGCTCTGCTTCACTCCCACCTAATTTTATTGCTATCTCCTGTCCTGTTGTGTTTTACGCCCCACCTCCTATAGACTGTAAGCTTGTTTGAGCAGGGTCCTCTTCAACCTATCGTTTCTGTAAGTTTTCTTGTAATTGTCCTATTTATAATTAAATCCTCCCTATCATAATATTGTAAAGCGCTACGGAATCTGTCGGTGCTATATAAATGGCGATAATAATAATAACAATACAGTGTTTCTTTAATAGACTAAAAAAGAAGCTTAGAAACTTTTAATTCTGTACCATGTCTTTATTCATGAATATCTCAAGATGCTATTTAACAGAGAACGAAACAGCATGTATACACATGAATAAGAATGTTTTAAATTATATTTCCCATGATGCTCTGCAGACCTCAAGAACGACTGAGCATCTTGGGAAATATAAAATACAAAGCCTTTCTCACACACATGCCTGATGATACCCTGAAATAAAGTACTAGAATCAAAATAAGCAGTGTCTTAATCTATTATCTCACTGTGCCTTTAAAAAAAAAAAATCGTGTTGCGTTCACTCAAGCTTTGCCAGTGACAGTTCTAAAGTCAGGAAACGCAGCGGTTTTTTAATCACTTTACTTTAACATATGACTTCTACTGATTTAATGGCCCTAAAAATGAACAATGTCTTGTACTGTCTGAGGCAACACCACAATAAACTGACACCAACCACGACCTGCTTAATCACAAACTGAACTATAGGCCTGTATTCAGCAAGAGTAAAGGAATATTTAAATGGAGCCGACAACTCATAGAACAATCATTGTTGAAATAAAAATGTAAGATATGTCAGAATGCAATGCATGTCTTTATAAGTGAAGAACGTTAAACATTGTGTATTGCTGTTACATAGATGGCAATTTGTTAGAATATGAGGTTTCACATAAAAGGCAGTTATCATTATGTATGGTGGTATGAGAAAATGTATCTCTTAGAATTGTTATTTTCTTTATTCCTGCGTTACTAAAATGTGATCTGATCTAAAAACAGAAATAGAGGACGTGAAATAGAGGACGTGAAATAGAGGATGTGAAATAGAGGATGTGATTAAACACTGGATATACAGTTAAATTAATAAAACATACAAATAGTGAATTTGTCAGATTTATTTGTTAAAGTGTAAATTTATAGGAATTCAAAGTGAATGTCAAATTTTAGACCAGAAAAGCTGAACTGAAAAAAGAGCAAACTTGGAGAAAGCTTCAATTCCAGCCTAAAATTGGGAGGGGTGGGGGGCACCTGATGGGTATTGCTGAACAGCGGCCATTTAACAGTGCGACTAGTCCCCTGTAATATCAGCAGCCTTGGAGGAAGTGATAGCCTGTCACTTCCTACCACATATAGACAGCAGCCGGGTGGCAGAGAAGGAGGACAAGGTGGCACAATCAGCAGTGGGGAGGGAAGAAAGGAGAGAACTGCTGCAGATCCCACTCTCCCATCAGCCTCAGTCAGCAGCAGGACCACAAGCAAACCACCCTCCTGCACACATAAGGTATACTAACAGGAGGGTGGCTGCAAATATAAAAAAATATGTATCTATGTGTGTGTCAGTTTGTGTGTGTGTGTGTGTGTGTCTCTGTGTATCTGAGTGTCAGTGTGTGTATGTGTCAGTTTGTGTATCTGTGTGTGTGTCAGTTTGTGTATCTGTGTGTCAGTGTGTGTGTATCTGTGTATCACTGTGTGTATGTGTCAGTGTGTGTATCTGTTTGTCAGTGTGTGTGTGTGTGTGTCAATGTGTGTATGTGTCAGTGTGTGTGTCTGTGTGTCTGTGTATCTGTGTATGAATGTATGTATATGTCAGTGTGTGTATCTGTGTGTCAGTGTATGTGTGTGTGTATATGTGTATTAATGTGTGTATGTGTCAGTGTGTGTGTGTGTGTGTATCAATGTGTGTATGTGTCAGTATGTAAATATATGTGTCAGTGTGTGCATGCGTGTGCCAAGGTGTGTATATGAGTCTGTGTGTGTATCTGGTTTTGTATCAGTGTGTATCTGATTGTATGTATGTGTCAGTGTGTGTATCGTATGTCAAGGTGTGTAAATGTATAAATATATATATCTGTTTACGTATTTATGTGGCAGTGTATGCATACACAGGCCGGTGCGTCCATAAGGCGGCACAGGCGTCCGCCTTAGGGTGCACCGGCTCTGGGGGCGCAAGATTGCAGTGGCCGGCAGGAGGGAAGCGCTCCCTCCTGCCAGGTCACCTTCTGGACCCCCGGCGGGCGGCAGTGTTCTAATGAGAGGCGGTGAGGGAGCTCTAACCTGTCTGCTCTGCTCCATCGCGCACCGTTTGCTGATTCTGCGGGAGCCGGAACATGACGTCATAATCCGGCTCCCGGCATCAGTAGACAGCCCGTGAGGGAGCAGAGCAGACAGGTTAGAGCTCCCTCGCCGCCTCTCAGTAGAACACTGCCGCCCGCCGCACTGACGCCCCACTGGACCCCAGGGACAGATCCACGCCAGCTCTCCAGGTAGGGAGGCTGGGTGGATATTATTAATCATTTGTGTGTTTCTGAAAGTGTATGTGTGAGTGTGTGTTTGTCTGTGAGTGTCTGTGTTTGTCTGTGAGTGTCTGTGTATGTGTTTGTCTGTGAGTGTGTGTGTCTGTGTATGTGTTTGTGAGTGTGTGTATGTGTCTGTGTGTGTCTCTGTGTGTATGTGTTTGTCTGTGAGTGTGTGTCTGTGTGTTTGTCTGTGAGTGTGTGTGTCTGTGCATGTGTTTGTCTGTGAGTGTGTGTGTGTATGTGTCTGTGTGTATGTGTGTGTGTCTGTGTATGTGTGAGTGTGTGTATGTGTCTGTGTGTATGTGTTTGTCTGTGAGTGTGTGTCTGTAAGTGTGTGTGTGTGTGTTTATGCATTTGTGAGTGAGTGTGTGTGTCTGTGAATGATTGTATGAATGTGTGTGTCTGTCAATGTATGAGTGTGTTTTGTCAGTGTGAGTGTGTCTATCAGTGTGTGTTTGTGAGTTTCTGTCAAATCAGTCCAGCCAGGTACAGAAAACTGAAGCTCCTGTAGAGGATCTGCTCCGTAATGCTACAAGACAGTTAGGAGGCACACCAGGAAGGGGAGTGTGACCGCTAAGAGGGTGGGGGGTGCACCAAGGGACAGAGAGGGGAGGGGAGAGAAACACCAAGGGACAGGGAAAAGAGGGCGGAGGGGAGAGGAACACTAAGGGACGGGGAAGAGGGAGGGGCTTGTTAGGAGGCACATAGGTGAAGATGTTAATTTTAGAGGGGGGGGAGGGGGCGGAAAAATGCATCTTCGCCTATGTACCCAAAAATCCTTGCACTGGCCCTGTGCATACATGCCAGCAATCAAACACCAACAGAATAGGCAAAGACACCCCTGCAATCAAACACAAACATTACGTAGAACAAACACATTTAAACACCAGTACTACACACAAATGTACACCCGCATTTAGCAGCCAATACTCCATACAAACACACCCATGCAATTGAACACAAACATTACATACAAACACAACCGCATATTAAAACGCAAACATTTCATAAAATCACCCTTTCATTTAAACACAAACACTGCACACAAAAGCTCATGTTCATTTAAAAGACAAAACTACATAAAAACACACCACTGCATTCCAGTAGAAACAGTACATACACCCTTACAGGCACACACACACTTTCCATACAAAAACATGCTTACATTCAAATGCACAAACACTGCAAGGATGGGCAATGCTCTCCAGCTGGCAGAGCATAGTTTAAAATGTACGACAAATGAGGATCTACCTTTTGGCTACTTTTGCGCTAGAGGGAGGCCCAAAAAATGACTTGGGCCCTCTCTACATTAGTTTCACCACTGATGGGCTTCATATGAATAGTTCATTTATCTGGGTTTGTCAGGGGAAAAAATATTCACAAGTCAGCTATGCTTCTAGTTAGGCTGTTTTGATCTAAAGTTTGAAAATCACTTTGAATTCACTTTAATTTACTGACACTTCATACTTTAAAGGAACACTCCTCTCACCATAACTACTACAACCAACCGTAGGGATCATAATGCCGGGAGTGCCCTGGCGGTGTCCTAGTACAATTTGTCAAACCATCTTGGAATGTTTTGACAACTTAACTGGGTCTCCCCAGCAATATAGTACATTAAGTAGAGTTCAAAATGTGAGATACAAGAGGTGCAAAAATACCAAATTGTCCAATGGATCTTCAAAGAGCCCTCTGATTGGCTGAAAACACCAGGCATCCAATCAAACCATACAAGGTAATAGGGGTATTACATACATTTTCCAAGGAGTCAATGACTAGAAAATACAGTAGTTAGTGCCAACAGTAGGCAGACTTCCTGGGGCAATAAGAATACAATAGGCATCTACCATAACTTTCACAGTAGCTTCCACCATGCTTTTCATAGATCATTTAACATCCACAAGTGCTCTCCTGTGTAGTTATTATTATTATTAATATTATTATTATTATTAATAGTATCACTATTGCTATAAATTTCAACCATATTGGCCCTGCTTGGGAAGCACATTAACTCTTGCTATAGCATTGGCAAAGGAACTGAATAATATATGTCACATCATTCCTATTTTTTTTTCTGGGAAAGATACAATTTCCCTGCCACCCTTTAATACTGCTCAATTTGGTGCATAGCTTTTAAAATAGTTGATTTACTCCAATCTCAATTACTTTAAAATTGCATTTACTCCAATCTCAACCTTTGACCTTTGCTTCCCTTTAACTTGACTGATGGTCTCTTCTTGAATTTCCCTCACAAGCCACCTCCTTGCTTGGACACTGAGGTCTAAAAAACAAATGGAAGGAGAATGCATATTAAATTGCCCATTTTCGCAGCCCGTTAGGTTGTTCAAATATTGTATTCCCTAAACTACTGCATGGGTGAAATTCATCCACAGTGGAAGGCCACATTGACAAATCCAAAATCAACCGACATAAAATATATTTTTGGACAAATTAATTCAACCAGACTAATATTTTCATTATGCACAAGTCTAGAATTTGGCACTTTTTGCCTAACTTTTGCTATTCGATTTTCTATTCAATAGAATATCGTAAAAGCAAATACTGAATAAATACCATTATTATGAAAAAAATGGTTTTATGTTCGCGAGAATGCCCTTGTATTCTAACAAAACAATTCCCCATGTTTTGGGGCAGAAATTACATTTATCCCTTCAGATATCCTCCTGAAAAACAACGTTAAGCGGTTGCAGATTTTTGACAGTAGAACATATTTTTAGAAGAGGAGAAAATGTTGAAGAGTTCTATGTAGTTGTAGTCTTGAATGTTAAACTACATTTGTAAAAAGAACAAACTAATAAACTCAAAATGTCCACTTGGTATCAACGAGACCAAGGGATGAATATGGCTTTTATTTGTCTTAACTCAACCAGTGGGGGTTTACAATTGATTTTAGGAAAATGCAGCTAGTTGTTTGCTGCTTTGTTTAAAATTATTTGTTTTGGTTCTTCCTATATTGAGTGCTACATAACTCCACTCAATAGATAGAAACTACAAACCCTTCGGAATGAAAGAACGATCCCATTTGGCTTGGGTGCTGCTTTCATGAAATTGTTTGCATTTTATCGGCTTGCTAAAAAATGCCATGCCATGTCATAAATGCTGTACATGTCTGGAATGTTTTACAGATTTAGAATACAATAAACAGCCTTTAGTTCTACAGTCAACTGTGGCACGGTCCCTAATACCAGAATGTGGATCGGAAGCAGTCTGTTATCGGAATTAAAGAAGACATTTATTAAACAATATAATTATATTCATATATTTATAAATGTATCAATGCTAGGCGACCTGTGTGAATAAAATACATAAACAAGTAAAACCCAAACATTATAAAACCTTATTATAACAAATGGGAAGGCAGATTTAGACTTTTGTCATGTAACATATTACACAACTCACAAGCGGCTAAATAAAATAAAATGAGTTCTAATCTCAACAAGGGATATTAACTAAAGTGAGAAATCAATTTAAGTATATGATCAAAGTACCCAAATTTGAAGAAGCATAGCTAACTTGGAGAATTTTTTCCAATTCAGCTATTTGGACTTAAAATGTGAAATTTACTTTAAATTGTCACTTAGTGAATAACCCTGTAAGTGTACTTAGGCAAGGCACCTAACGATATATATAAATATTTGAATTCCCTTGCACTCTGGCTCCACGTAGAAGTGTCAGGTGCTATAAGCCTGGGATTCAATATACAAATACTTTATGTATAAACTGGCTTGCACTCACGGTCTTTGTATGGTAAAAGTTCCATTCTTTAATAAAGAAAAAAAGGTTAAAACATATGTGGATCAACTTTGCAGTCCCCGTCCGGGACTTTCCACAGGATCATAGATGAATACATAGCATGAAAGTAATACATTTATAGCCCAATAATTGGAAGAAAATGAATTCACCACCTGGATCGTGTAACCATCACAGCGTTCCCCCGTGTGTAGTGCGCATGCGTGGGCCGTGCTGTATCTGCATGCCGTGATACATATATACCTACCTCATAGATTGTAAGTTTGTTTGTTTGAGCAAGGCCTTTCACTGATTGTCAAGTGCTGTGGAATATGTTGTTGCCATATAAATAAACTTCTGAGGGGATTTTGAACAAACTTACTCAATGAAAAGGCAAATTCTTCTTCATCCAAACATTCTCCCAAGCCCAATAAGTTTCATCTTTTGTCAAGCTAGAATAAATATTAACTGCCCTAAATGTGCATTTTTCTGTCAGAAAAGTTTCATTCATAAATCATAAAGTTTCCCAATAAAAGTACCTGAATATTATACATGTTGCAACCAGCCATGAATCCTCATTCACTGGTTCATTTTGTTGTGTTTGTATCAAGAGCAACACTTACTTTAACTATGCACTGCAATGCTATATGGAAAACACTGTTTGTTAAAGGTAATATCTTGGCATTGCATCCACAGTCCAGGTGGTTCTAGAGATTTTTGAAGAGCACACTAATCATACTTAAACCATAAAAAAAGATGACAATCAATATGGACAATGCGGAATTAAAGTGAAGCTGAGGCCTCTGGGAAATCCCACACTACAATGGAAAATAAACCATTCATATTTTGTGCGTGTTCATTCACAAATTGTTCTATTACTATGAAAGGAAACTGTCATTGAATTGAATGCATGTTAGTAGTGGTGAATTATAAACAGTGAAATGAATAGCCTGTCTTCCTGTCCAAATAAGAGCTAGGAAGCCATTTGTGTTCTTTCTCAGAATAGGAAAGTGAGAGTGATTGTAAGAGCAGGTGTTTCAATGCTAACTAAACGTTAGCTTCATGAGAAAATACAAGTAAATATAGTTTGTAGTGTGACTTTATTTAGTTATTATTCTTAGTTTTTAATAAATCTATGAATTTATCAGTTTGCAGCTCTGTGATTGGCTGATCTAGATCCGGAGCATAGGAAGGTGTCCACCCTTACACACGTCTTTCTTCCTAAGAAGGCCCTCACTTGGAGTATTGTACATAGGATATTGATACTTTAGAGAGAGTTCAGAGAAGGGCTACTAATCTGGTTCATGGATTGCAGGATAAAACTTACCAGGAAAGGTTAAAGGATCTTAACATGTATAGCTTGAAGGAAAGACGAGACAGGGGGGATATGATAGAAACATTTAAATACATAAAGGGAATCAACACAGTAAAGGAGGAGACTATATTTAAAAGAAGAAAAACTGCCACAACAAGAGGTCATAGTCATAAATTAGAGGGGCAAAGATTTGAAAAATAATATCAGGAAATATTACTTTACTGAGAGGGTAGTGGATGCATGGAATAGTCTTCCAGCTGAAGTGGTAGAGGTTAACACAGTAAAGAAGTTTAAGCATGCGTGGGATAGGCATAAGGCTATTCTAGCTAAAAGATAAGGTCAGGGACTAATGCAAGTATTTAGAAAATTGGGCAGACTAGATGGGCCGAATGGTTCTTATCTGCCGTCACATTCAATGTTTCTATGTTTCTAAACATACAATTCAGAACATTTTTTGAGTTTCAGAAAACCTAGTTTGTGGTCAGATAAAAGCAGGATAGCCCATTTATCTTGACCACTGTAAAATATAATGTTTTTGCTTATTTGATCTCCAAAATGTTCCTATGTATCCAGCAAATATTGTTTAATTAAGGTTGCTAAATTTTGGCCCCATCCTAGAGCCCTAAGCTCAGCTTCCGTAAGTGTTGAGTGTGTGTGGTGTCTGATATGGATGTGCTTGGGCAAAAATTTGGTTATGTTTGGTTCGGCAATTCGGGTAAGTAAAAAAATGTGTCTGCTTCGGCAATTCGGACCAATGGCATTCGGTTCAGTTCGGCACTTCGGCAATTCGAAATTTAGGCAATTTGAAACTAATAGGGAACGAACCCTAACCCTAACCCTAAACCCTATCCCTAACCCCTAACCCTTAACTCCTAACCCCTAACCCTGATCCTAACCACTTGTTTTGCCACTTTTCAGAAATCCGAAACACTTCTGAACGTCGGCAATTTGGAACTTCGGCAATTCAGTTCAGTACTTCGGAAACTTGGCACTTTGACAATTCGAACTTTGGACATTAGTAAGCATCCGAATGTCCGAATTGCACGAAATTCTTCCGAATGTACATTCCAAACAAAACGAATTGCACATGTCTAGTGGCTGAGTGTTGTGGGAGAGTGAGAGTGTGTGAGAATGTGTGTACTGGCTGAATGTTGTGTGTTGAGGAGGCTGAGAGCTATATATGGGGCGAGGCTGATTGTGCTTGTGTATGGCTGAGTGTTATGTGTATATGTTTGAAGGCTAAGTGTGTGGTTGCCCACCTCCTGCTTGCCTTCGTTGGTGGTCTGGTGGTCACTAATATCAGGTGTATATTATTTTAAGAGCTCCCTCATCAGTCAATTATTCAGTACTCCTGGTGCAGCACTGTGATCGCAAGGGAGCTCTTAAAGTGATCTGCACCTGATATTGGTGCAGACCACAATGCTCCCTCAAGCAGGTAAGTGGAAAAAGGGCCAAGCAGGAAAATATTTTTGAGCTCCCTGTTTGCTCAAAGAGGGTCCCTTCACAGCCAAAGCCTGAGCTCATTGGTGCCCAGGCCCTAGATGGCCACCAATGCCACCTTACAGGTAATCCAGCTCTGATTCCATGTATATACTACCCTTTCTCTAATGCAATATCTCCTATTTCAATGATGCATGTTTTCTTCTATCCTTTTTTTGTGGTAAACAGGAATGCAATATTCTCTTTTATTGCAAGTTTTGCACATCTTTAGTTCATTTTGACATCTCTCTGAAGATGTTTTTAATACAAAAAGCTCCTTGGGGAACAGCCATTTTCTTTTAATTACTACACGAATGTCCTATTTAATTATGTGTTGCTTCAGGCTGCTTAAATAGATCTAAAAGTAAACTTTATTTTAGAACAAAATGCAGTATATAAGCATAGTGTCAATAAATCTGTATATTTTTCTGTATTACTTTCAACCACTCTGTATGTTCTGACTATATATTTTTAGAATAAAATAATTTATTTTTTTGCATTTAATAAGATTTTTTAAATGAATTACCAAGCAAAAATGTGTAATATTCGGACGATTTATGTTTTGCATGTCTCCTATCTGCTGCTTAAGCTCGTTGATAAATATATTTTATTACTTTTATCAACATCATGTATCATATAGTATGGTTATATGGTTAATCAATATGTTATATTTCATTTTTAACAGGTCAAAGAGATAGTGAACACATGTGGTGTGGTATTTTATTAATTATAAGTTTGAAATAGGTAAATATACAGGTCCGAAGAAATGTCACAATTGAAAAATATCTCCTGTATTTTTTTAATCTGTTTATATATATTTGAGAACTTGGTGAAGCATAGGACATATGTTTTTGGGTTTCAAGGACCAATAATGTATTTATTTTGTGTCTTTTTATGATATTTGCTCTCATTCATTGATGCTTTCCTATCTCTTAATATGCTCGGAAGCATTGGGGGGACATCATATTTCATTCAGTTAAGAAGCAGTAGTAGTGATCAGTTCGCTGACCAATAGATCACTGTTGTCAAGGACTATGCATAGATTTTTTAACGGATGCCCATTTTACTTTGTATCACGAGTTCATCTTCAGTGAGATAATATGAACTAGCTGTTATAGCTGACAAGGATATGCACATGTTAGACACAACCTACAAGGGATTTAGCTCACTCTCGCTGGCTTGAGAACTGTTTATACATATTGCATAAGTGGGGTATCCGCAAAAGCATATGAATAGGTCCACAGCCTAGTAAGCATTTACCTTAATTAAAGGGACACTGCAGACCCCTAAAGCACTTTAGCTTGCTGAAAAGCTTTATATGTGAAGAGTGTGTCCTATTTTTTTATTTTGCAAAAAGTGCAGATTTCAATACAAATTGACACTTTTATAAATTATACTGGTTACACCCACCGGCTTTATTTTTAAGCAGACAACCGGTCTTGTTACTTCCTGGTTTGGTTAGCTCAGTGGAGCTAAACTCAAGAGACAGCAATTGCCCCGAACACCTGCCTTGTAATGACTTCACATTGAGCTGCTTTGGAAAGTCTGTGATTGGTCAGCCACAGAAAGTCTTGTGAGGAGGGCTTGCAAAGGCAGAAGACAAGAGAACTGCAGGTTTTGCAAGCTGCTAATAGATATAATTCCAATGAAAAAATGCAGAATTAAATGCACGCAAGTTTGTATTTGGTATATATCTACTAAACAGTGATTTTTATTTATTTTGTGTTTGGGCAGTGGGGTGTTCCTTTAATTTACTCATTGTCATCAAGCAGCACCTATAAGAGAAAACATACATTTGTGTCCTATATGACATTCATAATATGCAGGGGACGCTGTCCATTAAAATCTGCCATATTACATAAATAAATTTTTTTCTTAAACATAATTAGATTTTGCAGCAGATTTTAAGATATCGTGTGCAAAGTTTTTTAATGATACATTTGATTAATTGTAATTTACTGGGGCTCAATACAAAATTGCAACTTACATGATGCTCTTACAGCCTTAATGCTGCACCAGATTTGTAGTCTGCAACAGCTGGGGTTCTACCTTTTGAGTAACCTTTTTTGATTTAGAGCTGAATAAATATAGAGTATAATGTTCAAACAAGTAATTTCTTTTTGAGCGCAGAATATGTATTTGTGATTTGGAACTTTCACTGTCTGCAAACTAGCATACAAAGTCCCCTAAGTGCACACAGCTGAATGGTTTCATTTTATTTGAGCTCAAATCTATATGAAGTTTAGACATCAAATTAATCTATTGCTACGAGAGCAGAACTTGGCTCAAACCAGCAAGAGAGATTTCCATCACTTTTGAAGGACGGATAGTAATTCACTGTTAACACCCCCTACCTCTAAAAGTGTGTATGGCAACATAATGACACAATGTTGAGCTGTTGATTATGACAACATGGCTTCTGCAGGGGACCGAAGAAAATCATTACTGGATGTAGTCCAACAAATTCAGCTGTTGTGTCCCACCTTGCTCCTAAAGTCCACTAACATTGTCGAAACATAAATTTGAAAAAACAACTGTGGGAAAAATATCCAGTTAAATACATCTTTGGTATGATGTAAATTATGAGTTGAGAGACTCGTATATGTACAACATTCGGCATACAAGCCTTTTATTTGTTATGTTAATATTGCTTGATATTCTTTAACTATTTCTACATTTACTAGCAAAAAAAATACAAAATCTATTATGAGAATTTCCACATCAAGTTAAATGCACATTAATTAGTTACCTGGAAAACTGGTGATCTACATATTCAAGATCAGTATTAATTTCGCGTTGGTGATTGTTAAAATAGAATGTTCACTACTAGCATTCATTCGTGTTATGCTCTTCGCTGTGTATAGAGCAATGTTCTGTTCAATATGCATGTGTTCTTAGAATTTTATTTTTTTGTATTGTGCAAAATCCTGTTTACTATTAAGTAGGTGGATTTAAACTATGCCGGCATGCCATTCTGGATTCAACTATTATGGATTGTTTTATAAACCCAAAAGCTTACAATGAAAGCTTTATAGGAATTTTCTAATTGGCAGTAATCGTGTTTGTTAAATTTTAGTGACGGCTGTAGTCTCTTCTGAATGTGAAGTATTCATTCCCTCTTTAACATAAATTTGAGATTTGCATATCGAATGAAACAGGGCTAAGTCTCTTTTTATTTGTCTCCATGTTGCAGACTGAGAATGTCGATGTCTGTCTGAACTTCCTGGCAGCTAGAGGAGTAAACGTGCAAGGTCTCTCTGCGGAAGGTAAGAGATAATCATCGGGTTGAAATATCATAAGTGAAATCAAAATAGATAAATGACATAAGTGATTTCAAAATAGACAATCAGTATGTTCAGAAGCAAGTTCCTAGGAGACGAACATGAATAATAATCATGGATTACAGATAGAATATGGAATCATTATGTAACAAGGGGCAATGTTTGACCTTGAATGACCGTAGTGTCATGTCAGTAGGGTGCTACAGAATCATTGGCAGAAAATAATGTTTCCTTTTTTTTTTAAAAAGTTCCAGCATGTATGAAATAATCCTATAATACATATTCATATTATGAGACGCTCACACGTCACTAAACAGAGATTGTAGGGCTCCATTGAGCTTAGAATAAAATTACAAAGAGCTAGGTTTGGGGAATTTTCCATTTAATACACACGTTAATTTTAGAGATCAACATAGATATATCTGATCGTGGACAATCCCAGGGTTTACTCAACCAATTATTTTTAATATATCTTTATTTTTTTATTTATTAGTTTATTTTTTTTATTTGCACCTTATTTTCTGATATTGTAACCTTCTTGTGAATTGGTGGGTATGTATGGTGATTTGTGGGGATAGCATTTAAACACCTCTCAACAGTCCCAGATCTAGCAGGACCATTGTGATTTTGAGATTCTGTCCCAACATCTGGAGACACCAAGGAACTGTTCCCAGCAAACCTGAGTGCATCATTAGATGTGAGCACTCTGTGCCGGGGCACTTAGGACCATGCAGAGTGTACTACAGATCTATCTGTTCATGGTCTGCCCAGAGTGAGGACGACCTGGGAGGCTGTCAGTCAACCACACTCACGCCACGCGCACACTCTCCATCTTCAGATGTCCCTACCCTCTTTCCTCGTTAGACCACCAATCTCGTGCATCACCTGTAGCATCACTGGCACAGATCTTGAGGCCCTTCCACCTCTAACTGAAAGATATGCTTGAGGCCACAAAAAAAATATATGCTAGAACATTGATAACTAACCTTACCATCTCAGATGTTTGTAACTTACATTTCCCATGATTCTAATCTAAAATATTTTTGCTTCATTGACTATGTAGTTCACAAACATCTGCGGTCACAAGAAAGGCTAGAAATGTTCTAGAGCCGTTTACCAGCTTATTAAAATGTGCTTTTTCATAATATATTGCTTACAATCCTACATTTTTAACTAGATCATGATTTGTTGACCTGAGACATCTGGTTACTAGACGGGAGATGGACAAGTCTGAGATAGACGTTGATGTTAAACCATGTGTTTTTTTAGAAGCTGTAAAGGCTGTGTGAAATGAATGAGCTATTCTCTAGAGATGTAAAGAAGATACTATGTATATGTTACATAAGTAGAATCTGATTAACTTATGTGCTGGCGTTTCAGATCTTTTTTACTGAACAAAGTGAAAAATACGGAGTAGTAGCAAGATTATTTATCAGTGTTTTTAATAAGGCAGACATCTCATACAAGATCTAAACTTTGCCTTGTTTATTTTGGATACACTTACCACTGAAATTTCTGCTGCAGCGATATCAAAGTCACGCCAAACAAGCTTCTCAGCCCTTCATCCATATACTACCTAACAAATTACTTCTGTACGTTGTGTTCATTGTTATGCTATGTTTATTTTACAAGATGCTTACCTTATTTTTGATCTGAGAAATCTTTTTCATATGACTCCAGTGAGAGATGGATGATGCTTAGCGCCTTGTAATGATGGAGGTCTGGCTAAGAAAAGCAACTTTTTGGGGAGGTCTTGGTTACAGTTTGTTAGTGTTTCAACCCTTTTGGGGACTCGTACATAAATTAATGTGGTGTTAATAGTATGGAGACCATAGATATAAATGAATCTGCTGTTAACGTTATAGAAACCACATTGTTAAAATTTAATTTTATACGTACTAACCACTGGGCTAAATATATATATATATTTCACAGTAATCAGAAGACATTAGAAAGATAGATGTATGAACTCTTATTATGACAGTACTGGAATAAACTTAGATAAAGGGAACATTATATATGGAATAGTTGGCCATAGTTCCTAAAATAATATGACTTAACTTGGCTTAAATTTTCTGATGTACCGCTCGACTCACTGAAAAGTCAGTAAAAACTTATGGAAAATGCATTTATTACTTATATATACAATAAACTAGGTAAAATGTCTAAAATTACTATCAAAGTATAAGGGAAAGTTACTGAATATATATAACAAGAGGGAAAATCCTCAAAACATCAGTTTAGTCTAAAACCTTGTCAACATTTTTTTTTTTTTACATTTATAAGTGGAATGTTCATCAGTAGAATATATTCAGAGTGTTAGTAATTCAGTGGTGAACTGCTTAGCTCACATGGTTTATTTCCTGTTTTGTCCTGATACGATCTTTTCAACTGACTTGCCTAATGAGACATGAATGTAACTCTATTGGGGAATAAAACTAGTGAAGTAGACTCTGCACTAAAGCCATTTGTATAAATCCAATTATTTTTATCCAGCTTCAAATTTCATCTGACTCCTTAAACTACGTAGGGTTAGCTGATGATTTTAGGTCTGTTTTCCCTGATGATTAGAGAAGCTGCACAACCTGCTGGTACTATTGAACTGCCAATGGCAGATAGCTAATATTAATTAAACATGTTTTAAATAAAAAATACATTACTTTTACTCAGAGGTGTAACTAGAAACCACAGGGCCATGGTACAAAAACTGCCTTGGTCCCCCCCCCCATACATCTACCCCTCACAACCCCCCATAATTTTACCCTTCCCCTCCCATACGTTGCCCCCCCCCCCCCCACACATGCAGACATACAGATACACATGCAGACACACACATATACAGAGACACACACAGGCACACATACATACAGACACACACATACATATAAACACACACACACACATACATACAAACACACACATATCCCAAAAAAATTACTCACCCTCCTGTTTCCTACCTTTTAGGTGCAGGAGGGTGACTTTCCCTGGGGTCCAGTGGTGGCTTAGTCTGATGGGAGTCAGAGTTCCCACTTCAATGTGGCCCAGGTGGTTCTACCACGCAGCCGGGGCCACAAAACATGGTGGCGGGCACCGTATTTGCAGGGGTTCGAAGGGGTCCACAGGGCTGCCACTGCTTGTACTTTAAAGTGACACTAAAGTCACCAGAACAACTACAGCTCAATGTAGTTGTTCTGGAGAGTATAACCATTCCCTGCAGGCATTTCCATGTAAACACTGCATTTTCAGAGAGTGTTTAAACTGTCCCCTAGGGACACCTCCAGTTGCCACTCCTTACATCTCCTGCATGGAGACCGTAAACTTTCCTCATAGAGATGCATTGATTCAATGCATCTCTACGAGAAGGTGCTGATTGGCCAAGCTAGTGTTTGGGTGGGGCCAGCACCGGCAGACCCGCGTGGCACTGAAAAGAAGGTAAGTTTTATTACCTTTTGTAAAGGGGTTAAGAAGGGGAAAGCCACATAAATGGTGGTTTTAACACTAAAGGGTCAGCAATACATGTTTGTGCTCCTGTCCCTATCGAGTTCCTTTAATTTATTACTGTATATGAAACAAAATTGTCAGCATAGATTGCTGTTCATGCATGCCAATTTGCTGAACTGGCACTGAGCCAGGGAGAGTTTGAGATCATACCCAGTTTTTTTAGCACATTTATTTCAGTATTATAGGTTTTATATAACCCACAATGTTGTATTATAACCCCAACTTTGCCTTCCTGTGAAGCAGAGTCACTGGTGCCAGGGGGCTTACCCACCTGTAAAGGCACTGTTGTTCCCAATCCAATGTCTAGTGTACAGATACACACACACACACCAATTCTCCCAATATTAACAGCTCCGAAGTATCGAGTCATGGACTGCACAAGACTTCTGAACATGTCATGTGGTATCAAACAACAAGACATTAGCAGCAGATATTTTAAGTTCTGCAAGTTGTAAGGTGGGGCCTCCATAGATTAGATTTGTTATACCAGCACATCCAAAGATGCTCAATTGGATTGAGATCTGTGGAATTTGGAGGCAAGGGAACACTTAGAACGGTTTGTCATGTTCCTCAAGCCATTCCTGAAATTGTTTGCAGTGTGGCAGGGTGCATTATCCTGCTGAAAGAGGCCCCTGCCATAAAGTAACAGTTAGTCAGTAGTTTTAATGTCGTGGCTGATCAGTATATATATATATATATATATAGATGACTCTAAACAATATTTGGAAGAAGTCTTAAAAGAAAAAAAAGTGTGACATTTAGACCTTTGATGGGGCAATTGATTGTATTAAAAGAGGTTATGATATTTTCTACTTTTTAGGTTTTATTTACTTTTAATGTGATATCACGGATGTGAGACATGAAATTCTAAACCGTGTATTTTAATACTAATATGTTTGTGTAATCCTGAAGTAGCTGATATAAGAGATAGAAAACAAAGCAATTTCCCTAACTCTTTTTGGAAATCTCTTGAACTAATGCCATTAGGGATATCCATTGTATTCACTGTGGCTGCTTGCTGGGCCAAATCAGGCTTTCGAGACTAAAGACGAAAGAAACAAGAAGACACTTTCTCTCAGTACATTAATGTCATAAGCTTCCCTTTCCGTAAAATGATATAAACATCTGCTTCTTTCTTTAATTCTCATTTGATATTATCTCTGCTTGTTCTGGCTACTATAATCACTGTGTTTGAATCTGTCTGCTTTTTAATGGAAATATACCAGCTTCCGTAAATTAATAAAATAGTAAAAGTTTAACATGTATTTAAAAGACCACTTCAGAGTACGTTTTGTGCTGGGGCAGGGTTGGTGCAAAGATTAGTTTGGTTACAGGGTTGGTGCGAAGAGTTTTGGTTACACAATCGAAGAAGCATTTTGTTGCCCTAAATATATAAAAAAAAAAAAAAAAGCATCTTCACTTGTGTGTTTTTTATCCACTCTCTTAAAGTACCCCTGTTATCCCATGTGTGTACCTTACACCCCCTGTGTGTCTCTTAGAAAAAAGCTAATTTTTAGGGCTGTGACTATACTTTACCTGCACTTTTGCCGCGCAGATTTAATTTGCTAAAACTTGAACTTTATTGAATAACCCTGCAAGACATTAAATTTAATTTACCACGCGATGCAGTGGTTTTTAATAGCTAAAATATACTTTCCCAATCATAGAAAAAAACATCCCTCTTTGTTTTGGACACAAAGTTTTATTATGAAGTTAACAGTGAGTTCCTGTGTGCAGCTTGTGTGTTAGTAGACGTATTAGCATAATTAAAAATGTTTATTGGGAACAGTTGGATCCAAAAGTGATGTTGAATAGGTTTGCATGTTACAGGTCACATGTGGACAGGATGGTATCCTTAAAGGACAGTACATTCTAGTATTCAATAACAATCTTGTATGTGCCTTTCAGTCTTTTCAACCATGTCTTTTGGGGGATCATTTGTGTAGCATGTTTGTTATTTGCTAAATAGTTTCTGTTTAAATAACAATGCATTGAAAACTGTACGAGGGATATTACAGTATATTGCTGAAATGGAACATAAGAAAAAAATAGAGATCTGTAATGTGTTCTCTGGCGAGAGATCTCATAGATTTTTTTAAAGCAGCATGTCATGTGCATCGTCGTTTTTTTATAAACACTATGAGACCAACTAATTGAAATAGCCAAGTTTTACTCACCTATTTCGAAGGAAGTGCCTTTAATGGCTGTCAGAGATCCTGCAGAACAGCAATGTTTTCACTTGCAGGGTTAAAACATTTGTGACAAAGCAACCAGACTACTTAATTGAGATGAAGTGGTCTGGGTGCATAGGCAGGGCCGATCCTGTCTGGGTGCAGACAGACCAGGGGCTCAGTATATAGACCGGGTGTGTCCTGCCCCTCAGGTAGATCCCACCCCTCTCATTAGGCTCCACCCCTTCTCTATATGCGCTGACCAGCAGAGGGGGCAGAGCGTAACAAAGGAGGGGACCTACCTGAGGGGGCAGAGCCACATACCTCACCTATCTACAGAGCACCTGGGCAATCTACACCCACAAGGATTGGATCTGCCTGTAGTGCATCAATTAAAATAACTGTAGATATTATGGACCCACATTAGTCATATTTGCTTTAAGATATTGCAACGTGTATGTAACCATTCACTGTTTTGCAGAAATAAGAAATGGAAATTTGAAAGCCATTTTGGGGCTGTTCTTCAGTCTTTCACGCTTCAAACAACAGCAGCATCAGCAGCAGCAGTATTATCAGTCACTGGTAGAGCTTCAGCAACACGTCACTCATTCCTCCACACCTGCAGAGGGCAGTCCACCAAAAACACAAGATATGCAGTCAAGGTATGTCTCTGTTGTTATAATGTTATATTTCCAGACACATTCTCTAAATTACTCTATGCAGTTGTATACAATGAATCATCTATAGCAGCAACTGGTGATTACATTTTGGTTAGTGAAGAAGGATAGACAGACAGATAGACAGACAGACAGACAGATAGATATACATATATCACAAAATCTTTTTGTAAATGCATAAGGGATTACAAGGCGCAATATCCGTTTATATTGTAAGGATGTGATGAAACTGGTAAATGGTATGTACACTTTTTATTTTAACAGAAATATCTCAAGCACATGTATAGTATCAAAATGCACTCATAATGATGCTAAGATATTTGCTTAGATAGTGGATTGTGATTTTGTTTTCAAATGGTTGAAGACACTCTGTTTGTTTTTGTTTTTATTAGTAGTCTTCTGTGGCTTAATGTCCAGTTTATATCTATATAGCATGTTCTGCAACCTCTGTCTGTAACAATAAATGTTACAGAGAATGGCTAATGTAATGTAATTATGTTTTATCTGACTTGGTGATCTTATCCAAGGTGTTCGAAATGTTCTTACATACTTTTATGTTTATTTTAAAATACTCCTAACTCTCAAATGTCCCTCACTAATTCATAAAAAGCCATCATGAGATAAATCTGGCCAGACTAGCCTACTTACACCTTTACCATCAAAGTTATTTAGCCCCGCTACAAACACACATCAAGGACGCTCCTCCAACTGTGGCACACTAACTGTGAAGACGTGCCTCCAACCATGGCACACTAAGTCGACCTGCTACCTCTAGAGATGATCCCATCCACCCGAACGTTGCTGTAGGAGGTCCTACACCTTGTCAGACTTTTCTCCATTATAAATGAATCTTGCCTTCACACTGCACAGTCCTTACCCTTGCTAAACAATCATACTTTCCCTCACTCATTAGTTCATGCTCCCGCAAACCTAGGCGTGTCTTTGATACCTTCAACTCTCTCCTTCACCCAGTTAAAACCAGCCCGCCAAACTAACCTTTCAGCTGATACCTTTGAATGCTACTTTACTGACAAGATTAAACAAAATAATTCTCCCCCCCTTTGCTCCTCTCGCCCCTCTCTCTTCAATCTAGCTTCCGTCCCTTCTACTATACTGAGACTGCTCTGACTGAAGTTACAAATGATATAATCACAGCTAAATCCAAAGGCCACTACTCCATACTAATTATTGACTTCTATGCCACCTTGGACACTGTTGATCACGTCCTCCTTCTAAAAATTCTTCAATCCCTCGGTCTGTGTGACACTGTCCTCTTGTGGTTCTCCTCATATCTCTCCTAACGTACACTGAGTGTCAACCTTTATGACCTCCCAGAGTAACTTCTATGTCACATATCTGTCTCTGGCTCTTTCCCAAAGAGCCACACTCCACTCTCACCTCCAGTTCTGCTACTTTTCCACCTTGTCAGATACTGACTGGTTTCTGACCCCGCCCCCCAGACCCTCCCAATACAGTAAAACTGCACGTTTTAGAGTGGCCTTTTATTGTGGCCACCCTAAGGCACACCTGTGCAATAATCATGCTGTCTAATCAGCATCTTGATATGCCACACCTGTGAGTTGGATGGATTATCTCGGCAGAGGAGAAGTGCTCACTAACACAGATTTAGACAGATTTGTGAACAATATTTGAGGGAAATAGGCCTTTTGTGTACATAGAAAAAGTCTTAGATCTATGAGTTCAGCTCATGAAAAATGGGGGCAAAAACAAAAGTGTTGCGTTTATAATTTTGTTCAGTGTATATATATATATATATATATATATATATACACATTTAATATATAACAGGCATTTGTTCTTATGTGATGCATTACTCTATGAAGAAACAAATGCAAATATTGCATGTTTACTGCTCTTTTTGTGGAACATTTGTACGGTTTCATGTCTTGCATTTTCTGTATCCACATTAATGAACATTAAATAATTTACTATTTCCCCTTATCCTGGCGGTAGGAACAATTACAATCTCTCCTCAGTTCTTTTTTTTTTTCAGCTCACCAGATGCTCATATGAAAACATTTAAGAAAGATCATTATATTTGACAATCAGGATTTATTAAAACACAAAAACACATTATTATGACAGTTTGCGTTCCCAGAACAAAGTGGGGGAGATTTAATGATATCCCTAATTTGCTTGTTTATGGTTCACATGAATTCTATTAAGAAGCAGTGATTGACCAATGACAGTAAAAACATGTATCAAGCTACAAAAAAGAGATTCATTGAAATTAATATTTAGGTTTATAATAGCATTAATTTTTAATGGGATTGTACAATTCTCAAAATTACATTTTACTTAAATCAATATAGCATGAAATACATTATCTTTTGAAAAGCCAAACTCCAGAAAAAAATGTTGTTAAAGGGACACCATAGTCACCAGAACAATTACAGCATAATGTAGTTGCTCTGGTGTCTATAACATCTTTATAGTGCAAAAGCAGTGTTTACATGACAGCCCAGGGACACCTCAATTAGCCACTTCTCGGACGGCCACTAAAGGTGCTTTCTTGGGCACCACTGTGCAGCATTGACGTTCAGCGTCTCCACGATCTGCATGGAAACGCTCAACTTTCCCCAAAATTTCACTGGTGCACATGTCTAGTCAGTGTCAGAGCCTCTTCCAATTAGATATCACTTACACTGTCATGGCATAAGAATATGGAATGGGATGCCGAAATCTCTTTAGAGTTGTTTGTCATGACAGAGTTCACACACCCAACAGGGAAGTCTTTACAATAGAAAATCTATAGCAATAGATTTTAAACGTTGTTTGGTTCCCCAAAATTTTTCATCATGTTATTTTAGTATGTCTCCCCTGAATTTGAGTTTCCATCAAAAAAAAATTGACAATGGCCTAGGTGCCTATTGTGGTCCTTTAATAAGAAATGACAAGGGCCTAATTTCATAGATTCTTATGTTTAATTTGTGTTATTGTTATTGTATTTAAAGTTTATCACTATGGATAACAGGCAATAAGACAAGTACAAATAAATAAATAATACAGTTCTAATATATATCTTTTTTTTTTATCTTGCGTGTCTTGTGCCTTTCTTTTAACACGATTCTATTTAGATTTTCGACAAGGTTAATGCCCATTTATTGTTTATATTTTTGCTCAATTAAAATTTGTATAATAATAATAATAAAAAATTTTAATTTAGCAAATCAAAAATATTAGTTTGCATCAGTCAGCATAGCTCAGATGAGGGCTATTGTAATATAAGTGAATATGCTCTATCTATTATCATGAAGAGGTTAAGTACAAGTGATTTTTTTTTTTTTAGATGTAGATTTAAAATAAATGTCATCTTCATGTGGCGTGACAAAATACACAGTGAAATCAACTTAACTGATGGAATATTTCACAAATAGCTTAGTATATTTCCATACCATCAGCAAAATACTAAACCACCAGTCATTAAAATGTGCACATTTTGCAATAACTATTACCCTGTCTTTAGTCATAGTTTAATGCAATGGTCACATTTTTCCTAATAAAATAAAGTGTTTTATTAACACACCAGACAAAAGATATAAAAAATATCCTATATATATCTTGTACCCTTTTCCATGCCTCAGATGAGTTTAAGTTTACATGTGCAATTACTCATGAGGTATTCCATGAACATGGCAGGATTAACCATAACTCGACCTAAGGAGGCTGACTAAGGCCTGGGGTTTACACAGAGGCTTCGGAACCCCATAAAGCATAACTATATAAATAGTAAATGGGAGATCCCAAACTGATAACCTACTTTGGACCTTGTGCTGTGGGATCTAATTCTGTGTCCATGAACATATCAGATTGCCCAACCTGATAAGCAAGCCATGATCCCTAGGATAAGCAATTAACCCCTCCACGACAGAGTCCACATGTGGTACAGAGCTGTCAGGTATGTACTTCACAATGGGCTCCATACCTCATACACAGGTGATTTAATTGTCCCTATTAACACTAGTGAAGCAGCACAGCATTAGCTGTATGGAGGTCCCACAAGGCAGCTGATTGTGAAGATAGCCACTTTCTCGACCACCATGCCCATCATCCTCAGGCAGCCGTGGGATCTCCAGTACAAGTACATGCTGCAAACTCAGTGATCATGTGTACATGCTGTTACTAGATAGTCTCACTCCTGAGGGTGTCCAGTGACCGCCTCAAGAGACTTTCACAGACTGTCAAGAGACTGCTTACAGTTTAAAGCTCAGATACGTGTTTCTTGGAAAATAGGTGTTAACTTTTTCCCCCCAATTTTGTAATGCACTAACTATATAATACAGTAACAGGTAGGGGGTTTGTCTATTCAATATGTTTATTACGCATGCGTTGCCTTATCTACAGGGCAAGATATTACACTTTTGTCCAGAAGGTGTCTCTTACATGTTTAACTGCTTTTTTTCCCCAATAAAAATATGAATTAATTTATAATTATTAAAAACCAAAGAAAGGAAAAAGTTACCTGCGCTCTCTCCTTAATCCCTATGTATATTTAGACAAATGGAGGTCATTTAGTTGCTCCAATGGCCATTGGAGGGGATGCCCGCCTGCCAACGTCAAGGCAGACCCGCCTAAGCGGGTCCTAACACTGACCCTTCAGCCTGCTTCCTTGAGCTTCTGGCAAAGATATCTGATATGAGACAGAGAGGGGTATTTTTTATATACACCCCTATATACTTATTAACCCTTAATAGGGAACACATGGGATGGGCAGCAGCATTGTAACCAGGCTGCGTGATACAAAGTAAATACAAATACAAAAAGAGAAGTCCTGCGCTCACTCCCATCACTACTGGGCCGGCAGCAATGACTAAAGTATGCAATGTGTACTGTAGTCATTGCTGCCGGCCCAGTAGTGATGGGAGTGAGCGCAGGACTTCTCTTTTTGTCATTTACAATTATAATCACAATGATTAAGGTATATGATGTGTCTAAAATAATATGATATGGTATTGACCATAGTTGTGTCAATAATAATATGATAAAGTATTGGCCTTAGTTAATTGGCAGCTCTTGCTTGTTGTTCACATAGTATAAAATATTGCAGAACATTTAGCAGTGTGGATGCAGTGCTTTTTTGAAAATCCAGGTTCCATCACTGCTGGAGAACAAAAAAACAAAACAAAACAAAAAACAACAACAAAAAAGCATTAGATAGAACTCTACTGCCCATCCCCCAATTATCTATTGTAAGGCAGTTTCATATAACAAATACAAATCTTGGAAACTCCTATGAATTTCTAGTAAGACAGCTTTCCTAGAAATGTGACTTCCCTGTGAGCTTTCCGTGAATTAAAGTCTTGACACAAAACAGTGCCCAGAAAGATGCTTAGAAAACATATATTAAGATTCTAAGAACATTGTACTGATAAGATAGAGAGAAATGCTTGTACTTAAAATAATATTCTTCATGTCTCATTAATTTATTTTCTTTTAGTTTTTTTTTATTTTCTTCTTTTTTTTTTTAGAATGCATTTATAATATAGGAAGTTTAGTAAGAGTTTAAGGAAATATAGGTAAACTAAGAGTTTCCTATCAATGAGGCCAATCCCATTGTACAGCGCTACAGAGTTTGCTGGCGCTATATAAATAATACAATATTAATAATACTAATAATAATAATACAATTAATGCTGGAGTGTTAGATTCAGTTTTGTCAATCTTGTAGGAGTCAATTCAAGGTACTAACTCACACCTATAAAGCACTGAACAATTCCAGCCCCTCTTGTATCTCTTCACAGATCCATAGGTATGCCCCTTCTCGGTCTCACCGCTCTGCCCGTGACCACCTCCTGTCCGTTGTTCGCACCCGTACGTCCAACTCATGCTTTCAGGACTTCTTGCGGGCGTCTCCTTTCCTTTCCTATGGAATAGCCTGCCTACCGCCATCAGACTCTCCCCTAGTCTTGCATCTTTTAAGAAGTGCCTTAAAACCCATCTCTTTAGGAAAGCTTATGGCCTCCCAGACTAACCTTTACCTCACATACCCGTCTCTTGCTCTCTCCTAAAGGGCAGCACCTCTCTCCTCTCTCCTCTCTCCTCCAGCTCTGCCTTACTCCCACCTTATTTGATTGCAAATTCCTGTCCTATTGTGTTTTACACCCCACCTCCTATAGAATGTAAGCTCGCTTGAGCAGGGTCCTCTTCAACCTATCGTTCCTGTAAGTTTTTTGTAATTGTTCTATTTATAGTTAAATCCCCCCTCTCATAATATTGTAAAACGCTACGGAATCTGTTGGCGCCATATAAATGGTGGTAATAATAATAATAATAATAATAATAATAATATCAATATATTCCCACTGATATTATCCTCCTTAAAGAAACATTGTACTCACTATAACAACTTCATCTATATAAAGTTGTTATAGTTCCTACAGTAGTTTCCCCTCCTTAGTGGCCCCTAATGGCTAGATATTAGAAGGCTTGGAAGTGTGTCTTCAAGCCATGTCTCCAAGCCCTTGCTGGCATTTCGGATCTGGACTGCCCGTATGGGTTGGACCAGTATGATATGTTTCAGAAATGTTCTCTTTGTAATGGCACAAGATGAGCAAAAATCAACTTGAGAACTGAGCGGGGACCCACCGAAGGGCAGGCTATTTCAGCTGCTGCCCGTTCTCAGTATTCTCTTGCTACCCATTTTTCTGCTCGCCACAAGCCATCAGAGTAGCAGAGCCAGAGTTGTTACTTACCCGGCTCTCACACTCTAGCATACTGTGAAATCCTGCAGGCATGCTCAGTGCCATCACAGACAGAATCATCGGCACATCACGGCCAGCACCACACATACACCTATGGTCCTCAGTGCTCCTCTATTGGGAGTATTGGATTGGACTGTCATCCTGGAGGCACCTTCCCAGGATGACATGATGCTAGCTAGAAGGAGGCCACAGCAGAGCTCAGGGACACTAGGCGCTGGAGAGAAGTTGAGTACATTTTTTTTCATTTATTTTTGTAGTGCAGGTGGAGGCAAATGGGGCCTGAAAATAACTAGGGGCATTAAGACTATTGTGTTACAAATAGAGATAGTCAATTCTACAGTGTCTCTTTAAAGGGACACTATACACAACATAAACAACACAGTCTGGGAAAAGTCCTGGTTTAAGTCATTCATAAAACGTGAGCTGTAGTGGTAATGTTCCTCAGAATGTCACTTTAAAAAAATGATGTGGTCAACTAGAGTTTGCAGTTTGTTACAGGGGAACCCACCCTCTGCACCCAGGGTAAATAGTGTGGCTCTGAGCACATTTTCTTGGTTGTTAGAAAGACTCTTAGTCCCCTGTGTTCATTGTAGTAGTCACCATTCTACAACATACATTGGGGTACTGAGCAGTTGAGTAATTTCCTTCCCACAATATTACTTTATCAGCTCACTGATTACCACCCACATTGCTTGAGAATATGGGTACTGTTCTGTTTCTGCTTAATTTCAATTTACTTTATGGTTGACAGTAAGTGTGCTAACTTATTTGATTAATTTGGAGATGTTTGGAGAATTTTTTAGAACGTTTGCCCAGAGGAATTCAGAAATTAGTTTAGTCAAGGTAATAATGTAACATCATTCAAGCCAAATTCGAGGTCAATTTTGAAATTTAGTAACACCCAATGTAGTGCTTAATTTGGGTATTTGGTTTTTTTTTTATATTAGTTTATTTATTAAATAGTAAATTGTAGTGAATTAAAAACCAAATTGCTAATTTTTTTCCATGTCAACTGATTTGGAATAAGTAATAGCTAATAAACTGTAATTAATTTTAAGAAGGTATGTTCTTACTGTAAATTAATTACACTGTTTTGGATCTTTAGCAACAATTTATGTAAAACTCAAACTATAGCTTGTCACAAAAATAAGCTCCTTCAATATGTTAGATCAGGGATCTCAAATTATAGATGTTGATTTCCTACAACTCCCAGAATTCTCTGAATGTATTAGATGACCATAACGAGTTGTAGTCCCGCAAGATGTGGGGAGCTCTAGGTTGAGATGTCTATGTTAGATGTTCTGCACTCACCAGCAATAGCAGACTGTATCTTGTAAATATATTAATGTGTTCTAGTGGTCACACTGTAACGGAGCAAGTTGGAAATACGTAAGACCACTAACAAGCGGATTACAGTAGTCAAGGCGAGAGAGGACAGTGGCATGGACAAGCACCTTTACCGGATCAGACGTTAAATAGGGTCAGATCCGTGCAATATTTTTGAGATGGAAGTGGCAGGATTTGGCGATTCATTGGACACGAGGGGTGAAGGAGAGGTCCGAGTCAAAGAGAACACCTTGGCAGCAAACCTTAGAGGTAGAGCAGATGGTGGTGCCATTGACTTGGAGGGACAAAGACAAGGGAGTAGCAACACTTGAGCGGGGAAAGACCAGAAGTTCTGCTTTGGACAGGTTCAGTTTAAGGACATGAGCAACCATCAAGTTGGAAATAGCAGAGAGACAGTAAGAGACACGAGTCAAGAAGGGTGGTGAGAAATCAGGGGACGGCAGATAAATTAGCGTGTCCACATAGAAATGATACTGGAAGCCGAAGGAGCTGATGAGTTTACCAAGGGAGGCAGTGTACATTGAGAACAATAGGGGACCAAGGGCAGACCAACAGATAGGGATTGGGGTGAAGAGGCAGATCACTGAATGAGCACTGGGCGAGGTAGGAAGAGCACCAGGAGAGAGCGGTATCTAGTAGACCGAGATTACGGAGGATGAGAATAAGCGGTTGATGGTTATAGAATATTCATAAAGTGTAACTCTCACTGTAGAGAAATACCAAAAAATTTATTATACTTATACAAAATGTATTTAAATGATTTCTGTATGTTTATTAACAAACTTGCGTAGTTAAGAACTGTGTTTTTTTTTTTAAACCAACAGAGACTAATTAGAAAAAAACTTCCATTTTAACCATGTCTGAGAGTTATTTCTTCCTGAATGGCCATTTTGGGCATAAAGGTGTTATTTGATTGCCAACCACTGCACCTCATGTTTAGTGAATAATCCGCACAGAGTTCACATTTTATTGACAAATTCCATCGGCGAAAGTGTTATAAATGTAACCAATTTGCGTTATAATTCCAGCTTCTATTGCTTTACCATTTTTTCATCCTTCTCTGTCCATTGTTACTGATTTATCTTTCAGCTTGGTAATGACCTAGTAATTCATTGTACGATTAGCTATAACATGTTCGATACATTGTATGTTGCTGTATTTATTCAATGTGCGCATAGCTTTCCGCTACATTTTTTACATGTATAGTTTTGCATTTTCATGACATTTGTGTATTACATGACGTTGATTAGAGCTGTGGTTTTTGTGCATGCTTTCATGAATTGTTTCATTTAATTTTTCTGTTTCTTCTCACAGTCTGACAGCCAGATATGCAACTCAGTCTAATCACAGTGGAATTGCAACCAATCAGAAAAAGACTACTAGGTCAGTTGACAACTCAAATTTATTGTGTGCTGGCGATACACAATTTAAGCCATAAAACACTAATCTCTTACTCTGCAGACATAAACAGACATTAAACAGGCATTACTGTAGATACAAAGTAGTGTCATACCGGCAGTAATAGTGCCAATCAATAGCTATTACTAACGTGTCAGTATAAAGTGCCACAAATATATATTCACATCTAGTCTATTACAGAAGAAAAAGTGCAAAAAATCCCCCACACTAATGCAGAAATACAAAATCTTTAAATAGTAAAAAAAAAAAAAAAAAAAAAAAAGTGGGCAAAGAAATTATGTTCAAGGTGCTAACAAATATTAAATATATTCAAATCCCTTATGTTTCTTGTGGTGTTAAAAGTACAGATCCTCCTAAAGGTACAGATAGTTCACAATATCCAATTATAGGGATTCTTTGTCAGATTATTCCTCAAACAAAATGAAATATATACACACATAGGGCAGCATGTAATCAAAGTGCGAAAGACGTATAAAGGTAAATGGTCTCACTGACCAAATGTGCCTCCAACAGGACTTTAGGTGGTGTTTAGACTTTTGTAACATTGATGGTACGGATGCCAATAACCTGGATATCAGTGATGGGAGATTTTTAGATTTTCTGGAGTAAAGTCTGTTCACATAATGAAAGCATATATTATAGCTTTATGTTTTTTCTATTTCCATTTTTAATTTTTTTTTTATTACATACTGCCTTATGAATGGATATGTTTCATTTGTTTGAGGAATTATCTGCAAAAGATTCCCTATATTTGGGTCTGATAAGCAGACATTAGACAAATTGTGATACTTAAAAGAAATGCAACATTTTAAAGCATAAAATTAAGCTGTCACAGTTCCTTTCAAAAACTTAAAAAAAAAAAAGAACGTAAAATCTCTACAACATATCGGTAGTTCTCAGCATTCTACATCAATGCACTTTTAGAGAATTAGCACAGATAATATTTATAAAGCACTGGTAATCTTGCAGTCATTATGATAGCTATCAATATGAGAATTTCTTGCTCTCTGCCCCTATATAGTCTAGCACACATGGCATGTATTTTGTAGCAAAAGAAATACTAGTATGTCCTAAAATGTGTTTCATCGTGTATAGTATGTACCAGAGGTCACAATCTCACTAATAACACTGATTTATAGCAGACAGCTGACACTCTCTTACACTAGGACATTCTTTCCCAAATAGAATATACTACAAAATGCTACAACGCAACGGGGTGGATTCTTTTAACAGAATAAGGATTTACTCTACCTTAAAAGCAATTGCTCAAATAAAGTTTCTGGGAAAATTTAGGAAATAGTAAGCCGAGTATTACATGACGGTAGAATCAACCAACACAGTTAAATAAGCACTGATTAGCTGGCGACTATGAGTTATATCTCCCAGCATGCTCTGCTAATCTAAGAGGTAGGGAACCTTTGGCACTCCAAATGCTGTGGAATTCACCTCCCATAATGATATTACAGCTAGAATGCTGGCAAGGTATCTTGGGAGAAGTAGTTCACAACATTTGTAGTTCCGAACATTGCCTACCCCTGGTAATTTGTACATATAGTCATGAATACGTCTTTAGGTTTACTAGAAACAATAGTATCACTGAAATGACAAACTATAGCACGCTGAAAACCAAAACTGAAAAGAATAGACTAAAAAAATAGTTGTGGATATAGATGAGTTTAAAATCATTTCCAGATTAGTTTTTTGTTCACTACAATTGTGTGATAAGCAAATAAATAAATTGATTGATTAATTAATAAATTAAAATAATGTCACATATTATTGAATTTCTAAAACTGACTAATCTCCAAATATGTGTATATTCCAAAATGGTGACTTCTTCCCCTCCAAAGAGCTGTGAGTATCTAATCCTGGATTTTATTCGGAAGGTATCTCCAGGCTGCCTATCTAGTCATTAATGTTACACTATTTCTGCTTTTCACTTGCTGTTTGTGTATTTTCAATTGTAAAATATTTTTGGTCATTCTATTGCATCATTCTTTATTCAATGTTGTGTTCCATTAATTGATTGTAGCCACTATCATGCATGTAATATGAAGATCACTCATATCCTGACATTCTGAGGTCACCTTTACCTCTTTATATTTAGAGGTTTGAATATATACCCTGTGTGTGTTATTAATCTTCATTTATCTTATTTTTAATAGGGAAATGCTGAAGTCAGCAATACATGCAATTATATGAAATTAATCTACTCTGAATGATGTCTGCATTATCTTACCAATGATTACATTTATAATTGTTTTTTTTTTCTGTGATATACAGGACCGCCACATAGTTTTTGGTAATATAATTGGCCAACTTGCTCATGAAGGATACGCCACCTCCAGAAACTGACTTTTATTGTAAATGTTTACATTTCAGATATTAATTACAGGTTTCGATCCACTATCAAATATGCTAGTGACCTGTTGCATTATGCTCTTAAAGGAACACTCCAAACACCATACAATTGTCAGTGTATTGTAGTGGAGGTAGAATGGGGAATCGGAAAAAAATAATTATAATGATCAAGTCAATATGGATCAAACCCTTTCACCAATAAGCGTGACCACCTGGAACCCCATAACCAGTTATATTGATGATACCTAATATACAACAAACCTAAAGGAACATTTGTTTTCCCAACCACTTTGCGTTTCACAAAGGTACACTGTTGTATATATTGGGGACTCCTAACTCAGTCAGCATGGCACAGCAAATGTTGAAGCGACCTATAAATACCAATACAACTTTAGCTTTATTAAGTGGTTTTGGTGTATAGATCATGTCCAACATTCATACTGCTCAATTCTCTGCCATTTAGGAGTTTAAATCACTAAGTTTATGCATCCCTAGTCACATCTCTCCCTAAGTTAAAAAAAACTAGTCTTCATGTGTTTTTTTGTATATGATATGATCAAAGCATGGCGCTAAAGACTATAGGTTTCCCACTAATCCTATATCTAAATTAATGGTCTCTGACCATTTTTTTTTTTTATTTTTTTACCTTGTATTGTCGATAATATATTCTTCTGTTAGTTAGAATCATCTGATGTTTTGTGCATACATTGTTCCTAAACAGTCATGCTCCTAACAGTCAACAAGACATGGAGCAGTGACAGAGGTCATGGAAGAGCTGTAGATCACATACACGGGAACCTGCCAAAGTACAGCAGACACATCATGTGTTAGTTATAGATAGCAGGAAGGAGGTTAATCACTCACCCCAGTCATCTGACATGTTGATTCTGTTAACTTTATATTACAGCAATAGGTGGGAGGCCATCCTTAATTTGAGTGGTACCCCCTGCTAGAACTCCCTCATTGCCTGTACTATTACAATTTGTAAAACATTCCTATGATAATCACCGACTTGTCATTATTATTTTCTACTTTGGAATTTTGCCATTAATTTTGAATATTTTTTTAAAAATGCACAAGCTGTACCAATAAGCATCTATAAGCAAAGTTGTTTATGTCATTGTATTTCAACAACCTCTAAGAGCCCACGCATATTTTTGAAACACGCTGCTGCGATCTATAAAAATAAAACAATACAACGCAGCATAATATGAATTGGTGTAGGAGAATATGTGTAGAATTTTTTTAATGACAGTTACCCAATTATGCTAGAGATGCTAAAACAAGCCTAAAAATATACTAGGGCCCCTTAGTAAAATGTTAGCAATGTGCTCTCATGGCAACGCCTGTTTGTACTATATTTTATGTATACATACACATCCAAACATTTTTTTTTTTACATTTTTTTTTTATTGTAGCCTGATAGTACTACAGTCAGACAGCTGAGACTTCCATTTAGAACTGTTCAGTAGGAAGCATCAACATTCTATAAAAATAGCCCAAGAATCTTATATTTCTTTTTACATGGAAGGAACAAGACACTGGGAAGAAGAGAAGAATGTTAGATAGTCTCCAACTCCCACTTTCTATGGCGACACTGGTTTTCGCACCTCACTGAGTGCTGGACTGGTGTAACTTCATCTTTCTAAATTAAATTCATGACGTTGTAAAAAAAAAGTATTTAAATTCCATGTTTATAGATGCACTTTCTTATTTTTACAGTAGTGTTTACAGATCTATGATCATCACTGAGTTCAAAGTGGTTTATTCACTTTCAAACACTTAAGTACATATCCCTTTCATCTGCAGAACACTATAGGCACTGTAGTGCCATTTCCTGTTTGAAGTCAAGTTTATTTATTAAACATTTGTACAAATCCTTGAATGTAGTCATTCACTCAAAATGCCCACCATTTTTAATGAAACATTTCAAGAGCTCTGTAGGGATAGAAAAACACATTTATTTCTTCTAGTTATTATTAGTATTCTAGTTTAGTCATGTAAAATCATTTCCTTCCAAACAATGTTCTCTCTATTATTATTATTATTATTGCCATTTATATAGCGCCAACAGATTCCGTAGCGCTTTACAATATTATGAGAGGGGGATTTAACTATAAATAGGACAATTACAAAAAACTTACAGGAACGATAGGTTGAAGAGGACCCTGCTCAAACGAGCTTACATTCTATAGGAGGTGGGATGTAAAACACATTAGGACAGGAATTTGCAGTCAAATAAGGTGGGCTGCCCTTTAGGAGAGAGTAAGAGACAGGTATGTGAGGTAAGGGTTAGTCTTGGAGGCCATAAGCTTTCCTAAAGAGATGGATTTTAAGGCACTTCTTAAAAGATGCAAGACTAGGGGAGAGTCTGATGGCGGTAGGTAGGCTATTTCATAGGAAGGGAGCCACCCGCGAGAAGTCCTGCAAGCGTGAGTTGGCCGTACAGGTGTGAGTAGCGGACAGCAGAATATCATGGGCAGAGCGGAGAGACCGAGAAGGGACATACCTATGGATCTGTGAGGAGATATAAGAGGGGCTAGAGTTGTTCAGTGCTTTATAGGTGTGAATTAGTACCTTGAATTGACTCCTATAGCATACAGGAAGCCAATGTAAGGACTGGCAAAGGGGTGAGGTGTGAGAGAAATGACTAGAAAGGAAAATCAGTCTGGCAGCAGCATTCATTATGGACTCTAGCGGTGCAGTATGGCTTTTGTGAAGACCAATCAGGAGAGGGTTACAATAACCCATGCGGAAAATTACTAGAGCATGGACAGGCTCCTTGGTAGTATCTTGTGTAAGAAAGGGGCGGATGCGGGCTATGTTTTTAAGACGGAATCTACAGGATTTGGCAACATGCTGGATGTGAGGCTCAAAGGTGAGGCCAGAATCAAGTATGACGCCAAGACGGCACGCTTGCAAGGATGGACTGATGTGGGTAGCACAAACTTGAAGGGAGAGCGAAAGAGGAGGAGGAGTATTAGGAGGAGGAAAGACAAGGAGCTCAGTTTTACAGAGACTGAGTTTCAGAAAGCGGGAGGACATCCAGTCAGAGATGGAAGAAAGGCAAGCAGTGACACGTTGCAGGACGGCAGGGGAGAGGTCCGGGGAGGAGAGGTATAGCAAGGTGTCATCAGCATACAGGTGGTAGTGGAATCTCTAGACTACCTCAAAGCTAGTTCTCCAGGCTATAATCCTGCCACACTTGTACAGGTATTTTTTAATTGACATGTAATCATATCTGTTATAAAGCTGTACAAAAACGGATACCTCAAATCTTAATTTTCACGTTGTTATTATTAATATTAAGAGAAGCTCTATTAATCGGGAGGGACATGTTGCAGAATGAGGTTTACTATATATCAGGAGTTCTTTATCTTTCCTCCTTCAAATATTGGATTCTAAAATACCCTGGCGCAAACAATATATTAATACATCATTTTTGAAATACTGTACCAGGGAGTGTTCATTATTTAACAAGTATCAATCTCTACAACATTTTATGGGAGGTAGGAGGTACAATAGGCTGTACACTGAACCAATACAATGGCTTTTTTATTGATCTTAGTTTTATAATGTGTTCTTATTTTAATTTATATTACAATATATATTCATTTACAATTGTATTACTCAATATGAACAAACATGTCAATTCCATAGCCCTTTTATTCTCTCAATTTTAGCAGTATGAAACACGAAAAACATCAGACACAAATTGGGAGGAAAGAGTGTTTTAAAACTTTTCTTAGTAGTTTTATTTCGACTTGCAAACCTAGCTTTGGTTTAATATTAACTATGAAGGGGTTGACCCATACCTCCGCATGACTGATTGAAGTAACCTACGTCAAGTCAATGATTAAATGGGCAAAGTGAAGAGCAGAGCAAGGAGACAGTCACAGAACTCTGCATTCTACAGTATTCAAAAATACAATCAGGTAAATTAACATGGCTATATTATTAACCATCAGAACTTTTCAACAGGATTATTTATATATATATATATATACAGTGTTCAAGTATAGATTGTAGCCGTATGAGTTCAGAGATGCAGATGTAAAAAACAGATAAAATTCGTACCTTGTAATACCTTTGCTATTGGACTAACAGAATTCTGTAATGACAAACCTTCGGGCAAACCTCCCTTTCTCAGGTGTAAAGCATTTCCGTGCAAAGACGACACATAGAATTCAAAGTTGAGTTAAAGCGACAGTGCAGATAAGTTCTCACTAGTGCGTTTACACAGGTTTTCAGCATACCGCGATTTGTGCGTAGTAGCAAGTGGATTTTTGATTTTTAGTCCTCTGGGGATCAGCTGTCTTTTCTTGCAGATGGATAGAAAATATGTGTCGCTGCTGAGCTGTACTTCCTATTGTATCTTACAAGATACAAATTGTGACTATATATATATACATACATATACGTATCTATCTATCTATCTATCTATCATCTAGAAAATGCCTTGACCATTATTGACTGTACACAACTTTAACTGTTTAAATATTAAGATAATTCAAACTATTTTTATTTTTTATTTTCATGGAATATCATAGACTATTTTCTCACTAAATGTGTTTTCTTCTTTGACCTTCAGTTAATTTTCTACATGAAAACATGTTGCTAAATTTGAACTCTTTGTTAAACTGGATCGAAGTTTATACTTCTTTTTAATCTGTAATTTTGTGATTTTTATTTTTTATTTTGCTTTTGATTTGATTTACACTCAGTGGTACAATACTATCCTGTTCACTCCACTAAACGATGTGACCCTTTTTAGTTAATTGGCTTTTCAATAAAATTAATGCCCCTTTAGTTCTTAAAAAAACAATGATATCAAGGAACAAGGGGTAAGCTAATGTGTCCACATTCAGTTAACGCTCAGGGTTTGTCTTTTAACATGAGGTCTAAATAACACCTATCAAAAACTTAGAAAATCTGACTATATAGAAACTGTTACATTTACTCCAAACTGGAATTAAATTTTAGCTGAATCTGTTTAGATTTTGAAATAAAATGTAAAAAAAAAATGTATTTCAGAAACCTCTCTCTGAAACAGTAACTTTTTATACACGTTTACGTGTTAGAATCAATTGATAAAGATGGATTGATTTAACCTTGGTCATGAATGGGTTAATTGAGAATGCTGCAACCTACTCATGTGTATTATTTATGCAATGGCTCTTTCTGCCTCTGTGAACTCGAGTTCCATTTAATGTATCAGAATAGTCAAATGCATTTTACAGATGCACATTGCACCCTCAAATATTGATATCATATTACTTCTTGGCATTCCAAGCCATTTTGTCCAATTGTACCATATGTACACTAGACATTGCTGGGATCCATTGACGATAATTTGCTCTGAACCCATAACTCATGAGTGCAGGTGTTTATGAACACTCCGAACACCACAACGTCTACAGCACACTGTGGTGGTTATAGTGCCAAGATTTCCCTGGTGCCCCCGGTAAGTAGTGAAATTATTTTAGAATTTTTGACTTCTTACCTGGGGTCTGCCAGGTGCCAAGAATACACACCCCAACATGCAAGCAATGAGGCAACGGGAACCCTATGTCACGTATTCATCCGCATATAAAAATGTGATTAATGACATTTACTGTTCTGACAGGAAAAGTTGTGCCGAGCAACATTACTGTCCTGACAGGAAAAGTTGTGCCGAGCAGCAATCAAATCCACAGGAGGGTTTGTGCTGAGCAGCAATTATGCAAATGGTAACCTGGTAACTGCCTTTGGAGTCAAAGGCCGATTACAGCCTATCAGATCCAGAGGAGGGGTAATTAGGCCCAGTTCTCATCCTGCTCAGTGCCCTGTCGTGGTTTCCCTTGTGGTTGTCCGAGACCGCTTTATTGATTCTGGTTATTCTGGTAATATTGATTTTGGCATTGTTTTTGACTTCCCTGTTTTCTGGCATCCCTGACCCCTGGCTTTTCCTTATCGTTGTGTCTCTTTCTGTGTCCCTTTACCTTGGCCATTCCTGACTATTCTTTGGTACATTAGTCTGGCCATTCTAAGGTCTGGTATACATTATCTATAAGTCCTCTGTGTTACACAATTCTATGTGCTGGATCATACTGTAATCCTGACTCCCTATACAAAGAAAGGGCGTATTAGAGCGTCCAGGCTTAATGTATAAGTATAGGACATAGAGCGTAGGCCTAAGTCAGGATTGGAGAAAGATAGAGAAAAGATTAAAGCAGAGCCAAAGGTCAAGCATACCAGAATATAGAAAAAAAACATTGTAGAAAGCAAAGCCAAGCCAAATACCAGAAATACAGGGAATTAAGGAATGCACTCTCTGGCTACTAACAACCACAACAACAGGGTCACAAGGGCTACTTATATTCCCGGTGGCCTCTGATTGGCTTGCATCTTGTATGACGCCAAAACAAATACAACATGCATTGTGTGGGCATAAAGTAGTGGCAAAATGCTCACAAGACATGGGCCCCAATAGTAACAAAGGGGAAATGGGACAGAGTGTTTTCCATCATTGCTGATGTTGGAACAATGTCCGACATCATCGCGTCAAACATGGAGAGCGCCAGAATGGTAGAGAGCGCCCAGGAAGTTCAGTGGATGAACGAGAAGAAGGTATGACAGCAGGTACCACTCCTTGCCTTCTCTCAGCAGCCAGGAGAGGTGGAAGCTTCAACTTGGGAGCTTCCATTCGCTATCCTTAGTTAAACCAGGCAGTACTGGGCTAGCACAATTGCTAAGAACGTCAGCTGATCATTCTCAGTTTCTTTTGTGAAATGTTGCTCTTTTCATACAGAATAGATTTTAGTCTTTAGAAAACATTCCGATGTTGGCAAATCTTATCAGATATATTTTCATCTGAATCTCATAATTAAGTAAAAAATGTTTGCGTGTCTTAAATGATTTATTCAGTGCCTGGGTACTTGTGAAATAAAATAAAGATTAAGATCCCTAAAGTGAGTGAAATCAGTCCATCGGAGCCAGGGCTGTTTAATTTCAGTAGCTGTTGAGGGTTTAATATTTTACTTAGATTTTCCATTACAGAGCTTTCCCACAGTTTGTTTGAAAAATCATGTCATTGATTCGGCAGCCTCTATTTAATTTGCGGCCAGTTACTAAGTGTAGGTATAGGTCAGGGCTCATGTGCCGACAGAAGGTTTGTGGCTGCAGAGATTACATTTACGTTGGCTCATGAACTCTAAAAATAAAAATAAAAAAGGGGGAAAGCAAAGGTCGAAAGCTGAGATGTTCTGATCCTGTGGGTATAGTTGACTTGCTTACTCAAACTTTATCCATGGCACAAATGACTTCACGTATAGTGGAGAAAATTTGTGGCATATGATTTAAGCATTGGGATGTGTTTTAACCCTTGCATTGCCAATGAAATAATTGTTTTATTGTCAATTTATTGAGAATGTTTCTCTTTTGAAACTTATAGTATGCGATACTGATTCTATGGTTCATGAAAACAAACTTACATTTGAAATTAGTGAAATTAATCCATTTTTTTTTTTGCTTTCCCCTTGATATAATGTATAGGGGTGGACATTAAAAACATCACGGTCCTATTCTAGATGTTATTAACTTGGCATGCCTAGAAACCTTTTCAATAGTTTGACTAAAAAGGCATGGCTACATTTCCCAAAGCAAGGACGTATTAAGTGGAGTAAATCCTAAATAACTGCTATTGTTATTAGTATAAGCAAATAGTTATTTTGGATCTGGGATTTAGATGTGTAGGTTTTCAGGCACCTTGACAAAATGGTTAAACCATGAAAGAGGATTTTAAAATTCAAAAATACCTCCATTGTTCCAATCATATCATGAAGTTACTAAACAATCTTAGTTGGACCTCATATTTTTACCTGCATCTAAGATAAAGCTTTATCGGAGAGGAGAACAACATTTGCAGGCACTTACGGCTCTACCTAAGTAAACTGTCAAACCATTCTTAAATGGTTTGACTACTTACTCTGAACGTAAGTGGACTGCAGTGGTTATGGTGCTTGGATTGTTTTTTTAAAAACTCACTGACAATTAGCACTTTATTGAATGAACCAGATACTGTTTCCAAGCTATAGTCTCCTACTGGATCCCATGTTCTTACTACTGCCCTAAAAAAAATGAGATTTGGCACACAAAAAAAAAAGATATAGAATATGTGGACTCATTTCTGTTTAGAATGCCAAGTTCACATTACTGAAAGCATTTAACATTTTGTTAAGTAAAGGATATCTAACATAAAGCATATACATGGGATGTGATATTTCAGTATAAACTACATTCTTTACTTTAGTTACATTATTATAGAAAATATTAAGTACATTTTTATTGAAACAGGATGAAGTGTATTAATGTGTGTTAGTTTGAATTAAAAAGTAGAAACATATATAAGAAGTCGGTACAGTAAATCTCACAATTTATAGCCATACATCATTTTGTATATTTGTCTAAAACTAAAAATTAAACCGCGCACAACTATAAGGAGTGGAATAATAAACTAGACAAAAAAAATGAAAGTTGGAATATTTAATCGTGCTACCGAGATAAACGACTTATGAGTTTGTTTTTTTATTTAATGAGTAGCAAACGTGACATTATATCAATACTTCATTTTTTTAGAGAGACCTTTTTAACCCCTTAAGGACACACGACGTGTGTGACACGTCATGATTCCCTTTTATTCCAGAAGTTTGGTCCTTAACCCCTTAAGGACCAAACTTCTGGAATAAAAGGGAATCATGACATGTCACACACGTCATGTGTCCTTAAGGGGTTAAAAAAATTTGGAGAGATGGACAGTTCATTTTTTTTTTACCTGGCGTGTTAAACAAAAATGAAAGGTCACTAAGAGTGCTAGATTCCTGGCATGCATGAAACAAATATCAAGGGTTAGTTGGGTAGATTAAGTGGAATTTGACAGGGGTTAAGTCTGGTGGATCAGTTTCAGTGATTTAAGTCATGCAATGCTAAAAGAATTTATATGATATTACAGTTTATAGGTACCTCCCTAGAAGTGTGTTTGTGTTAAGATTTATAATTATGTCATCATTCTATTATATAAGACTTTGCGAATGGTCAGTAAGTAATAAATAGTATTAGAGTGTAATTAATCTTCTTTATGTTACGTCAATTAATTAACAAAGCAAATAAAGGGATTTCTTTGTGCCGTGATACAGTTATTTTCTAAAAAGTGTTGATTGCAATACGGTCTGCTACATGGAAAGGCTGGCAAGATTACTCAGTTAAATATTTTTTTTTTTTTTGTAATAATGGAATTTTGTGTTTGTGACCATAGACTTCCAGGACCTTCCAGGGTGCCAGCTGCGGGCAGCAGTACCAAGGGTCAGGGAACGGCCAATCTAAATCGAAGAAGTCAGAGCTTTAACAGCATTGACAAAAACAAACCACCTCATTATGCAAATGGAAATGAAAAAGGTAAGAATTTACAAAATCTGGCAAGATAGAAAGAAATGAATTGTGACCTAGTTATTTAAACAGTTAATTGGAATCTGGTACAGTAAGTTCACGTGCAGAGATGAGATTGGATCTCGTTCTTGCAGAGATGTCTTATTGATCCCTATCTATTTTGCGTGCTCGCTGAGTCTCAACTTTTAACAAAATATTTTCTGGATAGTCATGTTCTCAGTCTTCCACTGCGCGGGCGGCACTTTACACATGAAAGGGTACTGATAGTATAGTATTTTACATTGTGGGTGGATAGCATACAACAAAGTGTACAAGTGCCCACTCACATGGTCTAGAGCATGGGTAGGCAACCTTCATCACCCCAGATGGTATGGACTCGATCCCCCATAATGTTCTTACAGCCATAGTGCAGGCAACCTTCATCACCCCAGATGGTATGGACTCGATCCCCCATAATGTTCTTACAGCCATAGTGCAGGCAAAGCATCATGGGAGGTGTAGTCCAAAACATCTGGAGTGCCGAAGGTTGCCTTTGCCTGGTCTAGAGTATTCATACAAGTTCTAGTAATGACTGCATGCAGTGTTGTTATCCCCATTTGAGGATATAGGTGTAGAAATGTTAGGTATGAGGTGGCAACATCCCTACCTGAGGATGTAGCTGGTTCACAAAAAGCTAGAGAGCTGGTCGTAAGTGTGAGCCATTTTAAAACAGGTATTTTGTAAAATGAGTACCTCCTGTATATAGGACAGGGAATGAAAACTTACATACATTTCTAGAGGAGTAAAATTGCTCAGTTTTGTCAGCATAGGTGGTACAAACCCCATCGGGGATTTGCCATTACCAAAGTAAACATGAAATAATAACTAACAGGCAGAATAATTATAATGCTCAATACTTATTTATCACAAAACTTTAAAAACAAAATAAAAAAGCCCACAATGCATTTTGGACACAACCTGTTTCTGTATCATTTATCCCTATAAAACTTACCAATTTGCATTGAATCACAGGTTAAGTATAAGACTAAGAGGGCAGCCACTCTGCCCATAAATTCCCACCAATTATCCTGACAGGGCACCTGGACACTCCTGGCACCATAACCACTACAGGAAGCTTTAGTGATTACAGTGCACGGAATCTTCTTTTACGGCAATGGCATTATTGAGGTTAGTAGAGCTGTTTTAATGTCTCTCTAATTAGAAAATAATTCACTGAGTGATGAGGAGAGGAAGTGAGAGAGTCGGAGATCATGTTGAGGTTAGATGAAGGAATTTGTGATAATTAGGATAGTTTGTAAAAAGTATTCTATATGGAAGAGGGAGGATTTGATAAGAAAGTTGGGGGATTTTATTTTGTGTGAAGAGAGGAAGCGATGGCTGAGGTAAAAAAAAATGAGCAAAGATAAGGAAGGATTTATAAATCCAAGCATTGAGTTGAAATGTCTTTTCTTAATTGCACGGGAGGCCTGAGAGGGCATATCTGTGTGAACGCAGAACAGGAACTGAAGTTTACAGTATAACAGTCCAATAATGCAGACCCGTTATCGGCAGTAATACCACGAGTGATAAAAGTCATTATCAAATTAAAAAGCAAGTTTAACTTGTGTCGTCATTAGTTATGCAATTTCGAGCTTCGTAGAGCAAGATATCGAGATTAAGAATGAACAAAATGGGGCTTTTGTGGGTTTGCAATCACATCAAAGGTGGGAGGTTATCAAAAGCAGTAGTGATTACAGTAGATGATGTGTGTTATTAACCTGTTGTATTCTGATTCAGAATTGATATATATGTTTCATTAACCCCTTAAGGACACATGGCATGTGTGACATGTCATGATTCCCTTTTATTCCTGAAGTTTGGTCCTTAAGGGGTTAAATAAGTTCAAAAAGGACATGTCGGGTTATTATAGACATGTGCTGTATTTAATTTGCTTTATTGATTTAGATGAATGATGTAACTGCAACAGGCTTATTTGTCCTTCATCTACGTTACATGATCAAACAGATATAATTTGCATAGGTTATGTATGTTATGCAAATACATAACATACAGGGATATCATTTCTAATTAGTGGGGTAATAGCTGCTTGATCCAAGGAGACATCTGACTGCTATTTTGGGGTCAAGAAGGAATTTTTTCCTAGTTTGTTGCAAAATTGGAAGCGCTTCAGACTAAGTATTTTTGCCTTCTTTTGGATCAACAGCAAAAGCATTTGTGAGGAAGGCTGAACTTGATGGACTATGTAACTATGTTTGGTGAGAATATTTGCAACTCATGGGAGGTGTTTATTTGGCTAATGTACCAAGCCATTTGCAAATAGTCAGGATATTAGTTACGTAGTTGAAAGTGTTTAAGCGATTTATATAATTCTTTTTGCTGTTGAATTCTACAAGAGAACATTATTCTGTTATTATTTTGATATGTTATTACTATTCTTATTATTCTTATTAATTTTATTATTAATTTTATTATTAATATAATGCTTATTATATTATTAATTATTATTTATATAGCACCAGCTTATTCCGCTTCCCTTTACAATATATGATAAATGAGGAAATTTAACAATAAATTAGACAATTACAAATTGTTACAGAAACAATAGGCGGATGAGGACATTGCTAGAAAAACAGCTTAATAATGCTCAGAAAGATTGCAAACACTGAAGTTTAACTTTTTAACTTTGGTTATAGTACATTTTTCACCTGACGTTTCATCAGAAAGCTGTGATCGTAATCTTGTCGGTGTTATTTAAGACTCACTGGTAGCGACTAACATGTCGATAGTTATCTAAAGATAGCTTTAGAGCGACTGCTATATATTTATGTTGCAGTTTTAAAAATATGGATTAATGTTTATTTTCATTTAATTTTTATCAGTCAAAATTTGCTGAAGGCAGTTGCGACATTTTCAGTACAGCTGATCTCATATCACTGAATAATATTTTCTGTAACATATAATAATTATTTTATCCAGGAGTGCTGCAGAAAAAGTACTTATGGATTTCTATTTTTGTAGAGCATTGTAATTGTGGCTTAACCACTGCTAGCATTTCGTAAGCCACACTGGCACCAAAATATGTAAAATGATACAATTTTTTCTACTAAAATTTATTAATCAACACATTGGCCACAAGATGGGGACAGTGCTTTCTTAATACATTCCTGTTTCCCTTTATACGTGCATCTTATAAGATATATAGTACAGCCATGAATTGCAACACATGCAGTGGACACTTTTTTAATTACATGTTATCCTTGTGAATTTTGAACTAAATTGGTGAACAAGGATTATGCAGTTTTAAATAGTAATCATTTTGATGTGATATGTTTTTACATTTTTTTTTTTACAAAACTAGGAGTTATATGAAGATATTTATTGCACATTTTTAGCTGAATTAACTGAGCTGTTAACACTATTAATATATCTGTTATTATTATGATTATTATTATTATGATATTTATATAGCGCCATCAAATTCCGCAGCACTTTACAATGGGTGGACGAACAGACATGTAGTTGTAACTAGGCAAGTTGGACACACAGGAACAGAGGGGTTGAGGGCCCTGCTCAATGAGCTTACATGCTAGAGGGAGTGGGTTTAGTGACACAAAAAGGTATCCTTAATGGAAAATACATTATATTTCTTCCAAATGCATCATTGTATGTAGGTTAGAGTAACCTTTTCTGAGGTGGTCAAAAATTAACAATAAATTAAAAGTTCTCCCCTCAGCCCAGTCCTTTTTGGCTGATGTCACTCCCCCTCGCGGAAGGTGGAGGAAGGTCAGGGAGAACTGTCTGAGGGGAGATCAGAGGCGGCATTTCTGGGGGGCATGGTGCCATTAGATGTCAGCACCAGCATGCTGTGCGTACTTGTGTCAGACACCAATTTTGCACAGAATTTACATTAACCAGCCTGGAACCTTGAGCTAGACTGGCTAATGACATTGCTGGGGGTGTAGTTAAACTAATGACAGCTAATTGGTTAATTTCAATATGTGTGAGTGGGTGAGGCCTTAATCCTGGCAAAGCATCATGGACGATGTAGTGCAAAACATCTGGAGTGTTGGAGGTTGCCTACCCCTGCACTTTTGGAGGAATAGAATGTGGGAAGACTGGAGATATTTATGAGCCAGAGGATTGTGAAGTCCCTGTTCTCTCAACTGTAGATATCAACAGGCCCGGACTGGCCATCGGGCACACCGGGCAAATGCCCGGTGGGCCGCGGTGGCCATGGGCCGAGGCCGGCAGGGGAAGGTCCCAGGATCTCCCCTGCCGGTCTATGCAGGGCCGGCACTATCCGAGCGCCGGCCCCGCTGTTTTCAATGAAGGGCCGTTGAGGAGATCAGAGATCTCCATCACCGGCCCCCTTGGATAGACATGCGGCTGGGGAGGGAGGGAGAGGACCCGGCGGAGCTCTATCTTGCAGAGATCTTTCGCGAGATCCGGCACGTTGCCATGGCAACGACCGGATCTCGCGAGAGTGAACTCTAGCCCTCAGGCTAGAGTTCACTCACCACTGGACCACCAGGGATGGTGTCAGAGTGCCGGTCCCCCCCTCCCACTCACCAGCATGCCGGTCCCCCCCTCCCAGGCTAAAGGTAAGAAGGGAGGGGGGGACATAATGCATACTCTTTTATTTTATTTTACCCCCCCAACACTCAATCCCTTCTAACATTCACACACAGCACACACATCACTATCACACACAGCACTCTCACTCCCATCACACACAGCACTCTCACTCCCATCACACACAGCACTCTCACTCCCATCACACACATCACTCTCACTCCCATCACACTCAGCACTCTCACTCCCATCACACTCGGCACTCTCGCTCCCATCACACACAGCACTCTCACTCCCATCACACACAGCACTCACTCCCATCACACACAGCACTCTCACTCCCATCACACACAGCACTCTCACACCCATCACAAACAGAACTCTCACACACATCACACTCAGCACTCACACACATCATCCACAGCACTATCACACTCGGCACTCTCACACACATCACATTTAGGACTCACACACACATCACACTCAGCACTATCACAAAACACATCATACACAGCACTCTCACACACATCACACTCAGCACTCACGCACATCATCCACAGCACTATCACACTCGGCACTCTCACACACAGCACTCTCACACACATCACATTTAGGACTCACACACACATCACACTCAGCACTATCACAAAACACATCATACACAGCACTCTCACACACATCACACACATCACACACAGCACTCTCACACATCATCCACAGCACTCTCACACACATCACACTCAGGACTCACACACATCACACTCAGCACTATCACAAAACACATCATACACAGCACTCTCACACACATCATACACAGCACCCTCATACACAGCACCCTCACACACATCACACACAGCATCCATCATACACACATACTGCACCCCTCACATACACACCGAACCTCCCCAACACACTGCACCACACACATACACAATACTTCCAATATATATATATATATATATATATATATATATATATATATATATATATATATATATATACACACGCACACACACACTACATTCCTGACATACACACGCTGGATACCCTATACACACACTAGATTCCTTGTAAGCAAACACATACTACACCCGTAAACACACACTCTCTACAAACACTACATCACATATACACACACACACACACACACACACTATAGCCTGTATGCACACACTTGCTACATCCCCTATACACACATTCTTTACAGACCCTAGCCACATATCCACTACATTACACCACAAACACAACACGACTAAAACCGAACGTATTACACAATACCACACCACAATCAGCTCACTCTATACAAACACACACAATCCCACAAGCAGGCTCCAAACACAGCACGATACTCTTTCCTGGCATTTTTGTCTCCTGGTATCCATTTATAGAGACACCAGAGACAAGTTGCAAGGAAACACAGTGCAAGCATGTTATTAAATTTGCTTGCACTGTGCAGAACAAATACAGGGCTTTTTTCTCATGCTAGAGCTCTTTAGCAGAGCTCTGCGCATGGTCTGCCCTGGCCTGCACTTTGAGAAGGGGGCGTGTTTGTCGTTAGTGACGACAAAACACACCCTCTCTGCACCACCCCTTCTTAGTGGGCCGCTGTGATAAAAAAATGCCCGGGCCGAATTTTTATCCCAGTCCGGCCCTGGATATCAATATTAGAACATAAAGCACACACAGGCGATTAACACTCACTGTGCATTTCAATCTTAATATGAGATTAGCGGGACACTCACATGGTTTATTTACTCCACATCTCATAAGCAATGTCACATAGAATGAGTAAGCACTATGGATCATCTGTGAAGCAGCTTTGTAAATATTATAAATTCTCATCCTGCTGCACAAAGGGCATGTGTTTAGAGAATATTTGTTAGATACCTTAAGTTGGTCTGGGGCCTTCTATGCATTTTCCTTTATTTTGTTTGATTTATTCATTAGTTTATTGATTCATTGATTTATTTTCTGTTTGCCTTCTGGTCTAATTAACATTTGAACAACTGATCACTACAAATGTAATTGTCAACATTGAGGATGGTATAGATGCATATATTAGTACAGGTGTAGGCAACCATTAGCACTCCAGATGTTTTGGACTACATCTCCATAATTATCATCCAGCCATATTGCTGGCAAAGCATCAGGGGAAATGTAGTCCACAGCATCTGCAGTGTTGAAGGTTGCCTACCTCTTTATTACTATTTTATTGCACTGTTTATTTACCTCTATTTGCTAAAAAGCTTTTTTTTTTAAATGTGGTTTTGTATCTTTTGTAGAATCACCAAAAGGCCCTCACCAGTCTGCAGGCATGAATGGAAATGTGCAATACCCCGCTAGCTCTGGTCAGCAAGTGGTCTCTGCCATACCCTCTCCAACTGCCAGCAAGCCTTGGCGGAGTAAATCCATGAATGTCAAACACAGTGCCACGTCTACCATGCTATCTGTGAAGCAGCCTAGCCCTGCAACCTCACCCACACCGTCTTCAGACAGACTGAAGCCTCCATTGTCGGAAGGAGCTAAAACGCCTTCATCGGGGCAAAAATCTATGCTTGAAAAATTTAAACTGGTCAATACTAGGCCTGGTTTAAGATCTCAGTCATCATCAAACGAGGTCATTAGAGAAGATGAGATTTTTTTAGAGTGTGATGAAAATGATAGTGGTTCCAACTTAAGTATCCCTAAAGTGTCACCTAAATTGACTCCTCCCAAAGCTGGAAGCAAAAATGTCAGCAATAAAAAGAGTTTGCCTCAGCCGAAGGAGAAAGATGACAAAAGCAGAGACAAAAATAAATCAAACAGCGAGAAATCTGCTAAAGAAGAAAAAGAACAAATGTCTGAGGGATCAAAAAAGAGCTCAAAAATTGCAAGCTTGATTCCAAAGGGAAACAAGCCTGCCACAGTTAAAAAGGAAAGCATGATTCCTTTATCAAGTGGAATACCAAAACCTGGGTCAAAAGTGCCTGCAGCAAAGCAGACCACATCTCCAGGTTCTGCAGTTGCAAAAGAGCCAGAAAAAAATAGGACTACAAAAGGGAGCCAGACTCCGTCATCGCAAAAAAACACATCAGGTGAAAAGGTAACAACTCCCTCAGAAGGGAAGGTATCCGTTTCCTCCACAACCCATTCTGCTTCAACAGGTACAGTCGGTGCTGGTGTTCAGTTCACCGGAAATGGAGCGGTACAGCTTCCTCAACAGCAGCACACTCACCCCAATACTGCTACGGTGGCCCCCTTCATTTACCGGTAAGCAAATTATCTCTCTCTGTACAATACATGCAAAACAACAATAAATCCCAATCAATACAGGCTTTTTGTTATGTATTAAGAAGAAGTTGTTAAGATGTCTCTCATTCTCAAGTAAGTCTTTGGACATGTGAACAATGCAATCCTGCTACAAGGTTACACCTTTACCACACATAAAATAGTTGATGGACACTCTATGAACTCAAAATGGGTTTAGCGAAATGTGTGAAATAAAAAAAAAATTGTTTCTTAAACCTATCATTTCTATCCATCCATCACAGCCTACAGTGTTTGTTTGTTGCTGCAAATTTGTTGCCTTGTCATGACCTGGTTACTAATGTATTGGCATATTAAAGGAACATTCCAGACACAATAACAACTTATTCTCAGTAAAGTTGTTATAGTGCAAGGATATCCATGGCACCATATAACCTTAAGGGGTTATATCATTTATGAACTGTCTAACCCTGAAGTTGTTAATTTAGCATTTGCCAGCTTGAATCCCCATCCTAGGGCAAAGTCTGAGACCTCAATGAGGAAGCCTTGGGTTGGGCGCTGGTGATAGACTAAGAGCCCAGTACAAGACTTTTCAGTCTATAATTGCCTTCCCATTCAGAAAATTGTGTGAGAAAGGCACGTATCTTCCCTGGTCTTCTAACAGTCCCAATTTTGGGGTCCTGTCCCTCCATCCCAATTTAGTTCCCTGGTGACCCACATCTGGGGACTGTCCCTGGGTAGCATAGCACAGGTTTATCATTAGTGCACAAGCACTAGGACCCTGCAGAGGGCACTAGGACCTTGCAGAGACCTCTTCAGCAGCTCTCTCTGGAAGGTAGTGAAGGCTGGGGTAGTTATTATTATTATTATTGCAATTTATATAGCGCCAACAGATTCCGTAGCGCTCTACAATATTATGAGAGGGGATTTAACTATAAATAGGACAATTACAAATAAACTTACAGGAACAATAGGTTGAAGAGGACCCTGCTCAATCGAGCTTACATTCTATAGGAGGTGGGGTGTAAAATACATTAGGACAGGAGTAAAATACATTAGGACACAGTTCATCTCTAAATTGCCCATGACCTGTACTGTTTGTCCTGTATCGCATGTCTTTCAGGGTGACCTGGATGGTGAGTGCCATGCATTAAAGCAAGTAAACATCCTGGAGTCAGCATACATTATTACAATTTTCTGACAAATGATACTCAAGATTTTTGGTGGTTACTATTTAAACTAAACAGTAGTTAAAGGTCCTTCATCTCCAAAAAGGATACCATCACACAGCTGCAAACAATACAATAGCATTTCTGCCATTACAAAAACATTTCTAAGTTCTCTATCGCACACCAAGTGGGTATATTTTTTTCAGAATGTCCACATGTTTGAAGTTTCTGTATTTGTTGCAAATCCACAGGATGCTCTTATGAGTCCAGGAATTGTTTTGGTCAAAATAACTTTATATTTCCGAGTATACACTATAGGCCTCACAATAGGGTTATTGGACAGCGCACAATTAACTTTATATAAGAATTAAACCATGAAAGTAGAAGAGACAGTTGGCGCAACACATTCCCTTATTTTGGCGGACTTTACAGTTTTCAGTAGAATGTTGATATGTAAACTGCAGAACGTAAAATCCCTTGCTGCTCTCAGGATAACACAGCTATGTGTGATTCTGCAACTGTTTCTAGAGAAAAAAGTGAAGCATTCCTAGCAGAGAGGAGGTACAGTGTAGACAGCTTATGTGTAACAACTATATATTATTTAATAGACTGTTCCCTAACCTAAATATTGCACCTATCTTGTGGGTGCATGTAGTGTTCCTTCTAAGAACTAGAATATTGCTTTAAAGTACATAACTAACCGCAACCTCATCTAGATATTGCACGAAAGTGCCTGAAATGGACCTTCAAAGGATTGCAATATATACCACTAATACTATCTCCAACCCGATTTACATTAGACACTTAACATGCGTGTACTTGAAGAGCTCCTTGAAAGATCTTGAAGCCCATCATTGGACCCTCTGATATTTCTTTAAGACCCAATTAGCATCTCTAGTGTTAATGCTTTTAGACCCTAATACGTTTGTTTGATGACTCAAGGGGTTTTGTTCACAAAACACTGAATTTTAGAGAACTGAGAACAGATTTTGAAAATTTCAGGCTACAATACCCAAGCTGTGACTATAGCTGAGTTGTAGATTCAGTCTGTACCAAATATTTTAGCCTGAAAACTGCAAATTGGTTTTCAATTTACTACTATTCAAGTTTTAAGGAATAACGCTATATTATGTGTATGTGCGTTACTGGGGTTATCCACTGACTGGGAAATATCGAGAACTGACAAGGGATTTGCAAAATCTAGAACAGAACTGCATAAATCCTCAAACTATTTTTCCAGGTCAGATCTTTTGGCCTCGAATTGGAAATTCCCTTGTCAGTTATCCACAATTTATGGTTAGCCAATATAATGCTCACGTCAGGCATGCTGTAGTTTGATGTTAAAAGGTTAATTGTTATAGTTTTTCAGTAGTCCATTTAATCAGGTGGCATCCCAGAAAATTCTAAACTGGCTAACACAATACATAAGGGAAATCTCATGTTAATCCTCTGCCAACCGTTCAAGCTGTTCTGTTCATCATTCTTTGAAGGGTATCACGGAGTGTTTATAATCTTCAGAATTGCAACTTCTTCCATGGTTGAAAAATACATTTCATATTAAAAAGCTACATTATAAATGCCATAGTCTTATAGGCTTGCTCCTTCTTCAAAGCAATGTCCTCTGATAGTAAACATTTATCTGCATGAGCTGATTACGAACATCATAACCGACATTAAAGCCAGCAATCATTTTCAAGTGGTTTGGTGCTTCTGTGAGATAACAGTGTAATCTCCTGAGTGTATCGCCTCTAATAACAGCACTTTACTTCATTATTTATAACAACGTTGCTACAAATTCGTTTCCATTTTTGTTCTTTTTTTTTTATTTACAATTGAAAACATAATTTTTGGGAAACTCGATAAATGATGTTTTTAATTTAACATTTTAATTTACAATGCAAATTTTAAACAGTTTATATCATTATGAAAATATATTATGTCTAAGTAAGATTAGCAGTGTTAAAAGAAAAAAAAATCTTCTCCTTTGCAGAACACACTCAGAAAATGACAATAGTTCTGTATCGCCTGCTGATTCTTGCACAAGTCCAACTAAAACTGAGTCATCATACAGTAAGACTGCCAAACAGTGCCTCGAGGAGATATCTGGTGAGTAGCCCAACTGGGATGTAACACATTTTCCACAGCCTTCTGCTTTCTCTATACCAGCACACAATTTACATGGATAAGGTGGGGGAGGGGGTCGAGAAAAAAAAAGTAAAGTGATATATCATAAAGTTACTTAGATTATGGACATTTAAGTCATGACCTAAAATGTTCTATAATGGTGTATCTATAGAGTAAAAAAAAATGTAAGGAAATATATTGATGACGAGACAAGATTTCGAAGAATTGGGCTATTGTATAAAAAACACTGTGTAAATCTGCTACAGTGTTTAATTGCCTATTTGCATTTGATAGTGACCTAAAATTCTGAGTGAATAAAAAAAATTCTGAGTGAAGAGAGATGCTGTAATAACATTTTTTTTCTACATATTTGTCTAATAGAGATGTCGCGAACATAAAATTTTCCGTTCGCGAATGGCGAACGCGAATTTCCGCAAATGTTCGCGAACGGGCGAATTGGGCGAACCACCATAGACTTCAATAGGCAGGCGAATTTTAAAACCCACAAGGACTCTTTCGGGCCACAATAGTGATGGAAAAGTTGTTTCAAGGGGACTAACACCTGGACTGTTGCATGCCGGAGGGGGATCCATGGCAAAACTCCCATGGAAAATTACATAGTTGATGCAGAGTCTGGTTTTAATCCATAAATGGCATAAATCACCTAACATTCCTAAATTGTTTGGAATAACGTGCTTTAAAACATCAAGTATGATGTTGTATCGATCAGGTAGTGTAAGGGTTACGCCCGCTTCACAGTGACAGACCAAACTCTTCGTTTAACGCACCGCAAACAGTCCATTTGCACAACCGCAAACTCCCCATTTGCGCAAGGTTGGATACCAAGCTAGCCATGTCTCGTTCCTTGTCCTCACTGATGTCATTGAAGGTCTCTTCCTCCACCCAGCCACGTACAACACCAAGGGTCACCGAAAGGTGACAACAAGCCCCCTGGGACGCCTGCTGTGTTTGGTCTTCCACCTCCTCAAAGCCACCTTCCTCTTCTGACTCCTCTTCTTCATACTCCTCTCTCTGCGTTGCCTCTCTCTGCGTTATTATAAGGTGTGTTAAGTAGTACTATTCCTATCAGTTTAATCCCTGTTACGTCCCCTGTGTATATGGCATCGATAGGAACCAGGAGATGGAAAAAGATGCTTGGTCGGTCCTCCTACTTCAAATTTGGGGCACTGCGCGTGCAATCTAATGTGCCACCAGATAGGAGTGGTGTGTTAAGTAGTACTATTCTTATTAGTTTAATCCCTGTTACATCCCCTATTAGGGGATGTGTATATGGCATCGATTTTAGGAACCGGGAGATGGAAAAAGATGCTTGGTCGGTCCTCCTACTTCAAATTTGGGACACTGTGCATGCAATCTAATGTGCCACCAGATAGGAGTGGTGTGTTAAGTAGTACTATTCTTATCAGTTTAATCCCTGTTATGTCCCCTCATCAGGCCTTTTTTAGTCGAATGTATCGCCAACTGTCAGTCCCTTCGGGATCCATCCCTCATTCATCTTAATAAAGGTGAGGTTATCTAGACTTTATTGACCTAGGCAACTCAGCAAAGGAAGCAGCAGCGGGTACAACATCATCATCATCACACCGTACGTCCATGTGTGTAATGCTGCCTGACTGAGACATATCCCTGTTATCTACATCCTCTGGCAATAATGGTTGTGCATCACTCATTTCTTCCAACGGATGTGTAAATAACTCCTCTGACAGATCAAGTGAAGCGGATGTGGTGCTAGTGTTGGTGGTGGCGGCAGGCAGGCGAGTGGTAACTTGAGAGGTGCCCGAAGTTAAGCTGGAGGAGGATGGTGCGTCAAGGTTCCGAGCGGAAGCTGTAGAAGATTGGGTGTCCTGTGTTAGCCAGTCAACTATGTCCTCAGAACTTTTCCAGTTCAGGGTACGGGGCCTCTGAACACTGGGCATTATTCTAGGGCCAAAGGGAATCACAGCACCACGACGGCCCCTGCGGGGTGGCCTGCCTCTGCCTGTCATTTTTGTTTTCGATTAGTGGTACTATGCGTGCAAGCTACTGTGACAACAGATATGAGTGGCACTGTGCACTGGCAGAAGTTGGCAGAGTAGACGCTGTAGGCCTGACACGCACGCTTGCAGACAACTAACTGCTATTCAATCTATTACAGTCAAAATTGTATTTTGTTTTTTAAATGTACACTACTGTTACTACAGATATGAGTTGCACTGGTGTGACACTGTGCCCTGGCAGGCCCTAAAACGCACACGTGTGAAGGAAACTGACTGCTATTATATTACAGTCAAAAAAGTTTTTGTTTCTTTTTTAAATGCAAGATATTGTGACTCCAGATATGAGTGGTGGCACTGGGCAAGTGGGCACAGTATACGCTGTGAGCCTGACACACATGCTGGCAAGCAGGCAATTGCAATTAGATTACACAGGAAAAAAAAAAAGCAGACTGATGTTCTAGCCCTAAAAAGGGCTTTTTGGGGTGCTGTCCTTACAGCAGAGATCAGATGAGTCCTTCAGGACTGTAGTGGACACTGAATACACTAGCCTAGCTATTGATTTCCCTATTAAATCAGCAGCAGCTACACTGTCCCACCTCTCACTAAGAATGCAGCTTCCAGGGGGTGGGGCCTAGCTGTCATGGAGGAAAGACGCACTTCGTGTGAGCTCCCTCAATATCTCACTTTAAGCAGCTATCAACAAGCGAATTTCACCCCAGAAGGGGATGACCCAGCAATGTTGCTCCTACCTGACCGACCCGACATGCTTAATAGCGGTCAGCAACTCGACAGAGTCTTACTCACCTCTGCATGGCAAGTGTGGCCTGGTGCTCACCGGGCACCGGGCAGGAGAGGCGGCGATCACTGGAGAAGACAATGTGATTGAGGAAATGAAAATGTATGAGCTCAATGAATTGACCACTAAAGTTGGATATCATTTTCATCCCTTCACCATAACAAATGATACAAATGTTATCACTGAAGCAAGCAGTGATAAAAGCTGCATTCTGATTTAGTGTGGGTGCTCTGGACCCCTGCTTGTTTCTTTTTTGAGACTAGAAATTCTAACAAAGAGGTGGGTCAAGCATGATGAGAACCTAGATAGGCATGAATAAGAACATAGATAGGCATGCAATGCTCAAGGTATTTACTTGCTTCATAGGGATGAGCTTTTCTTTTTTTCTTTGGATACTCTGTGTTGTATTTTACAACCTGCCTGTCCACATGACAAGTGGTTGTGGTTTACATCCTTAATTTGATATTCTGAGGAGGCTGCATTTTACCCTATGTAATTTATGTATTACATAGGGTAAAATGTGTGCCCTGGCATATGTGCATGTGTGTATATATGTGAGTGCATGTGTGTGTCAGTGTATTTCTCTGTGGAATATATCTTTGGGCTAGGTTTTTCCTTTTCTGACCCTTGTGTAACACAGACAATGTTACATATTTGTGTCCATGTTTCTGTCTAACATTGCCTAACCGATAAACTTTTCACATGAATTCAGTATTCGAAATTTCATCTGGCAACAAAATAACAAACAAGGAGCAGATGGCTAAACTGCAGAATATGAAATATAGCCCAGTGGCATGAAATTTGACAAAATAGGTTACAATGTGCAATGTCAATCATATATCTTCATTGTGCAAACACTTGTAGAGCGAATGTGCTTGGATTCTGCCCTTTGCTTTGTTTTAATCAGGGAGGTGCAGCAGTTGCTAAAGCCAGTAAGGTATTGTCATGTATAAAAAGGGCCATTCGTTTTTGGGATGAAAAATAAATGTTGCCTCTTTATAAATCAATGGTATGACCTCACCTTGAGTATGCTGTGCAATTTTGGGCGCTGGTTCTAAAGAAGGATATTATAGTACTAGAAATAGTGAAGAGACAGGCTACAACATTAATAAAAGCATGGAATATTTTAGTTATGAAGAACATTTTAATCTATTTAGTTTAGAAAAACAGAGCATCAGAGGTGATAAGATAGCATTATACAGATATATTCAGGGCCGATACAAACCATTGTCTGGAAATATATTCAGAAACAGGACTAAACTTAAGACACAATGTTACACATTTTGAACTGGAAGAAAGGAGATTTAGTCCAAGGCAAAGGAAATGTTTTTTTACAGTAATAAAAATTTCTCTGCTTGAAGAGGTGGTTTTATCAGAGTCTGTACAGATGTTTAAACAGCAACTGGATGAATATTTGCAAAAATATAATGTTCCGGAATATAATCTTTAATGAATGGGGTAACATCTTGATCCAAAGAGAGATCTGACTGCCATTCTGGGGTTAAGAAGTAATTTCATTCTAGTTTGTTGCAAAATTAGAATGTTTTTTTTTTGCCCTCTCTTGAATAAACAGCAAAACAGATTTGAAAAAGGCTGAACTTGATGAATGCATGTCTTTTTTCAGTCTATGTAACTGTCATGCTCCTGAGCAGGTCAGAGAGGAGATGATTGCAAGGGTTATTGGTTAAAACTTTATTTGTCGTATAAGAAATAACAAATTTACTGACAATAAAGAATAAAGGACAGTCTGCCACAAACAGGATACTTTGTGAGAAAAAACAGGGTTTAGGCGATATGCCACAAACAAGATCTTTAGTATGTAAATGAATAAAGTCTTTCGTATACAAGCAGGCTTGAAGTTATACCAAGTAGTTAAGGATTTCCAGTATACTTTGCAATGCAGCTAGTTATACGTAAATACCTGTTAGGATAAGACAAGGATCATGCAGAGTTGCAGAGGTTGAAACTGGTAGGTATTTTCCAAAATAATATAATGCAGGTTGCTTACGAGATCATGCAGTGATGCAGCAATTGAAGCAGTTAAGATTCTTCAATGAAGGCAATACGCCACAAAAAAGGATTCTTGGAAGCTGATAAGGAAAGTCTTTCGGTAAGATATAATTCAGGCAAGTTCAGGATGAAGTAATGCAGGTTAGTGCCTTTCAGTATGAGGAAATGCAGATGAGTACAGGATGAGGCACTGCAGGTAAGTTCTCTAAAGATCTAAAGAATGAAATAATGTAGATAAAATACAGGATATTACCAGGAACAGAGATTCTTTATCAGAGCATAGACTTCAATGTCAAGACACTGTTGTGTGCCGGGAATAGACTTGCCAAGCCTCCTAATTAGTTAATCCAGGTGAGGTTATGAAGGTGAGTGAATAGATTAGTGGCTAGGGAGGCCACTAGAGGAAAAAATCATGAAGTTCATTTAAAGGGCCAGTAATAGACGAAAAAGTCTTACATGTCAGTTTTGGAACCTGACAATAACTATGTAAATTATTTTTCCCCTATATATCTAATGGAAGTAAATTTAATTTAGAAACAGTCTAAATTGCCAGAAAGGCAATTCAGAAATGCAAACGAAAATGTAAATGATTAATCTAACAAAAAAAAACAATAACACATCTTTGTTAGAGCAACATTGGCTGGCATGCCCCCCCCCCCCCCTTTTTTTTTTTTTTATAAAGCCAAAATGTGCCTGTAATCCTGCACCAAGGCCAAGTTCTTCCTGCATCCTGCTCTTCCTGCAGTAATGTCAGCCCCATCCACTGCAGGGGAAGGGATATCCCGGAGGACAGTCTGACGAGAGGTATTGGACAACTCACGTTCCAGGCTGGCTAATGACACAGCAGAAAACTGAAACAAAAATTCTGCACATAGAACTACCGTGACCACTTCAATTCACATGAAATTAATTAAAAATAATGGGTATTTGTAACAAATTTCTATCATGATATGATTCCTGAAAATAAACTCATCAAACATCAAAACCTTTCAATAGAATTTGTATCTCCGCATTTATTTTTAAACGAGAAAGATTAATCAAATACAGTTTGAAAAACATAATCAAATACATTATGAAAAAATTATATGCAAATAATTCAGAATGAAAATTAGAGGAAGCAAGTCCCAGAAGTCTCCATCTTCTGATTAGAAAAATGTCTTCATCACTCAACTTACAGGTGTATGTTATATACACGGCTTAGCTTATTTTTGTGTCCATATTCTCATCGTAGTGTGTCTGGATCAGAGGGAAATAGTTACTCTGAATGCCTTAAAATCTTTATTAGATGACATCAAGGAGAAAAATGACAGTACAGTATCAGCAACGCATTATTTAAAGTGTATTCTGACTTTTCAATGACAGTTGGCGTTGCTCCATCATAGTCAGGATCTGTTAGTTTCTTATGTATTTTAAGAACCTTTTTTTTCACTCTCAGAATCTCAACAATGACATACTCTCATAAATCATCTCAACGATAGCGTTTGAGAAAGTGTATTTAGAATAAAAACATTATCTATACCAAACTACTAAGTGAAAGTATTTTGATACTATAAACATTTTATATTTGTCCTTCCTCAAGTCTATTATACTAAGTCAAAGATATGTAAGCCAGCATTGATAGACAATAAACCAGTGCTCACCAGCTTGTCCTGGGTCTTTGATCCCACCAATTATGTGGACAGGGAAAAATCCATTACCGAAATCTTAGAATAACACATACGAGTGTGCGGGATTTATTTGTTCTATTTAAAAAAAAGATTATTTTAGAGATGGTTATAAAAGTTCGAGTATTTAATTTTATAATGAGAATCATATTTTTCTTCTTGAAACCAGTGATATATCCTCTTCATCTATGAAGGTCTAACCATCATTCCATATCCCCCATGGAGCCTATACATGACTCCTACAGAGCCTATCCATGACTAGTCTCTAGAAGATTCTATCATCTTACAGAATGCAGTTATTCTTAAAATATTGTGTTTTCAAGGCAGTCTTGTAGATTTCATAGGTTACCACTCTTCGCATAAAGGGAGATCTGAAAGACTCAAGAGCTGTGGATCAATTCCTTTTATGCATATTGGTACATTTTGGAAACAGCACCCTGTCACTATCGGACTCTTAAAATATATAGTATTGAAGACTGATGACGCAATCTGTAAAAGGCATGTTGCATCATGATTCAACCTGTTAAAATCAAATCTCATCTTAAGGAAGAATCAATTCTCTGGAAATTACACCATTTAATAAAACACTGAAAATCACCTATAACTTGGGTTTTACGTTTTTGATTATACTGGTCGTTCCTGGTTCTCTTTCTATCTCTTGGGTCGCTCACTCAGTGTCTCCTTCACTGGTTCCTCCTCCCCTTTTGTACCAGATCAAAACTTCTACACAGCATGCGCGTTACCTTGGCATACTCTTTGACTCTGAAATGTCCTTCACCACATACATAAAATCTATCTCCCAATCCTGTTGCTTACACCTTAAAAAACATTTCTCACATCTGCCCCTTTCTCACTCAAGATGCAACTAATACACTTGTCAATGCTCTTGTTGTTTCCTGCCTTTATTTCTGTAACCCTCTGCTTGTGGGACGGTTTTTAATGAACTCTTCTGCCACACTCACCTAGCCACTCTCACATCTTTCTCCTCTGTCAGTCTCTACACTGGCTTCCTGTTTCATTTAGGATTCAGTGCAAAGTGTTTCTGCTTACTTACAAAGCTCTCCATAACCAAAATCCCTGCTTACATTGCTTCCCTCGTTAGCAGATATGATCTAGCATGGCATCTTTGCTCAGCTGACAACCTGTTACTGTCCCATTATCGCACTCGTTCTAGTATCTGCACTTCCCGTCATGTATTTGTTACTCATCCCTTGATTGTAAGCTCTTTTGGGCAGGGCCATCTTCACCTACAGTCCCCTTGTGTCAACATGTGTTTTTTTTTTTTAGAATGAAATGTTTGTATTGCTTTATATTGTACAGCATTGTGGAATATGTTGGTGCTATTTGCAAATTGTTTCACATTCCAATTTAGTCCATGGACTACCTGGGCACATATTAAAATTAGAAGAAGAAATTGAAATATTGTTAAATGTCTCCTCTTTTCTGTATGCTTTCTGCATGCTGACCGCCAGCATGATTGAAAGTATTTGATAAGAACAAATAATATGAAAAAACCTCAGACATGACAGTTCCTCTTTAAATCTAATATAAACTATATGCAGAACTCTCAACATTAGCCGGTACTTCTTTATAATTTAAATGAACTTCCTGGGGTCTCATATTGTAAGACCCTTCTACATTAAACATGTAACAGAGAAGCAATTTAGAATTGTCTTTGTATTATAGGGTGAAAGATGTCAAGGCTGTTTCCTTGTGACGGTTTTCCAGTTTGTATTGTTACAAAAACAATGCTTTTCTGCTAACGAATAGCATAATAGCATAATGCGCAGACACTTTACAGTGATACAATCCTACGGGATTTCATTATCATTTAGAATGTTAAAGAACCTTTAAGTGGTAAAACATGATTGCTGTTCTACCTTTTTAATCTGATGTTGATTAAATGAATAGTGTCACTGTGAACTATTAACTGTGTGTTGAACCTGTGACACTATGATCTGTGCAGCTGATGCAGTCGTAGCTCTAAGCAGAAGGCTGTGTTGCTACCATAGCAGCCAGCAGCGTGTACTGCAGTGCAAGAGAAGACTCATAGATCTGAGAATGCAGGTTGAATACTAAAATGTGAAGCAAGCGACTTGTGCAGCAGATCTCTGCCTCAATGCTTCCTTTTAGCTTGCATCGAGCTCTGACGTGAACACAGTACTTGCAGCACTGTGTCAGATAATGCAAAGTGTGCTGGAGCTCAGCGTTAAGAAGAGTCGTTAGGTGGAAGAGGAAAATATAAGGTTAATGAGCTCCTGCTTGGATTAAAGATATTTGCAGAAATGAAGGTAATTTGCTCGGATACATCTGGCATCTCACTGGAGAAAGACAGCTGGATGTTACTTTTAAGCTGGACTCGTGCATTGATGGAGCATATTTTACATATTACAAGAGGGTTCCTAAAGGCATCATTAACTCTGCAGCTGAGACAAAATGATAGCTTTTGAAGTGCTTGGCTTTACAAAATGTAACATCAGATCTTCAAGGTAGAAGACTTGAAAAGAAAAATGTGCAGAAGTTTTTTTTTCTTTTCTCGACATTGATTTCAATTTTCATTCAAACCATGAGAAACCTTTTTTAAAGAAAAGATGCAACGCCCTACAGAGCTCTCACTTGTTAAAAGCAAAGATGTCAGAAGAAACACATGTCTTCGAAAGCAAAAGTCCATGACTAATTTGTCCTTTGTCAGGGGAGGTGCAGAAAATGGGGTGGTACTTTCCTACCAAGAAAGCTGGTATGAAGAGTCAAGATCGAAAATCAGTGATGAAGAAATGGAGGAAAAAGTTGAAACTAGATGCCTCTCGAGGGTCTTCTCCCAGTCCGTACATTGCCTAACCGCTTCAAGAACATGGGAAATGGAAAACATGCCACCTATTTCTAAAATGTCTTCAAGTAGAAAGGAACCTTATCACAACTTGACTGAAGAATTCGGTCAATTAATTGATGATACATTCTGTAACCATCTAGGTGACATCAGTAAAAATTGGCAAGAAGATGAGGAAGAGGATAACTACCTACATGAAGGGACAGCTTACCTGGATGAAGAAGTCATCATGACTATGCTGGTGGACCTAGAACAAGCACTCTACTCTGAAATACTTGGTGAGCTAAAATATTACATTGGAAGGCCTGAGTTAGTGCTCCTACAATACAATATATGATTTATTATGGAATTTAAAAAGTTAAAGTAATATTATTGATACATGATACATAAATGTAATGTAATTAATGAATATGTGTATTTAAAACATATTATTTTACTATCTGAAGGACTATCACTGCATAATCCGGAGCTATTTTTGCTGTAGTTTATTTTTCGAATGTTGTATTGAAATATTCAGCTTTAAAATGATATTCTCTTAAAAAGACTTTGCAATGTTTGAATACAATATATCGAGAGTTGTATCTATGCTATAAAGAAATTGAATTTAATGTAGTGCATAGATCACAATGCAACTTGTAATAACATGTTTTGATTAGAAGGATACTTTCAAGATGAATTCATGGCAAATTTCAAATTCAAGTCCAAAGTAATCAAACTGATAACTTGGAGAATATATCAAGTTTGGGAAGTACAGTCTGACAGCTGAAATACACTTTACATTTGTAACTATTTACATTTCAGTGATTAATTGTGTATATCCAACAAACATCACCAGGAAACAGACCTCATACAGTGAATAACTAGGTCTAATCACCAAATTGTAACTTGATTGCTTACCATTATACTCTCCACTGCAGCCACCACCTCTACCTTCAAAGACATCAATATGTCTGGATTGGATGAGAGGTACACATGTACAGCTAAATGCCATGCTCCTCCTTTCAAGTGCTGCTATAAGTAGCACCTGGACAGAGTTTTAATCGGTTCTGGAGGAGTGGATGTCCGCTAAGAATGTACTTTTATTTTTTGCGTAAAATTGAAGTGTTGATTTATGTCAATTATTTTAATTCAATGTAAAAATGTGTTATTTTTTTTAGTTTTTTTAGTCTTTCCAAATTAGCTTAAATTTAGCAAAAATATGTAAGTGTTAGCTCATCTGTTCCTTATATATGTTTAAAAAACCTCAAGCTGCCTATCTTTTACATTGCTAGTGTTACAATTAGTAGGACAAGTTAAACATTTGTATTAACAAAGTTTAGACTTTAAAGGATTCCTTAAAGGAATGCAATACATTGGATGTAACACTAAGATTTTTAAAGTGGCTTTGTCAACTTCTGGTGCCTTTGCATATTTTGCATTAATGACATCATTGTTTGGGGTGCGGTGACTGAGGGTTGCAGCTGTGGTGAGTTATACTTGATGTTGTCCCATGTGGGCATCACCATATTTTGTCTTTAGCTCCTGGCGCTTCATTGACCAGAAGCCCATGTCAATGCTGTAATCTTGCGCATGCACTAATGTGCAACACTGATGTCTATGTTGGATCCTGTCAAGTTTTGTCATGGTCATTGTCATATGATTTTACCATGAAAAACTGTAGTAACTACTTTGTTGTATGATATCTTTTGAGTACCATGGAATTCCAATTAAATTAATTTGCAGTCTTTATGAACTTTTCATAAATATGTTATCTATATGAAAAGCTAAACATTTTTTTACTGGTTGCAGAGACACTTTAATATATTATATTGCAGTCTTAGAGGTTGATCAGCATTTCAGACTATGATGAGTGTAGCGGATGGCATTGGCTGTCCTCAAAATTTTGGTTTAAATGTGTATTTTGTGTAATTATTCCCATGTATATCCATACTGTATGTAGCATTCGTCAGATTGTTCGGTATTTTCATTCCGCTTTTCATACCGAACCATCGGACCACCCCAGAGCGAAGTATGTCCCTTGTTAAGCCTTTCACACCATGTAACCGCAAACTAATTGACCCTATAATCGTTACTTTGTATGTATCTGGGTGGTCGCCTTTCGGCATACAAACAGCGTGACGCGGCCATCTTACGCAAGAAAATATCAGCGGTGTTAGGTTGTCGAGTGTCTGGAACTCAAATCGGGCACTCGATTACCCTAACACCGCTGAGACCTCCAGAGCTCCATAAATCCCGAACGGAGGGGCCAACCAGCCCCCTTGTTCGGTAAAATAAATGTCCCGAACAAGGGGATTGATACGAATGCAAGTTTAGCTCTGGATGGCAAGGATTTATATGCAATATATCTCCCGAACAGAGACCGACTGCAAGGCCAAACCACATGAAGCCTTTTTCGGATACTACCTCATGTGCGGTCGGTCAAATTGTCTCTACCACATAATTACCGAACCCCTGGTCCGATCTGGGTGAATTTTGAATATGTTGGTCACCCAGATCAGGGCTACCAGGGGGTACCCATTGTATAACTCTATCTGACTGTTTTGGGGTACATCCAGAAATCGGGTAAAACTGTAGTATGTATAAGTGGATTATGTGTCACAATGAGGGGAGGAGATGTGTGGGAGGTGCCGGTTACACTATTGGATACTGTACTAATTGATGTGAATCCCTCCCTTGCATGGGATAAAGCTTTAAAAGAAGGATGGTTGGAATAAAAGTTAGTTCTGCTCCTGATGCTGTGTGTCGTCCAGTCATTGGGATCCATATTGGGATATTCGTGGATTACCTTGCTTGCTGTGACTATTGCTATATGGAATTTTATTACTTGTTCCTGAGCCTCACTGGGATCTTTAGTGGAGACAATGAGAATGTATCAGGTTCCTGGTAGGATATTGATGGATGCTGCGGTGATACATGATGGCCCACTTTGCAACTTTAGCAGCTTTCTTCTGTATACTGTATGCAGTGCTTGAGTGGAATCACCCATGCTGATATATGTACGTTTTATATGTGAGAAAGGGCAATTTGTTTGTGCATAATCATTGTGCCAAAAGTGTGTGTCCTACCCTGCACCACCTATAGCAGATATGCTGGACTTTTATACTCTGTGTTAGACATGGGATGAATTGGGTATCGGATGAAAATCAAATCTTTTATCCATTCACCAAATTTTGAATGGGAAGTCGAACTAACGTGCACCAAATTATATTCTTAAGTGCTCCATTTGTTTATGACGTTTATATGGATGACATGTTCAGACTTTTGCATTAGAGAAAAAGGAGGGACATGGGAGCTCGGTGTGAATACTTATATATATATATATATATATATATATATATATGTGTGTATATATATATATATATATGTTTTGGTGTTCTTGCCAGTGCTCTTTTAGAATTAGTTTATTTTAAGCATTTGGTCCAGCTGTCATTTGGGTTACTATTCAGGCTCGTTTGTAGCAATATTTGCAAAATTATCATATAATTGTTGAATAATGAACAATGTCAGGATTTTGCAGTTCGATTTGCACGTACAAGTGCAAATTATTTTGCCCCATATAGTGTGTGTCAATTCAGACTTCAGTAAATAACCCTGTGTGACTTCTTTTGAACTGTTCGGCACAATTCTGTTCGTCCGACTAGAATTTCCAAAACGAAAATCATGTCTGAATTGCACCCAAAAACAAATGCGTCAATGGACGGAATTTGGTTTGGACAAAACAAAAATGATTCCATCCGAATATTTTTGGATTAATTTTGGCAGCACCCAAGTCTGCTCTCTATATATTTTTCTATCCACATTTCCATATTGTGTTTTTCGTCGGTTAAAGAAACTGGTATATCTTTTCTGAAATATTTTGTGTATTAAAGTCTTGTTATTAAAAAATAATTGTTAACAAATATTAAACTGTTAAAGCATGGATTGCAAAAGTAGGAAAAAGCTAAATAACATTCCCCTAAATCAGTTGCATTTCCTATATTTATTTATTTTCAAAAGTATCTTAAAATCATATCAGTCTATTAACACGAAGGACAATTTTCTTATTTATTATGCAGTAAAAAATGTCCATATTAATACTTTTTTTTAATGGTGCTAAGCGAATTACAAGAAACTCCGGGAAGGCCCCTCCATTTATGAAAATAACATGGCAGAGTCGGAGGTCTATATTGAAGAGTCTCAAGAGATATAGGATGTGCTTCTAATATCTAGAAATGACAGTTATTGTGATGAAACGTATAGAATAAAGATATGAGGGTTTTCTCAAAGGAGGGCAAGGCATGGATTATCTGAGGAATAAATAGGTCACGCAATTTAAGCAAGACAGGCTCTAAAATCTAAAGCTATGTTAGTCATTGTGGTATTTTAAGTAAACCGGGAATGAAGACGTGACAAGGGAACTGCATAGTTCAGGACAAAAATAGCTAAGCTAGATAAGTAGCTGAGATGGAGGAAATTTTACAATTCACCTATTTTGACCTAAAGTTTGCAGTTCCCTTGTCAGTTCTTGTAGTGAATAAACCTCATTGCCTTGTTGTAGAAAACACACGTCACACACTTTGCTTTCCATTGTTGTTACTAACTTGTAAATTATTAAACTTTTTTAGGAGAAGACCCAGAGACACGGAGAATGCGAACTGTAAAGAATATAGCGGATTTAAGACAAAATCTAGAAGAAACAATGTCTAGTTTACGTGGTACTCAAATAAGTCACAGGTATGTGCTCATTATCTGTTTTTTTTGTATTAAATGTTGTTATTTGTATTGTGATTTCTGGTTTATGCAATTAAAAAATGCCATCAAGAGCACATGCTAAAATTGAACTTTTAAAATAACACCTAGAAGCAGATTTATGTTTCTGAGCTCGTTGTAATCTAATTTTAGACTTTTTTGGAGTAATGTGTTCTATTCTGAAACTTTTGTCATGAATGATAATTTGAGAAACAACAGCATTATAGGGAAACTCTACGTTAAATAAAAATGTCCAAATATAATAAATATATATAAAGGCAGCGCCTGGAGATGTGTCCCTCCCACCACTCCCCCTTTTATTTAATTATTTTATTTTATTCTATTTTTTTTGTAACTACCTTCCTTGGTGGGCCCACTTTATTTACAGGCCTACCGATACGTCAGTTTTGGCAAACCACAATCCAATGTTGCCTATCTCTATAGGTATGGTAATGTATCAAGTACAAGATGCGGCTTCTGGTTGCCCCGTGCACAAAAATAAAATCTACAAAAATCATTGTTTAGTAGACATATCCTAATGAAAGGATGCATGCATTTAATTATGCATTTTTTCATTGGGATTATATCTAAAAAAAAGCTTGTAAAGCCTGCAGTTGTCTTGCCTGCTGCCTTTGCAATCCCTCCCCTTCTAGCCCTGCTTAGGCTTTCTCAGGCTGTTCAAATGCAGCTCAGTGATAAGTCTTTATAAGGGAGGCACTCTGGGTAATTGATGCCTCCTGAATTTAGCTCCACAGTGCCATCAAAACTAGGAAGTAAACAGACATGTTGTGTTCTTTAAAGCCAGAGGGGTGTAACAAGATCAATTTATAAAAGTGTTTCTATTAGAATCTGAACTTTTTGTAAAAAAAAAGAATAGCATACACTCTTCACATTAGTTAATGTGCTTTAGTGGTTCCAAGTGTAATTTTATTTAAAGAGACATTCTAGACCAGGGGTCACAAAGTCAACTTACCATGTTTTCCCTAGTAGCCACAGATTTGCACCACCAAACATACATGCAGATGCACAAATACACACTTCATACTCCCAGACTCCCATCCAAAGCTACATAGACACAAAGACATGGCTTTTAAAAAAAATATTTATTCTCTTTATATTCAATTATAAAGACATTGCCAACAGTAAACATGTGATACAGTATTATGCATAAATTTGATTAATTGTGTTATTAGGTGCTTGAAAGACATATAAAAGGCTAACAGCAAAGTATTATCATAGTTTTGTGGCAAATACAAAAAAACAAACAAATACAAACACAAACATAGAAAAAGACTGCTGTATCCAGTGCCCGATGATGGTTAAGGGGGAGTAGATATCCAAGGGTTCCATGAGTCTCGGTAAGAGATATGTTTTCCGGAGGAAGCTATAAAATGACTTTCGATTGTATATTGATAATCCAGCTGGTTAATTATTTCTTGCCATTATGGAGGTTGGCTGATTTTCCAATTATGAGCTACAGATATCTTAAGTGCATAGAGAAAGTGTAATTAAATATTTATATTTTTTTCTCCCTTATGGTGAAATCTAGAATGAATAGGAAAATGGAAGGTGTGAGTAATATGGTATCTGAAATTAGATCTGAGATCAGGGAGGGTATACAGACTTTATTATATTTTAATATACCACAACTATACCAGGACATACTTGAAAATGAGAGAAATCTCAATGTATCTTTCCTGGTAAAATATTTTATAAATAAATAAATAAAAAAATAAATACCATCTATGAAGTATAAGTACCAATCTTGTTTTTACATCTCCAACATAGAGGTGAATATGCTTCATATAGTTTATGCAACTTAGAAGGAACCAAGTACCATCTATATAAGATCTTTAAATGTAGTTCCAACAAAAAAAATACAATTAATATTTTTTTTAATTGAATAGTAGTTTGGTACTATCGAAAGGGGTATAAGAAATATTGAGATCCTTTTCCCATTTGACAATGGAAGGGATTTTTTTTTTTATTAATTAAGTTTATTGTTTTCAATCATAAAATAGAAAGGGTGGGGGTACAGAAAAAAAAGGGGTAGGGTGGGGGGTTCAGGGTTACAGTACAAAGGATCTGATACAACACAGTGACATTCATATTTCATATTAATCACCACCTATCTATGTACGCAGTGGTTTGGGCGTAGTGTAGTCTCTGCTCGTCCCAATTTAGAACAGGCGTTACCTATACCCCTCTTTACCACCTTCAAGTGTAACTCGTCATTGAGGCAGTGTAGCTATCAGCCTTTTACATGCATGCAGGGGCGATGCTCTGGTTATCTTGTGTCTGTTCGTCATGTGATACGTGTACCTGCTGTATACCTTAACCTTGTTGGGCATTCAGGGGGGTCAAGAAGTCTCAAGTGTCGGCTATCTACTCGACGAGGCTCTCCACCTACACTATTAATGCCTCCTATATATCCCCCTAAGTGTGGCACTCTGTGATGTATTACGCAAGTGTCAAGGCATTGCTCCGCCTGAACCTCCCAAATTAAAGCATAATAACGGAAAAAACAAATAGAATACATTTAAAAAACAATCTAACATAAATCTAACATGAGGGAGAACCATATCTGCTTGCTATCCAGCAGCTATTCGGACTTCTATGGCTGTCGTCTTAGGCGGTGGTATCGACCAGGATGGGGGGGGGGGGGGGAGAGGAATAAGAAGCTCCCTGCCCTAAAGTTCTCTTTTTTTTGTGTGTGTGTTTTTTTTTTTTTTGTTGATAGTTAGTAACAGGTGTGTGCATGATCTGGATCTGAGGCCTATTGAAGGTTTTATGGAGGCTGGAACTGAAAGCGACTACACCAAGGTTCCCAGTTTTGAGATATTTTATGTTTTTGGTCGGCAGTTATCGCCGATGAGATGTCATATACATAATTTAGTCGGATTTTGTCCATGAGGTTCTTTTCAGACGGGCAATTGGTTGATTTCCAATTGAGCGCTATAAGAGCTCTAGCTGCTAGTATCACCTGTGCGGCCAATGCTTTCTTCTGCTTCGTCCAGCTGGCGGGAAGGTCCAACCATAGGCAGGCCCCAAACTCCAGCGGGAGAATGATATCTACTTTGCTAAGCAACCTAGAAACCTCCAACCACAATGGCCGAATAAGGTCGCATCCCCACCATATGTGGAGCGTCGTGCCTTTTTGTGACTAAGTTTGGGTATATATTGCTAAGTTTATCCGGCGTCAGATACCATCGGTACATTAGCTTTCTGTGAGCTTCAATATGTGAGTAGCACGCGGTATACCCAGTCAGTGCATTGACTAGTGCTAGCCATTTGTGGGGAAGAAGAGTTGTCCCACTTTCTTTTTCCCATTGGGACATAAATGATAGGTTTGGGGACAGTGGGAAGTTCGATATTGCTTTGTAGCACCTGGAGAGCAATTTAGGCCTAAGGGGGTATTTCCAACATGTCATAAGGAGATCGCATTGCTGAGTAGATTCCCCAGCCTTGCCCTCTGTGGTCCTATCTACATGCTCCAATAGTGCATTTTTAATTTGGAGGTAAGGGAACACATATCTAGGAGCTAGGCTGTACTTCTGTTGGAGCTCAGCAAAGGGAGTGATTTCCGTACCAGTAAACAATTGGGAGACACTAGTGATGCCCGCTTCTGCCCATGTGGATAGTGAGAGCCATGGTAACACTGTGGACATGGCGTTTAATGGCGCCCATCTGTGAAATCTAGGAGTCTTAGTCTGAATTGCTCTAAACTTATCCCATATGTGTACCGTCAGTTTTGTTGTGGAAAGGAGCGTGCGCGCCTTCCCCCTTTTAGCTGGTGGGGACCACATGTGCTCTAGGAGTGTCTCCTTAGGCCATTGTTTGCGTTCCATGTCGACCCAAAGTAGTTGTCCCTTGTCTGCATGGAGATTTACTGCCTGGGATAGTATGGCTGCCAAGTGATACATGGCCACCTGCGGCACCCCCATCCCTCCCATCTGGAACGGTCTATACAAGGTGTGACTCGCTACTCTCGCACGTTTGTTCCCCCATATAAAGCTATTAATGATGGACTGGGCTTTTTTACAAAAACTTTGTGGAATAGTTACAGGCAACATACGAAATAAGTACAGTAGTTTAGGTAGGGCCATCATTTTCACTGCATTAACTCTCCCTGCCCATGAGAGCATCACGTCTTTCCAGGAGTTCAGGTCTTTGCGGATGGTTTCCAAGAGAGGAATATGGTTTAGTTTGTATATAGTATGTATCGATTTGGCAACTCGTACTCCCAAATAGGTTACCGACTCCGTCCTCCAATCGAAATCGAAGGTCTTTTTTAACACCTCAGCATTCTCCAAAGGGAGGTTAATTGGCAAGGCTTGTGTCTTAGCCGTATTACGTTTGTAATAGGAGATAGAGCCGAAAGATTGTAGGATGGACATAAGGTTTGGGAGTGACACCTCTGGCCTTGTCAGTGTCAGCAGAATATCATCGGCGAACAATGAGAGTTTGTATTGATGTTCGTTGATATTGACTCCGTGGATGTTCGGGTTCTGCCTAATGATCTGAGCTAAAGGTTCTAGACATATTATGAAAAGCAGGGGGGACAAAGGACAACCCTATCTCGTTCCATTCGAAATTGGGAAGGGTGGGGAAATGAATCCTGCGTTAGTGACACTAGCTTCTGGGAAGGTGTATAAGGCCATAATCGCTTTTATGAATGCGGAAGGAAAGCCAAATTTGTCTAGTGCCGATTTCATGTATAGCCAATTGAGCCTATCGAAGGCTTTTTCCACATCCAACGCAAGCAGCAGTCCTCCCAGTTTGTTAGTGTTGAGACCCTCCAAGACGTTAAGAAGAAGCCTAGAATTGTCTGAGCCCTGCCTGCCTTTGACAAAGCCAGATTGGTTATAGTGGATTAGAGTGGGGAGTAAGTGTTTGAGTCTAGTTGCCAGGATTTTTGCATATAGTTTGGTGTCAATATTCAATAGGGATATTGGGCGGAAGTTAGCGCATGCTGTGGGTTTTTTACCCGGTTTAGGTAGTGTAACTATATGAGCTCGTAGCATTTCGCCAGGTAATTTACCTTGTGTGAAGCCTTGGTTAAACAGAGACACTGGGGTAAGAGCAGTTTGGAAGGTTTTATAGTATATGGAGGAGAGTCCATCGGGCCCTGGTGATTTCGCGTTGGGTAAGTCTGTGATCATTTGTGTAACTTCCTCAACTGAGATTGGTTTAATCAGGTCAGGGATCTTATCAGTGGGCAGCGAAGGTAAATGGATTGTTTCTAGAAATTTATTTATCTGTTCTTGTGTTGGTTGGGATGTCAGGTTATCATCTTTAAGATTATAGAGTGTGCGGTAGAACTGAGCAAATTCCTGTACTATTTTATCAGGGTTTACAACTTTCTGACCCAGGGGATTGTGAACGTAAGCTATTTTGGTTGCTAGGCTACGCTTTTTAAGTCTAGATGCAAGTACTTTCCCTGCTCTGTTTCCCTGCTCATAGAATTTTGCTTTAAGTCTTCGTAGAAATAAATTTGTTTTAGCCACTTCCAGTTCTTGTAGTTGCGTTCGTATGTCTGTAATCTCTCTAAGATGCGTCCTTGAGGGTGTTTGTTTATTGAGTGTATTCAGTTTTGTGAGGCGGCTAGTGAGGGTTATATACTTGGCTATACGCACGGCTTTGGCCCTACTCGCATGCTTAATTAGTACTCCCCTGATATATGCCTTATGGGCTAACCACAAACTTTCTGTGGATGTGTTTGGTTGAGAGTTGGTCAAAAAATAGACTTCCAGTTCTCTATGGAGGTCTTCTAATACTTGGGGGTCACTGAGCAGGCTTTCGTTAAGCCGCCCAGTTCCTCTCCCTTTAGCAGGGAATTGTTCGTTCAGGTGGAGAATGATCGGCGCATGGTCCGACCACGTTATCAGGCCTATACTAGTATTGACAACGTTGCCAATCAAGGAGGTAGGTATCAAAAAGCGGTCTATTCGGGAGTACGAGTTATGAGCCACTGAGTGAAATGTGAAATCCTTTTCTTGCGGATGTGTCACCCTCCATGGGTCTATAAAATTCTGCTCTAATAGAAGTTGATTGAGGTGCCCCGAGGTTGTTTTCCTGCCTATCTCAGTAGATGCTTTCACTGTGTGTGAAGAGGATGTATCCAGTTGAGTATCTAAGATGAAATTCGTGTCCCCTCCTATTACTACATCCCCTAGTCTGCCTTCGTCCAGTGCATTGAAAATAGTAAGGAGAAATGTGGTTTGGGCTGTATGCAGGCCATAAACGTTAATTAAGGTGTACGGGGCGTTATTCAGCAAACATTGTATAATTAAATATCTTCCCTGTTTGTCTGTGCGTTTTTTTACTAGTTCAAACGCCACATATTTCCCGATAAGGATCGACACCCCCCGCTTCTTTTTAGAGAAGCAGGAGTGAAAGTCTAGGGGATATAGAGGGGAATTAAATTTGGGTCTTTTACCGCATTGGAAATGGGTTTCTTGGAAGAATACAATTTGGGCTTTAGCCCTTTTCGCTTCCAATAGTGCCAGTCTCCTTTTATTTGGGGAGTTGAGTCCTTTAGTGTTCAATGACAGAAACGTCAGCACCATTATATTACATACAACCTAATATGCTGTCCAGTATTGCTGAATGGCAATTCATACTCCTTTAACTTAGTCCCCCTGTCAGTTACCATCTCCCTGGGGCTCTGAGTGCAAGCCTCTTTATGTGTCCGTACTATGATTCCCTCAATCAAGACAAAGAAAAAAACAGTAAGATTTAAGAACTGAAGAACAAAATAACAGAAAAAAACATATATACAGTTGCCTGAAAACCACGTGACAAGCACACGGTAGGCAATTAGAATTGGTGACGTATACTGTATACGTCTGAGTGGCCTGGCTTGGGCCACTGGGGGGTGAAGTATCGGGTGGTACCATCTGTTGGATACAACATGTCATAGGGGACCTTCCCTATCCATGGATTTAACCTTAGACCGAGTCAGAGATGGTAAGTCTCCAAGTCGAGATAATGAAAGGACATGACTTATGTATCGCTGACTTGCTCCCTACATATTTCGGCTTACCTTCCATGTCCATTTATACTTATATACTTTTAACCGTGTTAACTTATGGGAATATGTCAAACATGCCCGGTTATTTTCCCGTGTATTTTTTTTTATTATTATTATTTTTACCTTTATTTTTTTTTTTTATTAAATTTTTTTTTTTGTTTTTTTTTGTTTTTGTTTATTATTATTCTTTTTTTTTTATTCCTTTTTTTTTGGTTCTTTTTCTTTTTAGTGTGTTTATTTTAACGTCTCATCCCATTATGTGATTTCTACCTGCATCCCATTTTACATTTACAGGACCCGGCCTCCAAAACACCTTCCCTCTCATTTAAAAGAGATGGAAAGAACTAATGACAATATAAGTGTCTGTGGTGTGCCGTTCACTTAGCTGCGTCAATCCTGTGCCAGTCTCCAGCTACTCGGGATGGATGGGCTTGGGTGTTCTTTTCTGCCGACTCTGGTTGCGGCAAAGGAATGTTCCACTGTGTTAGCCCGTTCCTCCCGTCTTCTGGGTTGAGAAACACCCTCTCCACTCTGTTTCTCCGTGCGATGAGGCGTGTCGGGAAGCCCCATTTATACTGTATGGACGCCTCTCTGAGTGCCTTGGTGATAGGGCCAAAAGCTCTTTGTTTAGCCATCGTCGCTGGTGACAAGTCGGTGTATAGCTGTATGTCCTTGAAGCGTTCTCCTAGGTTCCGCGCGTCTCGCGCCGCCATCATCAGCCTCTCTTTTGTCGTATAGAAATGCACCCTTACAATGATGTCTCTGGGCAATGATGTCTCTTGGCAATGATGTCATCAGCCTGTGTACTCTATCTAGCTGTAACTCCTGCTCAGAAGCCTCTGGTAGCAGTGCCTGAAAGAGTTGGGTGACATAACCTCTTAAATCCGGTTGTTTAACCTCCTCAGAAATGCCGCGCAGGCGGATGTTGTTTCTGCGGGCTCTATCTTCTAAATCCACCACTTTTGTCTCCAACTGTTGGATTTGAGACTGAAATGTGGAGTAGGCGTTAGCCAGGGAATTATGTGCTTCTATGACCTCCTCCATCTTGTTTTCCAGATGGGCCGTGCGGTCCCCAATAGCCTGCACATCTCTTTTAATATCAGCAGCTAATTTTTGGAAGTCAGCTCTCATAGTGTGTTTGAGGTCTGACAACAGGATCCTAATGTCCCCTTCAGCTTGGGGAATGTGTTGGAGGCGAGATACTGAAGTGACATCACTTGCCTCTGATTCAGATGCTGGTGAGTGCGCCACGTCGGCGCCATCTTGGAGCAGCTTGCTCGATGATGAGAGGGCCGAGATCTGCAGATTCGCGGCTTTCTGCCTCTGCTTTCTGGCTGGTTTGGACGACATCGCGGTCTGCCGGTGTTTAGCCGTGGAGGCAGCCATTTTTTCCGGTCTAATGCTGTGGATACAAGCTGTTAAGGTACCCGGTCCGACGGAGCTAGTCTCTCACACGTCCAGCTTCGTCCGTGCCTTAGCCACGCTCCCCAATGGAAGGGATTTTTTAAACGTGTAACTCTCTTTCCAACAACTTCTGGTGATTAAGCCCTTAAATCCTAATATATCTAGATAACCATAAATAGAATGTTCAAATATATATATTTTTTTTGTATTTGTATTAAGTAGCAGAAAGTATCTCTAAATGGTATATTATATTTATTTTGTAAACTATATTATATTTATTTTGGGCTTAAGGGGTTAGAAATGGCCTGCAAGAACGTACTTTGAAATCCCTGCTTCAGGCTAAAGTTGAGTACATATTTTAAGGCATTATTGATTGTCTTAAAAATTCACAACATAAATAAATCAAATAGAGAATCCAACCCCTGATTTTACTTGTTTGTTACAAATTTCCAACTTGTAAAGAGAACAGAAATTAGGAATTGGATTGTCTGTCTATTTCATTATGCTCATTGTTTTAAAAGAGAGCCCCATGCATAGCACCTACACCCTTGCCTAGCAGACGTTTATTGTGCAATTTACCAAATAAAATGCACAAATTAAACTATGCTTCTGTTTTTATGATTTTGACTTTCTCTTCTTTAATGTTCTAAAGCCATGCCCGATATTATGTGACACATTATCTTAACATACACAGCCTTTAATACCAAAGTTTCTGAATTCCGAATTCTACGAGAAAATGGTTGAAGAAAAAAATATTTTAATCTCCTTAAAGACTGCAGCTCTAAACCATAGATGTCACTCTAGTTAAGCATGGGAAAAATGACTGTCTTCATAATAGCAACCTTCTTGAAATGACTGTAATGCTTCTTGATAGGTAGTTTCTGAAAGAGCAATTGTTGCGGACATCTTGACCTGCTAGAGTACAAACACCTTTAATAAATGATGAAGAGTAGTTGTTGATTTTAGACTCCTTTGAGTACACAAATGACACTAACAGCGGTGCTATGAATAGCTAATATAACAGTTCCTAAAATTGGGCTCAAAATTTCCCCTTACCACTAGTTAATGGCCAGTGAAAATTCTGCCCAGTTGAGTAGAAATTCTGTAAGTGTGTCAAGAACCTTTCAGGCTTGCATTGACAAGTAACTTTTAGTGCTTAACTAGTTGTGTAGGACATGAAATGTTAAGACCTGTTACTAAAGTTAATTTGGGGTTTCATGTCAATAAACCTGCGATCATATCAGCAGACACAAATTCAGTTTGTTGACTAAATAGCAAAGTGTGAATTAAATTAAAGCGAACTAATGGTGAGATAGCTCAGTGGGCTAATGCATCACCAATATCATTTGTTCAACCTTTGGGGGTTGGTGGTTCAAATCCAAGACTCAGCCCTTCATCATTCTGAGGTAGATAAAATGAGTACCATTAATTTGGGTAATAGCAGCATCCCATGGATGTTAAGCAAAATTAACATTCCTGGGACATCCTGGAAACCAGAGTCATCTGCATGTACCATTACTGGTTGTTGTTATTATCTAATTTAATGTCCCCATATTTTCCCACTTTAACTATTTTGCTCTAAATTTCACAAATGTGATTTAAGCATAATTTACAGTTTAGAAAACAAACCCCAAACCACACGCAGCGACACATCCATTTATATTGGTAGAAATACACATCACTTTGAAATAAAAAAGACTCTTGGCTCGGTAGGAACTCTTATCTGCGTACAGACAATGATCTTATTTCACTTTGTAACTGAGATTATTCTGTTGTAGTCAGTGGCAGAATTTATTACTTAAAACAGTAATTTATTACAAGTAATATAATCCAGACCTAATTGAGTTGTAGCATTTGGAACAGAGTATTCAAAAACAAATCAGTTCTCTTCTACTACTGAACAAACCAGGTGTGACCACATTAAAAAAAATCAGACAAATTAATAAATATAATGTTCTCAGATTAACATCTCAATACACCTGAGATGTTAATGAATCCAACATATGTTTAGAAAGCCACAGTTATTAAAAATGAAATTAAAAAAAAAATGTCTGGCAGATTGAAAACTCATCAAAATAAAGAGCTGGAATCTTGCATATTCCATTCAATTCATCAAGTGATGTCATGCCTCATGCATCCCATAGTAAGAGAATCTGATGGCTTCTATGCCATACGGCAGGCACTGTCTGGAGATATGAAACACATGACTTGGAAATTATAACATTTTGGTAATTTTACATCACATACAGACTAAATGTCAAACCTATTTTTATGTTTTAATTATGATGTTATGTCGGTATCAAAAACTGATTGGAATGTTGCCAGTGCAAAGGGCAGTGTACGTATATTATATGAAATGTCTTCTAAAATTGCCATGTTCCAAAAAATTTTTAATCAAATCAATTATATTTGTCACATTAAAGTACAATTCTGCTTTAAGGAAGAAACCTATAATTAGCTAAGTTGTTTCTTAAATTTGTTGGCTGGGCATATGTATGATCTACTTTTTCTGTATATTTTGTATTTTGCTCTAATATTCGATGTGTGTTTGATTCTTTTTTAATGGCAGCACACTGGAAACAACATTTGATAGCACTGTGACAACTGAAGTTAGTGGGAGAAATATGCCAAGCCTAACGAATCGATCATCTACGATGACGTGGAGACTCGGCCAAGCTAGTCCCAGGCTTCAGGCAGGAGATGCTCCGTCCTTGGTTGGTGCTTACCCAAGAAGTGGTACTGGACGTTTCATACACACGGACCCTTCACGCTTCATGTACACCACACCTCTTCGACGTGCTGCTGTATCTCGCCTTGGAAACATTGCGCAAGTTGAGCTTGGTGATAAAGGAAGCCATGATCTTGATATGTCATCAGAAGTGGATTTGGGGGGATATATGAGTGATGGAGACATTCTTGGAAAAAGTCTAAGAACAGATGATATCAACAGTGGGTAAGCAAGTTTATAGTTCATATAGAAAATGCCAGCTATGTAAACTTGTGCAACAATGTGCAACCTATATCCCTAATCAATGTTCCACTTATACATAATCACTACATACATTCCTACTATCTACTGTATGAATTATGTAATCAATAGAGATGTCCCGAACGGTTCGCAGGCGAATAGTTCCTGGCGAACATAGCTGGCGATGTTCGGTCCGCCCCCTATTCATCATCATTGAGTAAGCTTTGACCCTGTACCTCACAGTCAGCAGACACATTCCAGAAAATCAGCAGCAGACCCTCCCTCCCAGATCCTCCCACCTCCTGGACAGTATCCATTTTAGATTCATTCGGAAACTGCATTCTTTTTTTTTCTTTTTTTTCTAGATAGAAGTGTGTTATATTTGAGCATGCTAGGCTTAACGTGCGTGTATCATGGCTAGTTGCACTGAGGGCATGAGTATATAGCAGTACATTGTTGTGAAAGATGGCTGTCATGTTTAGGGTGTAGCTTGCACGTTATCAACTGTGTATTTATATCAGCAGCTCTACCACTAGTTATAAATCAAGTGTGAGTCGCCCCATGAGATGAGACTAGTGAATAACATAATACATGAACAGTTAAGGTAAAGGCATGTAAGGAACTACGACAATAAACTCTTTAGAGGTGAAATAATGACATGTTTAAACGCTTGCTACTTTACGATTAGTTAATGTGCAGAGAGCAGTTCATGTGATCAAAGGCATGGTGTGTAGGATCGGATATAGTGGGACATGCTTGGCAGGCTGCTGTTTACTGCTTGTGTTCATCCGATCCCTTCTGGGCGCCACGTGCAGACCCTGGAAGTCCATGATACCTGGAACAACAAAGGCAAGTCTCTGGCTGAGTGCCGGGTTCGCGTCTTGAGGTGGTGGAAGCTTGTTTTGTTGGGTGGTCGGATCTGTCGCGGTGGTGCTTCATGTCCGGTGCGGGATTGTGGTGGCTTAATATGGAGGCGAGTGCTTGATGTGGGGCAGGCTCTGCATTTCTGTTTGTGCCTCCGGTCCCATCTTCGACACCTTTTGCGTTGGTGGATTTTAATGGGGACTGCTTCGCTTAGCTGTGGTGGAGCTTGTTGGGGCTGTGGTGGAGCTTGTTGGGGCTTCCTGCTTGTTATTTGCTTCCAAAATTGATTAAAGAGTCTGTCCAGCTTAGACTCAATATCCTGCCATGCTTTGCTGGTACCAGGAGGACACGCGGCTGCCGCCATATTGGGAGAGTCGCAGATGAGTATGTCAGCATGGGCGGCTGTGCTCTGTGCGTCCATTAGGTCCAAACAGCCTCTCAGGGGTGGACTGGGAAAACCCCCACCAGTCCAAGGGGGGGGGGGGGGGGGGGTAACTGAGCTCCTGCCGGGAAGTAGCTGCTCCTGGGCATCCCAGGATGGGGAGATTGGCCGCCTCTCCCGCCCGTTGAGCACCAGGCCACACTTGCCACACGGAGGTAAGTAAGTTGCTGACCGCTATTAAGCATGTCGGGTCAGTCAGGTAGGAGCAACATTGCTGGGTCATCCCCTTCTGGGGTGAAATTCGCTTGTTGATAGCTGCTTAAAGTGAGATATTGAGGGAGCTCACACGAAGTGCATCTTTCCTCCATGACAGCTAGGCCCGCCCCCCGGAAGCTGCATTCTTAGTGAGAGGAGGGACAGTGTAGCTGCTGCTGATTCAATAGGGAAATCGATAGCTAGGCTAGTGTATTCAGTGTCCACTACAGTCCTGAAGGACTCATCTGATCTCTGCTGCAAGGACAGCACCCCAAAAAGCCCTTTTTAGGGCTAGAACACCAGTCAGCTTTTTTTTTTCTGTGTAATCTAATTGTAGTTGCCTGCCTGCCAGTGTGTGTGTAAGGCTCACAGCGCTGTGCCCACTTGCCCAGTGCCACCACTCATATCTGGTGTCACAATAGCTTGCATTTAAAAAAAAAACTTTTTTGACTGTAATATAATAGCAGTCAGTTTCCTTCACACGTGTGCGTTTCAGGGCCTGCCAGGGCACAGTGTCACACCAGTGCAACTCATATCTGGTGTAACAGTAGTGTACATTAAAAAAAAAAAAACTAGAAATTTGACTGTGAAATAATAGCAGTCAGTTTCCTTCACACGTGCGCGTTTCAGGGCCTGCCAGGGCACAGTGTCACACCAGTGCAACTCATATCTGGTGTAACAGTAGTGTACATTTAAAAAAAAAAATACAGGGGGCTTGTTGTCACCTTTCGGGGACCCTTGGTGTTGTACGTGGCTGGGTGGAGGAAGAGACCTTCAATGACATCAGTGAGGACAAGGAACGGGACATGGCTAGCTTGGTATCCAACCTTGTGCAAATGGGGAGTTTGCGGTTGTGCATCATACCTGATGTTTTAAAGCATGTTATTCCAAACAATTTAAGAATTTTAGGTGATTTATGCCCTTTATGGATTAAAACCAGACTCTGCATCAACTATGTAATTTTTCATTGGAGTTTTGCCATGGACCCCCTTCCGGCAAGCCATAGTCCAGGTGTTAGTCCCCTTGAAACACCTTTTGCATCACTATTGTGGCCAGAAAGAGTCCCTGTGGGTTTTAAAATTCGCCTGCCTATTGAAGTCTATGGCGGTTCGCCCGGTTCGCCCGTTCACGAACATTTGCGGAAGTTCGTGTTCGCTGTTCGCGAACGGAAAATTTTATGTTCGCGACATCACTAGTAATCAAGCATAACAAAATATTGCATCTGTTAAACACTGTACTTATATAAAATGTAAAGGGTTACTTCAACCATTATGACCACTTCTGCTTTTTGAAGTGGTCATCATGGTAGAAGGCTGGCTTGAAACATTGCACATCCAGGGTTATTGGCAGGTTTATGCCGGGGTCAAGTTGTACATCCCAGCACACGTGACTTAGGCAGCCTAGAACTCTGCTTCTGCTACCTAATGTTAAGTATGTCCATATTTTATGTCTGTCGTCTTCACGCTGCCAATAGATGTCACCGTTTCTCCCATGCAGACAGAGCAGGCAATGTGGTACGTCTTTGTCTCCCCTCCCTCCTTAATACAATGAGTGAAGCCCTCCATCCTCCCTATCCCCTCCTCTATATTTTTTTAAATCCCTGCTTTCACTCCTCATGCATTCCCTCCCTCCCTCTCAACCTCCATTCACTGGCTCAGAGTGCACGCATATGCGTTGAACCGGTAAAATGGTCCAGGCAAATGCTTCTCTTTTCCTTTTCGCATTAAAACTGTTTGCTTTTTTTAGATAGAATTATTACTTAGTAAACATTACTTGGCAAAATTAAAGCCTCGATTACCCTTCCTGATGGCAGGAAAGCATGAGAATGAGCTTGGATATTTACATATCCTGAAAAAAAGCTTTCTGTGTTCTGACATTACACTGGAGACCAGCCTTTGAGTTTTTTAAAAGGAATTTATCAGACTGGAAAAGCTGATCTTCTTTCATATCCAGTTGTGTAGATCGCCGCTTATTCCTATTTAATCCTTACACGTGCTTAAAATATCACTTAATTATAATGATTTGCAAGCTGTTTTAATGTGATAAACAGAATGGATTTGGATTTAGAAAATGATGTTCATTTTCACTAAGTGTTATTATATTAATTTCTTAAAGTGGTGCCTATCATTCAGAATACATGTGGATGACAAGGGCTGTGTTAGGCAGATATATAAAATGAATCTGCAATGTACATAGTGTTAAGGAAATATTCAGCACATGAAAGATAAAAAAAAATCTCCTGCATGAGAATTGATTTTGTCTTCTCTAAGTTAGATAAGTAAACATTCTTTGGAGGAATAGGATATGTTTGACATCTTCGTTATTGTTGACTATTGGACTAAAACTCCCATATTACAGCATACTAAGGAAACGGCATGACCACTAGAGGGGTGGGAAATCAGTAATACGACCAAGTGAGCAAAAGAAATTGGGGACATCCTTGCCCAATCGACAACATGGCCTATTCTGATTAGAAATTAAAACTGGGTGAGAGAGGCCGAATTCACATATGCTTTCATAGGTGAAAGTACAGGCTGCAATCTGTGTTCCCTCACTCACCCGTGATTATTAAAGGGACATTATTCAAGACTGTCATCAGACATTTTGGGGACAATTAAAGTGCAAATCTAAAAATTATGTGCCCCCTAGCTAGGGGCATATTTTCATTACATCTGGTTACCTTCGCACAGTTGCAATGTATTACGTTACCAGCTAAGTGTGAACAGCTCCTATTAGCTGCATGGAAGCTATCCTGGAAGCTGGTACTGGGCTCCTCCTACTGCATACCCGACTGTAACAACTCATAACTGAACATGACATAGTAGTGAAGAGTAAGTCTGCACCTGGATAGTGTGTACCGTACAGGTGCAGACAGCCACTCCATTATTCATGGGGTTGGAGAATTTGCTGGAAGTAAGGTGCTTCCTACGGTTAATGCATATAGTAACATGAGCCAAGGTAAGACCCATAAAATGCTGGGGCACTTTGCTGCAGTACTGTTGGTGACCTCTTGAAGATGGCCCTGATGCTGTTAAGTAAAATACGGTTCTTTAACTCATTTTTTTCAGATGCATGTATGTTGTCCAGATTCTACACTAAACTTCAGTTTGGTGAATAGAGAAGAATATTTATTGGGTCCCTGATTAGTAAAGTGTCCATGAGATATTTGCAGAATTTGTAATTCAGCATTTGTCAGCAGTTTCATTCACGAAAATATGAAACTCCTTCACACATAGATAACTAAAGTGCTAGTGGACATTACATATGATTTGTCTGGCAAGATGGAAGCACTGGTTTTCTATTTGACAGCAAACCACATGGATTGTTGGTTTATAGCTGTACAAATTTAAACAGACTACTGCAGCTATAATGAACAGAACGAAGAGAAACAGGAACATAGGAGTCGAACACAACACAATCTAGGTTGGCGTTTAAATGAAACTCTTACTTGTTGAAAGTTGAGAAACTCCATAGCTTGGAAGCGGATGATCAACATTGAGAAATATGGCATCATCTCAAAGGAAAACAGTGATTGTAAAGTAAAAATAAGTTTATTTTCTCACTTAAACATTTAATCGTAGTGAGATAACAACACGTTTCCAACAATGATGTCAAACGCGTTGAGCACGTAATAACATTTTCAAATATGCTTTCTAGTCATTGTTTAACAAATAAAATCAAACCATTAAAACTGTAAAATAAGATAGAAAAGAGTTGAGAAATAAAACGTATCTATTTTATTATGAGTGCTTAAAAATAGGCTGATCTGCTTCACAAAATATTTTTTATGGCCAACTCTGCACTTTTTGAGATAACATCCTCCCTGTCACCAAACTTGCTGGACTGGTTATCAGCGGACATATAATCTTGTTTTATTACAAATAGAAGGAATATAATGATAAATTACAATATACTAAATCATTTTCAATGTTTGTCGACTTTACTTTGGATGCTTGCAAATCCATTTCCTTTAGATGACCATCTTAGATAGCTAGATGTTTTCATAGGTGCATTCTCTGGTTCCTTTGGGCTGTAGAAGACATTTAACTTTTGCAATGTATCACTTTAGTCTGTGGAATCATGCAATTAATACATTGGAAAATCATATGCTTCAGTTAGATATGATGCATTATTTGACATTTTATAAAACTCTATTTACATGGGGATCGGACAGTTTTTGTAACATTGATCATAATGCTTTTACTCCACTACTAGTTTCTACACTTCTAGTATATATGGTGCATTGTATTAATATTATTAATCATAACTTTATAATTTTTTTTTTTTTAGGTATTTGACAGATGGAGGTCTGAACTTGTACACCAGAAGTCTTAACCGGATACCGGATCTTGTTAATCCACGTGATGTTATCCACAGAGGAATACATGACGTTGCTGTAGATGTAGATAGGTAAGAATCTGGTGATTATTGGAAGTATATAATGTTTGTATTCAATTTTCACACAACACTTGCTTTTTGTTTTATTTTGTTTGATTTTCTCTCGCCTGTACTTTACAGTTCTAAAACCTTATCTTGTGATTTGTTGCTGTGCCACAAATCCCTTAATAGCTGCTCAATCACAAAAGAGAAAAATAGCAATTGATATCCCGTATACAGGCATCCTGATGGACAAAACAAAATTAGCTCTTTATCTTCATATAGTTGCTCTAATATGTGCTTCTCAGTTTCAATACATTTTACCAATTATTTTCAGATTTAATTGTATTTAAAATGCAAACATGAAACACATCATAGAAATATTTAATCGTCAGGGTTTTAGCTTCTTATTTTGATTGGTGTAGGCACATCATTAAAAAAATCTATAGGTTTCCCTTTAATGCTTTGTGTATGATTTATCCACTTAACACAAATTAGTTTTAAGTGTGACAGCACAAATTGAATACTAAGTTAGTCCAACATTCCCAATCAGTGAACACTCCAACTTGATATTTTGGCCTTCACAGTCAACACTACTTGGGTTTTGTCAAAGACTGTAGATGTTCAATTTTGGTGTGTTTGTGGTTATATTTGTTCAATCCTAAAATATTTAATTGAAGCACTTTATTTAACTCTGTGAAGCTGGTGAAAATGAAAACAAGAAAAGACTGTGGAAACAGAAACACAGCAGGTAGCCTAAACACAGAAACAACATCAACATGTCTAGCAGCAGGTGTTCTGCAAACACAAGTCCAGGACGTGCAATGGATCAGGATCAGAATGGAAATTCAGTCTAACCAAACACTATATGGGAGAACTCTTAGTGATAAGAGTCTCTGTGCAGATTTAAAATATTCTCTGAGTGACACTACTGGCATTAAACTGCCATTCACCGCAAGCAAGAATGGATCAGAATGGAATTCAGTGTAGTCCTACTCCTGCATATAAGTGCAGAGTTAGAGTTTAGAATTGTAAATGTTGTGCCAAGATATGTGCATGTGCCAACCAAATGAAGGAAGTGTGTTACTTATGGACCATCTAAATGTATACTGGGCTTCCAAAGCTCTCAGACTTTCTAAATCATGCATCATTTTTTTTTGGTTTGTTTGGCAAACAAATTGCACACTTTGTTGATGGATGGCATATATGTGTCATTCAAGGCAGACACTTTCTTATTGATAGAGTTTGATGTGTGTATTTGTTACAATGATGGTGTCATCCATCTACTCATAATGTAATCTGAAGCCAAATTTGCTGAAGTTGCAAAGAACCCTCCAAGGGTGATTTTGACATAATCCACTCAAGCTTGTGTGAATGGCAGTTTGATGTTAGGAGTGTAGTGTTACTCAGATAGAATGTTAAATCTACATAGAGACTTTGATCAATAGACGTTTTCCCATACAGTGTTTCATCAGACTGAATTTCCATTCCAATCCTGTTTAGAGTACTCCCGCTGCTAGCCATGTTTATGTTGTTTCAGTGTTAAGGCTACCTGCAGTCTTCCTGTATCTACAGTCTTTTCCTTTACACACAATTACCAACTATATTTAGCAAGTCCCATTTGGACAGCATTTGTTCAAGGGCTCATCCTGTTCATAAATCAAATCATAAAACTATCAGCTACCAAGGATTTAAAAACAATTGCAATCATAATAGATTCTAAAGTAAAGAAAATATATATATATATTATTTTTTTTTATTTTTTTTATTGCAATATTTTTTTTTGTTGGCAAATGTTGTTTATTCTGTAAGTATATGACTATAACTCAAAATCAGCTACAGTATAAATAAGTTAAATATCAGAGAAGAATTTTCTACAATGTTTATTTGTCACGTGTTTCTAAGTTCTTAACGTATACTACTGTCCTCTCCATTGACAAATATGACATATGACATATTCCTTTTATATATTTTATAATCCAGCACCTTATTACCTTCCTATTGTCATATTGCCCCGTATTTTGTCATCCTCCCCTATATGTTGTTGCTCCCCATATACTGTTATAGTGTCCCCCACTTTGCCCTGAGATATTGTCAGTTTACCCATAAAAACACACACAGAAACATTCAACTATAGGCACTGTTGCTTATGAATAAGCAGCAAACTTGGAATATTTTGCTAATGAATTGCAGAGGTGCCACTCATATATATGCAATGTTTGGGCATGAAAATATACTGCTAACTCCTTGTCTATGTATGTTATTGGTGAAGATGTTTAGGTGAACAATTACAGGTGATACCGGAAAAATTAGAATATTAGAATATCGTGCAAAAGTTTATTTATTTCAGTAATGCAACATAAAAGGGGAAACTAATAGATGAGATAGACGCATTACATGCAAAGCAAGATAGTTCAAGCCGTGATGTGTCATAAGTGCGATGATTATGGCTTACAGCTTATGAAAACCCCAAGTCCACAATCTCAGTAAATTAGAATATTGTGAAAAGGTGCAATATTCTAGGCTCAATAAATGAACTTTTGCACAATATTTTAATTTTTCGAGGATCACCTGTAGCTGATGTCGTGTAGCTTCTATTCTGCTTTGAGTCCACATCCAGTTCGTAATCGCAGTGGCAGTTTTAATTTTGTTTACCTATGTGGCCCTATCTGTGTGGTCCTCTCATGTTGCAAGTGATGCGTGCCTCCTACTGGATTTTTGTTGTATCCCTTGAAGTAGGGTAAGACGTTCTCATAAGTTCCCATAAACTATATTACTGTGAATATTGTTGGTTTTATGAGTAATCATTCAGATTTATTATATCAAGGCAGGAAATGCATCACGTCAATAAAGATAAGCTGATTTCCATATAACATTTTGAACAGAACAAGTCATTATGTGTAATCTGTTTTATATCTGAGATATTTGTATCTTCTTACAGTTTGAGTCTATCTTACTAATGAGATCCTGTTTTCTAAGGCACTCTATAAAATATTTAATGGTTTCTTTTATTGTGTTAAATCTAATAATAATGCCTATTGTGCTGAAACTGCATATTAATAAAACTGCAAGAGTTTCCATAGGGACATACACCTATTGGTCTTTCTACTTTTGCCAGATATTGGCTTCAGATTTCATGCATTCTAAACTCTCGTTCCGATCCCACAATTAATAGAGGAGGAGGAGAGGAGGAGAATAATTCCTTCTGTTCTCTGTATTCTTAACCTAAGCTGATAGTGCGGACATGCCAAACCACATAAAGGATTCCCCAACAATCCACTTTAATGATCTCTTAAATCTGGGACAATTTCCATAAATGAGTCCTCATGTTTGAAGCATGGTCCAAGATTTTAGTGTTTTTTTTATTTGTGAATTTCTATATTTTAACTGACTTTGTTACACGCAATGTGTGCGGTGGTGGTGATATGTATCGGACAAAGATAGATATTTGTGTCATATATGCCAGCTAGACAGATACTCCTTGGAAAAAAATCTGAATAAACAGGCTAATTAGAAACAATATTTCAAATGTTGTGTTACATTAAACAACATTAAAAGCAATATATCATTATCACGTTTTAGATCTCTGTTTATAGAGGCAGGTCTTGGTATAAAAGGAATTGCTTAACCAGTGATGCTTAAAAGGTTAAAGTTTAGAATTATTCTAACATGGAACAAAGAACTACCAAAAATAATAATTATTCAACCTTGAGCCACAGATGCAATAACAAACAAAAATATTCTGTGAAAAACAATATATCTATTATCTTTCCTCGCGACGTGTTTTCCCTTGGTTTTTTTGTATTATGAACCACAAATCTATAATAAATAACCCCATAAGTTGACATAAAACTATATACCGTACCTAATAAAAGATAACACATATAACAAGGAACTGTCACTATTAAAATGTTTGCACTATCCTAGCTGTGCTTTTATTATACTAAAAATGCAGTTGTTTTAAGGGAACTCTCAACACGTTCTGTATTTTTATAGTTAACGTGTTCTTCATGGGCGTAACTAGACACCTCAGGGCCCTATCCCCCACTACAGCCCCTTTCTCTCTCTGCAGCCTCTGTTCCCCCACTATAGCCACTATCTCCACACTATGGCCACTATCTCATCCACCACAGCCCCTATATCCCACACTACAGCACCTTTCTCCACCTCAACACAGACACACAACAGCAATTATTAACCCCCAAAATTGCTCACATCAACCCTTATCTCCTGCATATATACACTACAGCCCTTATGTCCCGCTTACACATACAATACAGCCCCATTTTTTCCCACATACACTCTAAAGCCACTATTTTCTTCCCAAACACAAACACTATGGCCTATATCCCCCAAAATGCACCCTATTGACTGTATCCCCCATATACACCCTACTGCCCTTATTCTCCCAAACACATTGCAGCCCCTATCTACATGCAGCCCCTATTTACATGCATACACACATTCTACAACAAAAACAGACCTACCGATACACACAGCTACACAACAGGCTCACTCCCACACATGCAACCCTATAAGCACCAATCCCTCCACACCCAAAACCACGCAAGCAGCCAACCCCCACATACACAACCCCACAAGCAGCATCCCAACACATGTACACAACCTCACAGGCAGCATCCTCACACTTGTAAATAAAAAAAAAAAAAACGGCATCCATACACATGAACACAACTCCACAAACGGCATCTCCAGTAGCAAGCAACACCACAAGTAGCCTACCCTCACAGTTGAATCACATTAAGCAGCCACCCCACCTATGCAACCCCACAAGTAGCATATATACATATTGTGGGAACTCACTTTGGGACAGCTTAAAGGGTAAATCATGCCCTGTATTTAGAGGCATTTACTGCAGTTTTTACATGGATTAGCGTTAGTTTTAATTTGGCTGAAAATATGTCAATTCTACATATTTAGGTAAAGCAACACAAATGCCATATCATTGTAATCAAGTTTAGATTAAATGCAGCTGCTGTAGTTTTGATGTATCATCCAGCAGGATTCTCATAGCAAAACAATAAAAGGTGATGAATGTGACAGATGCGAGTCCAATTCACCATGTGTTCCCAAAATATAGAGATACTTAAACATGTTTTATTGTTTTTATTTAAACAGATTGGAAAATCATTCATTTGTATTTGCATCTGTGCCTTATCAGTGCCAAATAAATATTTATTAGTTGTATGTGTGTTCTGTTTACATTTCTATCTCTGTAATTCTTAAACATTATATGTAAATTGTATTGGTTGGCTGACTTCCAAAAGTTGGGTCATGATCTATAAAATAATTTGTTAGATGGATTTAGTTTTTGTTTCCAAATGTATGGTATAATTGTGTATTAAATACAGCTTTCAATGATTTATTATAGAATATGATGAATATTCTATCTATCTATCTATCTATCTATCCAAGTGACTGTGTACATTGTTATTAAAGAAAAAATTAAAATGAGAGAGAACCACATGACCAAGTGTATAGCACCAAATAAAATAAATAATGAATATAAAACAACCTGAAAAAGAGTGGTTGATATAATGAAAAAATCCAATGGAGTATACAGAAATCTGAAAATAGATCACATATAGCACATAGCGTAATACAGCTACAATAGTGTATGAACACCCCAAAACATCTAGGTAATGACTCACAAACATATGGTGATAGTAGGCTAATTACCTTTCCAGGGTATGTAAACTAGAGAAATCTTCTGTGACACGAACTCCTTGGAGAGAAAAAAAATATTGTATTGCACTTACACACAAGTAGTCTTAAAAGGCACATCTCCACTTGCATTGGTACGACAAGAGAAAGTAGATCCCTATCTGGATAAATAGCCCAAAACACGGAAGTAGGGGGAAAAAATATATATAAAATGAAACAAAACAATATAAAACAAGTGAAAATAGTCCTCGTATATCCAACGTGCTTCGTCCTCTATGGAGGACTCTTCAGGGACTGTGTACATTACCTTTATGTAAAATGGTTTTCTGTTTCCCATGGCTCAGTATCTAGCCTGCTCAGTGCATCCACGTGAGAACTTCCAAACTCATTGACTATTTATACACAGACACTAATTGCAATTTAAAAAGCCACAGGTGTGGGAAATTAACATTTAATTGCCATTTTAACCTGTATGTGTCACCTTCAACAAGACCAAACATCCAAGGGTATGTAAACTTTTGATCAGGGCCATTTGGGTGATTTCTGTTATCATTGATTTAAAAAGGAGTCAAACTATGTGATAATAAATGACTTCATATGATCACTATCCTTCATTAAAAAAACATTTTTTTTTTTGCATTTTTAGTCATATTTTCAAAATCAATACCAAAATTTCACAATTTCTGCCAGGGTATGCAAACGTTTGAGAACAACTGTATACTCTCATATACAGTGTATTTATATATATATGTATATTTATACTAAAAGAGTGGGGTACACCAGAGGGAAGAGATCACTTTTCTTGGTAAAAATATTCACTAGGATTGTTTGATTATGCAGAATCTTTATCCATTTTATTTTGGCGGGGATTCATTGCAGTACAATGAAAGCTGTAAAGTCTGAAAAGGCGTCAGTGGGAATATAGTAGTTTAATTGGCTTTTCTTTTAGGCTGGTTCTGCCTAGCACTCCTTAGAGCATGACAACACCATTGAATCATTGGAAAATATAGTGATTGGGTGCCAATTTCTTACAGTACAGTAAATTACTTTTTTGTTTTCTCTGCGTACATATTACTATTTTGGTAAACACAGTCTAAACTATTTTTTATATCTGAAACCCCAAATCGAGACGCCTGCCAGACTATTTTATGCTGATACCGTGAAACGTGCATCTTTAATGTCCAGCAACATCCATTTTTTCCATCATCTGAGTTTTCTCTGTCTCAGCAATATGCAAAGACTACTCACCCTTCATGCTTCTCTTGTTTTGTAATTTCCTTGTGTCCCATGCTGTCAACAGAAATGGCAAGCAGATCTATAAACCCAAACACGTTAGATGTTCTCTTATTTTAGTCCAAAACCCATGAGCTAGGTGCTATTTCTTCCAAACGTATGCAAACCTTTATCTTGTAAAACTAATTGCAACAGTTACATCCTCTTCATGAAAGGTTAATCTCTAAAATGGGAATTGTGGAGAACTGGATTTTTTTTAATCTAAAATAACCAAATTGGTCCATTTTTCTTACTCAGCTATTCCTGTCTTAATGCATCATAACTCCTGGTTTTCAAAGATGAGACAAGAGCGTTAGGGTGAGAATGCCCTCAATCCCTGGCCACTTCTTTACGTAATTCCATAAGTAAAATTATATCATATGCCATATATTAAATATTCTACATTGTATTTACCAAACAGCTATCTCCGTCCAAGGGTTCCAATCTCCAGTTTTTTTTTTTAGCATATTATAACTTACTTGTATTAAAGAACAACTGTCATCAAATGTTCACTTCTCGTTTTTTGAAATTTATCTTATCTAATAAAACAATGTTTTTTATATATATATATCTCATGTACATCGATTTTCTATGAGAAAGCTTTGCCTTTTTATCTCGCTGAGCAGCCATTTTGGGTCAGATTCTACTGGTATTTGACCAACTGCTGCTCAACATATCTTGCCTACCAATCACAGCATTGCTCTTCATGTCTTTCATAGGAGCCACAGGAACTGCTGTGTTTGCCTGTCTGCTCTCTCAACAACAGGCAGCCCATCAGCATTTAAAAATGACTTTTTCTGTTATATTTATGTTTATTCCCAGTTAGTTTACTTCTACTTTGGACTTACAGGGAGCAAATGTTATGTGTGCTTACATGTCCCCATTCAGGTCTCAAGCAAGCAACAAAGCTTTTAATATGTGCTTTTTGTATAGTAAGTATTGGAAAAGTACAATTTGTACTGCTTTTAACATTATAGTAATATCATACACTATACACGATACAGTTTGTGCAAATTACTGAGTTCATAAAGTCCAAAGTATGCTTGAGATATTCTTAATTGACACCATCTGGACTTCAAAATGCTTGGAGATATATTTAAAAAAAAAAAAAAAAAAACAGAAACCCCCCCAGAAAATAACAGTGCAGCTTGTCTGGTGCTTGGTTTAAGACACACAACAGAGATATTAGGCTAGGGCTCACATGTAATAGAGCTATAGACCAGCTCTGGGTAAAACCGCATACAGCACTACAATTTTCACTGATGGATATGTAGCTCCCAGATAATGACAAAGCTGCTTTAAAAGCTACATTCTGACATATTAAAACCTTTGGTGAAAAAATATCCAATTGGTTGGCCAGATCCACACATTTGAATTATATGAAATACATTTACAATTTTATTGCAATTTATTTTTCTTTATCTAGTTTGGTTTTCATGTGCTTGATTCATCAATGCAATTGCAGCTAAAATATAGTAAGTAACATGTTTATAAACATACTACAGTTTGTGAATTCTGTTTTGTATACTTGTCATTCAGTATACTCAAAACAGCGTGCCTTAAAGTTAACAACATAAAATCGAAAGTCTGCTTTTAAGTCTTAATATTATACTCTTTGTAAATGGCGTCAGCCACTGCACATTGAAGGAATAAAAAGCCTTTGGCTTGGAAATACAAATGCAATTTGCCAGCACAATTAAATAAATATGTGTGAGTGCTTTACAGTGCAATTAGTCAGATCATTACTGCAGCAGACAAATATTATAGATCGGCATGGGCGAACCTCTGTTCTAGAAAATCTAGCAAATTCCTATAATCCATATGTTTTTGATGATGATGTAGGACTACAATAGCAGCATCTATTACATTTTAATTGTTCACATAAGAACAACATACAGGGACATTTAGGGGGAAAAGGTTGTAAGTTACTGGATAGATTTACTGTGGTTTTATGTTTCGCTCTAAAATCTGTATTTTATATTACAGCATCAGTACGACAACAGTGACATTTTAATTTTGACATTTTGAAGCTGACATTTTAAAAGTGATTTGTTTATCCCATGATACCATACTAAGAAAGAAGTATCAGTCTCTTTCTCACACACCTATATGTAGATACATTAATACAGTAGATTGAAATATATATATTCATATTACCCTCTATCTACTAATTAATATGATGTATTAACTTATCTACATAAAGGTGTGTGAGAATGAGAGCTTTGGATAACTCCAGGGGAGCTGTCTAAATGCCAGGGGAACTCAACCTCTTCTGCCTGGGACCAGTTTCTGCCTTTCTCTTCTGAGACTTCCAGGTACAGGGTTAAAAAGTTTGCATACACGGCTTTCAACTGATCCCGGTAAATAACTGCTGGCAGATTAATAAATAACTATAAAATATCCACTATTATTAAATATCGTGAGTGTAGATAATAAACCAAAGAGGAGGCAGTTAGTTAGAAGAATATTTCATATCTCATATCTATCCTGCACTGCAAAGCATAACATACCAAAGAAAATAGTTCCAGAACATCCTAGTGAGGTGGTGTCCCTTTATTCAAGTGTCCAAAGTGTACAAAGCTTTGAATAAAGGGGCACTGCTTCACTAGGACATGTTGGAACCTCCATGCACCTTCCATTATGATGGCATTTTTGTTACACAGTAAAATGTGTGGGAAAGGTGGTCGGAACTCTCGATGTTAAGCAAATGCTACCGCAAGTGCCTAGCTAACATGACAGAACAAAATAGAATGAATGTGCCATAAAGGACATTATAATCAGTACCTTTCTAGTTTTTACCATATTGACTTACACTGAACAAAATTATAAATGCAACATACTTGTGTTTGCCCCCATTTTTCATGAGCTGAACTCACAGATCTAAGACTTTTTCTATGTACACAAATTGTGCACACCTGTGCAATAATCATGCTGTCTAATCAGCATCTTGATATGCCACACTTGTGAGGTGGATGGATTATCTCGGCAAAGGAGAAGTACTCACTAACACAGATTTAGACAGATTTGTGAACAATATTTGAGAGAAAGAGGCCTTGTGTGTGCATAGAAAAAAAGAAAAGAAAAAAGTTCAGCTCATGAAAAATGGGGGCAAAAACTAAAGTTTTGCGTTTATAATTTTGTTCAGTGTAGTTACCATTTCTCATCCTTGACCACCAGGTATAGAAGCTGTAGGGCCATTTATTTCCTCTAGGGCTCATTTATATCAATAGATAAAGCTGGGTTTCAACAGTTATTTGAGGGATTGCTAAAATAGTAGATTTTCCTTGAAAGCTTTTCATATTTAAACGTTATCACCTGTATTTGAGTAATGGATTCAGTTTCCCAGTGACTTGGTCATTTGTCACAATATATAACTTTTACTGCACTGTAGGAGACCTTGAATACATAATAAATCATTCCACTGAAAATTGTATGTATTTGATGAATGGAAGCAATTTATAAATTCTTTTCTTGGAAAAAAAAAAATCTAATTTTGTGTTTGTAACATTGTAACATAATCATGAGTTTTTTCATTTTAAAATATGTTCTTCTAATTATTTGAATTGTCTAATGTGCCCCAATTTAATGCATTTGTCTATGCATGTATATATGATTTACCTCATGATCTTCTTATCCTGGGTGTACATATGTAAGTGTACCAGATTGTTAATAAGCTTCAGATGTTAAAATTCTCCTTTGTTGTCATCTTTTACCTACATCACTTACCTAACCCCTTTTGTTCTCTCTCTATGCTGCCTCTCTTGGCAAACTCATTAATTAATTTGGATTCCACTACCACCGGTACGCTGACGACACCCAGATATATCTCTCCTCCCCGGACCTCTCCCTTGCCATCCTACAACGTGTCACCAATTGCCTTTCTTCTATTTCTGATTGGATGTCCTCCCGCTTTCTGAAACTCAATCTCTCTCTAAAACAGAGTTTCTTATTTTTCCTCATAACACTGATCTTCCTCCTTCACTCTCCCTGCAGGTTGGCGGTACCTGCCTCACCCCATCCTTTCAAGCTCGCTGTCTTAGTGTCACTTTTGATCCTGGCCTCACCTTTGTGCCTTATGTCCAGTCTGTTGCTAAAACTTGTCGATTCCAACTTAAAAACATTGCCCGCACCCGCCCTTTCTTACGCAAGATGCTGCCAATGAGCTTGTTCACGCTCTAGTAATCTCTTGCATCGATTACTGTAATTCTCTCCCAATTGCTCTCCCCAGAAGCCACACTGCTCCCCTACAATCCGTGATAAATGCTGCTGCCAGGCTGATTTTTCTCTCCTGTCGCTCCTCTCCCACCTCACCCCTCTGTCGATCCTTCCTGTCCCAAACAGGTGTCAATTTGAAAAACTCACTCTTACTATAAAGCTCTAACCCCTCTTACATTTCTTCACTGATTCATAAGTATGCCCCCTATCGGTCTCTCCACTCTACTGGTGACCTTCTCCTGTCTGCTGCTCTCACCCTTACTGCAAATTCACTCCTGCAAGACTTCTCATGGGCGACTCCTTTCCTTTGGAACAGTCTGCCTACCCCCATCAGACTCTCCCCTAGTATTAAATCCTTTAAGAAGTCTCTCAAAACCCATCTTTTCAGGAATTCTTATGGCCTCGCAGAGTAACTTCTATCTCTCAAACCTTCCTCTCGCTCTCTCCTATAGGGCCCACTCTACTCTCGCCTCCAGTTCTGCCACTTTCCCACCGTGTCTATTTGCTTTCTCCCTCAATACCCTTCCTATTGCTTTTTTATACCCCACCTCCTCTAGACTGTAAGCTCGTTTAAGCAGGGTCCTCAACTACCTATTGTTCCTGTTACATTTTGTTATTGTCTCATTTAGTAAATTCACCATTTATTGTAAAGCGCTGCGGAATAAGCTGGCGCTATATAAATAATAATAATAATAATAATAACATCAGGCTGAAATTAGCCATTAATTGAGTTACACAGCAGGGGATCACAAATAACATTACCTCTTGCATTGTAGTATAGCAATATATGTTGAAAATAAAGTTCTAATATCACAACAATGAAGACACGACCTTAAGGTAAAATAGTGCCTGACTTCATACAGCATTAACTTCCAAAAGTAAAATATGAACAAACACCATATAGAAAAGATTTTTTTAAACAAAAACAGTAGATCCAGTTTAACCCCTTCACACTCAACATATACAGAAGTTCTTCTGCTTTTCATAAGAACCTGTAAACGACATCACCTACACTAAAGGGATCTGCGTTTCTCTGTGCAGGGTGGTTTAATCACAGCCAATAATGAACTAGGAGCTAGGGAGATCTATTATTACACATTGGGGCAGACTGTATGTGATAAGTGGAAGCTGTGATAGCTGATTTTAACCAGGCAACTATATTTACTGCTTGTGGGAATTTTCTGCTCTGCATTTACAAATATTATTTACAAACACAGTTTTCATTATTGTCTACTGTGTGATCTAAGATTTACATTTGTTCTTGTACAGACATATTGTGAGACATGTGATAACTGTATATTCTCCAGCTACCCCATCTGTTTCGATTGTAAGCTCATATGGTCAGGGCCCTCTTCGCCTACTGTTTCTGTACGTAATACATGTTTTGCTAGAATTAAAAGTTTTTTGTTGACCTGTTGTGCAGAGCTGCGGAAAATGTTGGTGCTATACAAGCAATTGTAATTGAAACTGCAATCTGTCCCCTTTATATCTGTAATGGATGAACAAACAAGAATATACTGTAAATTATTCATTTTTCTGTTTCGCTAAATAGTAATCTGTACAGGAACTTGCTGTCTTGTACAATTTTTATACATACACCTATTATATACCGTAAGTGTGATTGTAATATTTACAATATTTTCCATTGTGTATATAATCGTTAACTGGGATTTTAAAAACAAATAAACAGTCATACACATTAAACTGTAAGCACGCAACCTAACAGCAAGCTCTGAAGCTTTTTAATTCTCCTTCCCACAGTCCAAGGTCATTTTATAATTAGTATACCTCTGCTGAATTTGAGTCCCAAGGCTATTCTTTCTATGGTTGCTATGGGCTACTATGGAAAGGCACACTAAACTCCCTTTCATGACACTAAAGAGTTCTGAGTGTAACACTTTAAAGACTGGGTTTTGGTTAATAATATATATACCAATTTTATAGATATGATAACAAACTGGAGAAAATATACAGCTGCGTATTCTCAATTATCATTCTTTTTTATTTAAAAATTCAGTTACGGTCTTTGCAGTTCATACCAGTTACATTCTAACTCCCAGAAATTTAAAGTGCTTATTGTATTTTGTTTGCAGTTGGGATGATAGCAGCTCTGCCAGCAGTGGGCTTAGTGACACCCTCGATAACCTCAGTACAGATGACCTCAATACAACGTCATCAATCAGTTCCAACATCGTCTCTCCAAGAAAGAGTAATCAAGCACAGGTAAGGGTGTTCTAAAAAGCAAACTAACATGTTGCAGAAATACATTTCACGTGGAAAGATATAATTGTGGTAATACAATTGAGAGCTATAGTTCAGTATATAAGATTGCATGCCATTCACAATAAATATTCACAATACACTCATTAAATGATATGCAGGGTAGAGGCGAAGAGTGCTAACAGTGTATCTGAGAAAAGTAATACGATGACAATACGATGGTTAGAAGAACAATATTGTGTGATTCTAGTCTGTAAGACAGGAGTATAAATGTATTACCCTGAATCTCTTGTGGTTATGGATATTAGATGGGGCATCTGACTATATAGTGCAGTCCAAACGAAGCACATGAGAAATACCTAACCGCACTCCATGTTAAGAAAAAAAAACAAGCAAATGGAATCAATATTACTGTCATACGAAGTGTCAGCTGCTTCAAAGGCAGAAATTGCTTTCAGGAACTGCAGACAGTCACTAAGGGAGAAGGAAACCAGATGAGGCAGAAGGATTCTAAGAATATTATTAAACCTATCAGGACTTCGACAAACAAGAATAAATTGGTTTGGGTACATTGCAAGAGAGAGAAAAGCGAAAGGAAACACAAGGAAGTGAGAGCAAACTAGCATAAAGAACAAGCTGATTGAGAGACGTACGCAGCGGGCTGAGGATAAAGTGAAGGGACCAAAGATAGACAGATCATTGGAAACGCGTTGGGTTTACCTGCATTATATTTTTGTTAATCAGTAAATGTTGGTTAAAACTTATTTTAAGCCTAATAAAAAATAAGTGTAAAACTGGACTTTACAAATAGTGTAGTGGGGTCTCCTGAAGGCTTGCACCATGGTAGTCTTCCGAGGCTTCAGGGAACCCCCATTAAAACAGTATGCCAAGCACCATGATCACTATAGCTTGTCAGGCCTAGTTTCTAGTTTCCAGCTCTCCAAAGGAAATAGTGAAAGCAGGAAGCAGTATCTTTTGTGGATCCCAGGAAAGAAGTCAAACCATTCTAAAATGGTTACACTTGTTACTATGCCAGGGCATTCCTTGTACCATAGTCACTACAGAACACTGTAGTTGTGATGGTACTTGTAGTGTTTCTTTAAATATTTTCTTGAAATATTTTTCTATTGGAGATTATGACTATGAGGAGAGGTAAAGTATGTGTTTGTACAGGCACAGACCTCAGTAAGAGCTCTCTGTAGTCTGGTTATGTGTGCACAGATTTAATAACAAGGCACACCGCACATTGATAAGACTCTGTGTAGAGCAGGAGTAGGCAACCTTCGGCACTCCAGATGTTGTAGATTATATCTCCCATAATGGCAAAGCATCAGGGGAGATGTAGTCCTCAAAATTTGGAGTGCCGTATGTTACCTATCCCTGGCTTAAACCTTGGTATTATGGAAAATCACTGCTACTGATCTGTTTTGTCAATCTCTTTTTATTTGAGGCAATAAGAGTTTACAATTAATAGTAGCGGAGTAACAGTATACACATAGATATTCAATCAAATCATATAGGAAATATATCATGAATATTGGATCGATACACAAGCATATAATATTCTACTCCTGGTAATATCAGCCTCAATTTAAATTATAAACCACAAGCTTGGTTCATGCGTCTAAGCGTTAGAAGATTAAAACATTAACAGATTTAGGTGCAGGATTAAACTCAATATACATCAGTTCGTAAGTGTATCTGCAAGGTCGCTAAGATGTACATATATTGTGTAGCATTTGCCTAACATTCAGCCTTGCCTAATTTTTATATAACGGGATAGTGCAGGCTATGCTGACCTGTCACAACTAATACATAAACGGATTGTAGAAAGAATGGCAGCGAACAGTAGTTTTGCATAACAGGGTATATTTACCTTAGTCAGTCCTGCAACCCCACTGAGAGTGCATGGCTGTCCAGGGTGGGCCAGAATCTAGCAAACAGCTCATCCAGCTGTTGAAGCGACTGCTCCACAAACTTGAGTGGAATCTTCCCCGCATACTGAAGCATCATAGTGTGTGAGAGTTGCACATCCGCCATCTTGTCTCCACATTGGGGAGTGTGGCTGCTGCTGTTCAGGCGGTAGGCGTTTGGAGTAGTAGCAATTAGGCAGGTCAGTCTAGTGGGGACCGGGATACAGGAGATTTGCTGTGCTGTACAGGATTGAGTGAAGTGAGGAAGTCGGACGCACTTCCCCAACTCAGCCTTTAGTAGGCCACAACCTGCCACCGCGCATCCCGATGGCTGGCGGTCTTGAGAGAGGTCTCAAAAGATTCAGCAGAGTGCCCCTCGAGTAGGTAGCACCTCATCTTGAAGTTCCCAGCTCTGTAGCCCAAAATATCTCTGGGGAATCGGCACCATTAGCAGGAGCTCATACAAAGCATGCCTGGTTAGTTCAAGAGACTCTGCCCCTGCTACTCATCTGTTTTAATGTGATCATAGACATACTCAAAACAAAAAGTGTCATAAGTCCATATAGATACATTTATTATAGTTACATTTATTATAGATACTTAAAAACTGAAACATTCACAAATAAAAATCAATGCTATTAAAAGTTCAAGAAATTAAATCCATATAATACTCACCCAACTCAATAATATGGATCCTAAGGATAAGCACAAGGGTGATGTAAAATAAAAGTTCCAAACATAAACATAAATCACAATAAAACTAAATGATACGGAGTGAACAAGTTTTCCTTTCAAAAGATATATTACATGTATGAATTGTTTGTGTTTGAGGGTGTGTGTATCATGTGGATCAGTCAGCTATAAACATCACACACACTCGGGAGATGAACTATTAAATTCTGCTCCAGATGGGATCTTCAAAGCTTAGAGCTGAACATTATGAGACCAGTGTTAAAAATTATATAGATTTTCTCCACATTAAAAAAGACAAAAGTAAAAAAGGCGTATTACACAACAGTATAATGCTATGGCTTGCATAAACCGAGAAAGCATTTTATTAACACATCAGGCAATTCAGCAGATTTATAAGAACAAGGTGGTACATGATGTGCTCCAAGCAGACATTGCATTCCGAGTGACTAAGACCACAGTTTATTTTTCTGTTTGTAACAGAGTGGACTGGTATATACATCATATCAACTGAAGTGGAAGGCAAGGCTAACAGGAAGCCAGATTTTCAAAATGACATAAATTCTCAGCTTGGAAGAGCCAGATAAAGATCACACACCAAGCTATAAAAAAGGGGGTGTGGAGGCATCGGGGCAGGAGTTGACCCCCCTCTTTACAGCCCGGTTGAGGCAAAGAACATTTATTCCTGATGTAGGTGCAACATATTGCACCTAAACACTCATCAGGCATATCTTTCATTTTACAATTTTTTTTAAAATCAAATAACACTTTTAGCACTTTTAGTAGGGAAGGTATGAAGCTATCTGAGCACTATATATAGCTGTGGTGTTGTGTATTTTAAAGACTATGTAGGGAAGGTATGTAGGTTAGATTATTTGAATACCTAGATATAGCCAATGTATACGGTGTTAATGTCAACCACCTGTACGTTTAACCAGTGAGACTGTAAGATTTCATTTTCAACCATACCTAACTGCTTCCACCCTCCCTTTCCTTTGCATTTTAGGGTTTACTTGTTGATCTTATGCCCTTTTTCAGACTAATAACTACCTATTTTTTAGATTTAGTATAGGTTGGTTGTTTTGATCTCTCTATCATCTCATCGGTGGAATACGGTAGGTTACGTGCTGGTAGCAGTAGTCAAGCTTACTCTTCTTTTTGTATTTAACCTATATTCTGTACTATTAGGAGTTGTGATAGAGTGATAGATTTTCTGCTATTCCACTGTCTCTATGCATGATTGTAGGTTATACCTTATTAGTAATACAAAATAATTATTCACCCTTTAACAGTGTCCAGAGTTGAAGTTGAGTTTAGCATTATCTCCTCTAATTTTAACAAGGAGCTTTAATTAGCCTGACAACCATTCAGCTCCTTACCTCAGCTCCTTATCTCCATGTCTGTCTTGCTACCTAAGGACCTGAGTATTTTCCTCGCTCCTCCTCACTGTACACTGTACTGTTAACATATAGTATATACTTTGGTGTATATTTGGTTCTCTAGGAACTCAATATAGTGATTTTCAACCAATATTTCTAATTAAGTTGAGAACAACCTTCCTACGTTATTATAACAGTGTAACATTTAACTGTCTTGACAATTCACTAGGTGGGAAGTCTCTACTTTAAGGGATACTTCCCCCTTAATTTTTTTTCATATTTTGGTACTGTATGTAACAAATAGGGGCAGATGGAAAATTAACTAAGTTATACAGAACTTCCCAAATGAATAAATTATGTGAATGTAATGTTTAATAGTACTGTCCTGTTTATAGAATATTCTTGCACAAACTACATTTAATAGTTGGTTTATAACCTTGCAATGTTGCCAGTTTGAAATATTTTAATTGTTTTATAGTCGAAAACCGATACTGAAAAGCGTTGTTTGACTGAGGCCGAATCGTGGTGTATTGATGAATTAAAGAAACAAGACGAGGAATATGACCTCACATCAGATACAAGTGGAAAATGGAAAGGCCATCAGACAGGGCTGTCTGAAGAGTCTGAAAAAGGGGGACAAAAATCAATGTCTGTTTCTCAGACGGGATCATGGAGGCGAGGTATGACTGCTCAAATTGGGACCACGTCCTCAAGGCACAAAACTGGAAGTAGCTCTCTTAAAACACCAGGTGAGCATTACCTGAGGCATGGAAGCAGGGTGTACTATTTTCCACTTTATCACTGTATTTTTTAGTACTTTTAAGTAAAAAAAAAAGATAAAATTTAGATTACCTTTGCTACAGCCAAACATGACTCATCATGACAATCAATACTTGAAAGACTTGTTTTGTAATAATCTCAGTATATTATTATATACTTAAACCCCTGTCAATCATTGTTATAAGCTATATCCTTTGAGTATTGTATTTATCTATCTATCTATGTATCTAAAGAGTGCATTCACTATTTTTTTTTGTCGATTGGCCAAAAATTGTAATGCATTAAACAATATATAAGCCGTATTAGTCGAATAATTGTCATTCCAAAATTATTTAAGTCCAATAAATAAGGTATTACAAGATACTAATTCCATCTGCTACTTTATATATATATATATATATATATATATATATATATATATATGTATATATACCAAAAGTCATCCATGATCATTTTTTTCAACCATGCTTTATTATTGGCACAAATGTGTTTTAATTGTAGTGTCATATATAGGTAAATATAGCACAGCACAGATAGGTAGCGCTAGTTGTTGTTTGTCCATAAGGCCTTAATTTAAAGCTATGCCTGAATCATAATTTAAAGCATCAGTGGTATCTGAATCCTTAATGCTAAACAAAATAAAACCTGAAAATGTGGTATGTTAGTGAAACTACTAATCAGAATGTTACCTCCTATTTATACATGTTGTTTTGTCTATTATAACCATGGTTAATCATAGTGCCTTTGTTGTATATACTATCAGGAAAAACAGATGATGTAAAGGCTTCTGAAAAAGTAAAAACACCCCTAAAAGGTGGATCTCTTCAACGGTCTCCTTCAGATGCTGGAAAAAGCAGTGGTGATGAAGGAAAAAAACCTCCTTCTGGAATTGCAAGGCCGACTGCCACGGGTTCTTTTGGTTTTAAAAAGGCTGGATCCACTAATATAACTGGGAGTGGAGCAACTATCACAAGTGGATCAGCAACTCTTGGTAAAATGCCTAAATCAGCTGCCATTGTAGGAAAGGGAGCAGGACGGAAAACAAGTTTTGATGGTTCACAGAACCAAGATGATGGAGTACTATTGGCTACTTCAAAGGCTACATTGCAATACCGTAGTTTACCACGTCCATCTAAATCCAGCACCAGTGGAATTCCTGGCAGAGGAGGACACAGGTCCAGCACAAGTAGTATTGATTCCAATGTTAGCAGTAAATCAGCAGGGACGTCTGGTACAAAACTAAGAGAACCTTCAAAAATTGGCTCTGGACGTTCCAGCCCTGTTAGCATTAATCAGACAGACAAGGAGAAAGAGAAAGTAGCAGTGTCAGATTCAGAGAGTGTTTCTTTGTCAAGCTCTCCTAAATCCAGCCCAACATCAGCCACTACATGTAGTACACAAGGACTCAGACAGCCAGGATCAAAATATCCTGATATTGCCTCACCCACATTTCGGAGGTAAGAAATTTGTGAACGATTTTTGATGATAAATGCATGACAAAGTGGCTCTGTCACCTTCTGTAGCGTTTGTATATTTTGAGGCCCCTGATGGTGACATCACTACTTGGTGTGTGATGGTCTAAGGGGTGCAGGGGAAGGTACATTTTACTTACCTGAAGCTGTTCCTCAATGCTGGTATGTTTATATGAAGGACACTCTTCAGAGTTCAACCCTGATGTGTGTGGAGGATCCACATGAAAGCAGGAGCCTCCATAGACAATGCCTTTTTCCTCTTTTAATCACCTTTTTACGAGTGACAGCTGGGGTAATTAGCAAAACTTGATGGCAGTGTCTCTGCTTTTTGTAAAGTTTTGTTAAGTGTAGAAAACATATATATATATATATATATATATATATATATATATATATATATATATATATATATATATATATATTGACTGTGTTGGAGTTTCTATGAAATTCTAGTAAAGCCAGTGTGAGTATTTCATAAAGCTTTTTTTTTTTTTTAAAGGGACAATATAGTCACCAGAACAACTACAGCTTATTGAATTTGTTCTGGTGATTAGAATCAGTACCTTTAGGCTTTTTGCTGTAAACACTGTCTTTTTACAGAAATTGCAGTGTTTACATTACAGCCTAGTGATAACTTCACTGGCCACTCCTCACTGGCTGTTAGAGATCCTTCCTGGGTCACTGCTGCCTAAAATGCATCCAAACATTCAGTGTCTCCTCCCTCTGCATGCAGACACTGAACTTTGCTCATAGAGATTCATTGATTCAATTCATCTATATGAGGAGATGCTGATTGGCCAAGGCTGTGCTTGAATCATGCTGGCTGTGCCCTTTATCTGCCTCCTTGTCAGTCTCAGCCAATCCTATGGAGAAGCACTGTGATTGGATCAGGCCACTACTTCTGATGATGTCAGCAGACTGCTTGTTTTTCTGAGGCAGACAGGGCAAAGCCAGTAGCTTCAGGCTTAAATACAGTAATATTTTTACTATATTGATGGTGTCATGAGGGGCCCAGGGGGGCTAGTTGGTGGTTTTAACACTATAGGGTCAGGAATACATGTTTGTGTTCCCGACCCTATAGTGATCCTTTAATGAAATACTCCCTTTTTTTGGTGGGGGGTGGGGGGGAGAGGGAAGTGACAGAGACACTTTAATTTACCTGGCTTAATGTGTATTCTCAAAGTTGTCAGCTTTGTGGAATCCAAGAGCTTCTCCTGACTTTTGTTACTTCCGTATTTGTTTTGTTTTTAATTGATTAAGTTACAGCATGTTTCTGATTTGTAAATATACAAATGGCAATTTTGACATTCTCATTCTGTTTAGCATTGGCACAGCCCTGTTCAGTATTCAATTTTGTAGAATCTCTGAGGACCAGATGGTTAAGATGGCTAAGATAGGCCTCGATATAATAAACTTTCTAATTGATTCAATAATGTTAGAAAACCTTCCAAATGATTTATCTACAAAATTTCAAGAATTCCCACAGACTTTAATGGGTAGTTCTGTAGATAAATCATTTGGAAAGTTTTCTAACATTATTGAATCATTTGGAAAGCCATATTGTCCAATAGAAAGCTACTGGAATGTTTGAACAGAATCCCCTCCTTACCCCCCTCATATAAATAAATACATAAAAAAATAAATAAATAAACATACAAAAGTTGTAGTAAATCCTTTTTGGTGCATCTCCATTTGGAAATGTTAATATTCCCTCTGCTTTATATATCCACCGATTCTGAGTCTGAGTGTTTTGTTTTTTTTCCTTGATTTTATGTAATTTTTCCAGGAGACAAAACAAAAATACACGGTTTCAGGTGTAAGGCCGATACTTTTTCCAGTTTGTCTATTTTTATCTTAATTTTGAAATTCACTTTGAATTCTCAATTTAGTAAATTTAGTGTACGAACCTGTAAAAATCTCAGATCATCGAATCCCATATTGAGAAAATGTGCGATTGTTTCCATCTTGTGGCCAAAAGCAGAAGTTTTTCTTCTCTTTTTTTTTTTATTTATTTATTTTTTTAATGTCTTTCTTTGTTAATAATACAGCTTTTTTTATTTATTTCATAAGTGTAAGAGAATATGCAAAGAAAATGTTGTCAAAACAAGATAAATTTGCTTAAACATGTTATTAAACATTAATGACTTAATGGATACAATATGACTTACATTGATATATTAAGAGGTTTTCATGGAAACATTCATTAGTCATTGTAATAATTTAATGTTAAAGTACATTATTGTTAAATCCAATAGCTTGCTGACAGTGGTACCGACTTGGCTTTAAATTTGCATCAAAAGTTCAACATTTGTGTAAAGTATCTGAAGTGAGAAAAACAAAGTGTGGGAATTTGTTAAGACAATTTGTACTAAAATGTGTCTATGGTGCCAAACATCTGCTAAATTCTAGGCAATTTAGATTTACTGGAAAGTAATATTAAATTACATGTATGGACAGCCAAATTGAACAGATATCTCCTATAAATTACCAAGTGAGATAACAAGTGGGAAATGTCATTGATTGTAGCTCCATACACCTCCAGGCAATACATCACTTATATCTAAGATTATTCACCTAAGGCAAAATGCTCCCTATCCTGATGACCATCCCGATGACCAAATGCATGCCCAAATGTTGTGTGTAAAGTTTGGCTTTCTACAATACAGACGTCGTATACCTATAAAAGTGTCTGTAGGTTTCTCACCTTCTATTCTGCATTCTCAAAAATGTTCTACAATTTCTTCAAAATTACTAATGGTAATTAAAATAAATTTAGCCAGAGTTGAAGAAACAGATAAGTTTATTTATGGCTTTGCATTAATAATCATCTTAATATCACTAGTCCTGACCTTTAGTAAAGCCCTTGTAATTTCAAAACACCACAATGTCTTAGCATTTTCATTTCAATAAATCGTGGTAATGCATCAAGAATATGGGGGGAAAAAAGCTTTTTCCTATATCAATATCCACAAATTACTCAATGTTTTTATTGAGTATACAATTTTTTAAATGTGAAATAGATACTTATTGTGTTTTGTTTTTTTCTATTCAAAATAGCTATGAACAAAATAAAATATGCTACTTTTGTAATTAATTAGTTACTGGATATGTACATGTTATCAGTTGAGTGTTGCTGGATTTAAACATGGATTGCTGGATTTAAATGGCAATTTTGACATTCTCATTCTGTTTAGCATTGGCACAGCCCTGTTCAAACATCTATAAACTCCTGTAATTTAAATTCCAATAAGTGCCCGTCATATATTTTTCATAGCTGTAGTCCACTAACTGCTAAAGGTGTAGCCGTGTTACATACATCGTATATACATCCATATTCTTTTTTTAATATATATCTATTTGTTTAGATTGTTTGGGGCAAAAGCTGGAAACAAACCCTCATCTGCTCCTAATACTGATGGTGTAAAGTCCACATCGGTGATGTCAAGTGCCAGCAACCCTTCTTTAGCCAGACAAGGCAGTCTGGACTCTCCTTCATCAGGTACAGGAAGCATGGGCAGTGCTGGAGGTCAAAGTGGTAGCAGTAGCCCTCTCTACAACAAGCCTAATGAATTAACACCTGATGTAATAAGTCTAGGGCAGTCTTTGGCTTCCAGTCCTGCTTCTGTTCACTCCTTTACATCAGGCAATCAGGTATGGACAGCAAATCTAAGCAGCTCTTCTGCTGGAAGCAAGGACACACCTAGTTACCAATCTATGAATAGTCTTCACACCAGCTCGGAATCTATTGACTTGCCACTCAGCCATCACAGTTCACTCTCTGGACTTACCACCAGTACACAGGAACTTCAAAGCCTTCTAATGAGGACAGGCAGTGTGAGGTCTACACTTTCCGAAAGGTGAGCTTTTTGTTTCATATATATTATGAATATGTTCTTAATGGTAATTTCTTAATTTAAAATATTGAAACGAAAGGCTTATTAAATCCTTGAGGAGCATATCACAAAACCGTATTTTTCAGAAATAAATTATATAAAAACTCAAAAATATTCAAAAACAATTGGACTTGTTTGAAGAATGCAGGCTACTAATGTATATTTTATTTTCCATTTAATTTCACATTGATAATAAGATGTTCCTGACCTTGGTATAAAACTGCAAATGTTCAACATCATTACACATAATATATATGTACAGTTAGATGAGGCTCTGAGTCCTGGTTAAACCCAACATCCCCTGGGTATGTGAGTGAAAGTCTTTAATCTGTTTGGAAGTAGGACATGATCATGTTCAAACAATGATGTTTGCAAATTCTGTATTTAGACTCACAGAGTGTTTTCAGAGTCAGGATAAAATCCAAACTCAATGGTTGTTAAGTGCTACGTAATATAATGCAAACCTGACATTGAAAAAAAATACCATGCCTTGTGTAAGCAAATGCGACTATGACTGGATTTCAACTATTGTTTGTCGATGATAGTTTTCTAAAAATCTTTCAGACGACACTGCATTAATTCATAATGATTTGTTTGTCTTATTTCTTAGGGGTTTTCTTTACTTTAACAGTATGCAACTTGACCGAAATACACTACCCAAAAAGGGACTAAGGTATTCTATTCTTTTAGCATGACAGCTGCCTTAGCACAGCTTGGGGTGTCCTTTGTCTTACGTTACTCTCTACTTTCCTCCTTGCTCTCCTTGGCTGCTGAAAAGACTTTATGTTCATCATAAATGCAACATGTTGGCCATATAGTGTTGGAGAAAGAAAATGCCTTATGGGATACTTATTTCAACTAGCATTCCCAATTAACTACCTTTACTTTCTCCATCCTTGCAATTTCTAGGAAATCTAATTAACATATCGAAGAAAAAAACGAAATATAATTACAAGTCTTAGCACATCACTACTGGACAGCATGAATCATTCCTATATGTATCTAATTATAACCATATGTGATTTATTATTCTATGTTTTGCGTCTTCTAATTTTCCTTAACTTATACTAACATATTTTGACTTCCTGTTGGCTGCTTTTGTGTTTATTTATTCCTCCAGTTGTCATATTGTTCACGCGTGATCTTTCCAGTCTCTTGTTTACAGCTTTGATGCTCTCCTCTAAATGTTGTCTGGTAATTTAATACTATGTTGCAGTTATAAAACACAATGTGTTTATACCGAAGGCAAAGAGAACGCTCTATTGTGTTTTTTTGTCGCCGTCTGCACTTTTACAAGATTTCTCAAAAAGATGAAATCTGTCATTTGGTTTATTACAGCATGCTATTTTACTGTGTTTTTGTGAATGTATATTGGATTGTGGCCACTAGCCATTAATTAGTAATTTCTTGCAAATAGAAATGTTTTCGCCAGTGTATTTCAAATTAAACCGATAGTTAATGGATATGCCCACTCCTTCAAGGCTGAGTCTCTCAAACGTGGTATATCAATATAATGGGAATAATGGGGAAAAAATGGGAATAATGGGGAAAAGGTACTGTTTTGGTGGGTTGTATTATTGCTATGAAGAGTACTGAGGAACAAACCTGATGTTAATGGAGAAATCTTTGGATGGGAAACTTAAAGGAACACTATACAAACTATACAAACATATTCCTAAAGCTATAGTTTTAATCTTCCTATTTATCCTCCCGTCCCCCATGCCTGTAAAGGTTTGAAAAGGGGAGATTTACTTACATGTCAACACTTGCAACAATGGTCTCGGTCCTGCCACTCCACCTCCTTGGCTGAAAGCATCCAGACTAATGATCCCAACCAATCCGGTTTCCTTACAGGGAAGCTAGCATGTCTTATTGATTGCCAGCGTAGAAGCGTTTCTATCCTTCTAGTGTCAGTCTGTGAGGATTAAAACTACAAGGCCTCTACATGCAGATTACTGTTAGTTAAAATTACAGGGCAACTGCATTCAGACCACTTCACTGAGATTAATGGTCCTAGTATATTTAGTAGTCCTTTAATTCTGGAATTTTCCAGAACTGAGTTAAGCTTTGTAGAGTCCTAGGCAGACTTTGAAATGAGGGCCCACTTATCTAGACTGATTACCTAAATCTGATATATTTTTTTTTTTATATATTCACAAATAGCAGCTACCCCAATTAATTCTCCATTCACCTGTCACATTTATAATTGTATTTATTAATCTACTACCAACACAGATCAATTCAACACTTACATATTACACATATGGAACCCATTAACAACACATTATCACTATGAAAAAAATACATAATTGAGGCACCTATGTAACAATATTAAATCTCATAGCTCTATATTTACCTTGGTTATCACCAATAAAACATATAAAATCTGTACAGTCATATACCAGATGCAAACGCAATATACATATCTTGAAGATTCTCTCTCCCTGAGGTCCTTTCAATGCCGCACAGTTCCTGAAAACTTTATAGGAACCATATGTTACATCATCAGTGCAATAATTGCATTCAATAACCAATCAAATGTTAAACAATCCTACATGTCTCTGTTGGGCTGCTTTATTCGGTAAGCAATGTGGGCATTATATATGTGCCTTTTATTAAATATGAACAAACAGGTGAAGAATTCAAGGTGAGCAGAAGGAATACCCAAGGGGTACAGAAGATATACAATTATTTCTAAACTAGGCATATTTTAATTTTGTGCCATCACTAATCATGCATGGTATCAGTGGAGAGAAGGACCCCTGGACACCATAGAGTAACAATAGCTACTGCAAAGCATGCATTCTTATTTTGCTTTAAAATCATAATGTCAAGCTATGCAAATTGCTGAACATGCAGTAAATATATTTAATGTCATTATTTTTCCTATATGTGTACATGGCACTTGCCTGAGATTGCAAATACATTTCTATTATATGTGTATATTTTCCTACTACAATACCATAAAATGGCACATTAAAATTCCAGGTACACACCATCATCTCGACAGGCAAGTCAAGAAGAAGGTAAGGAGTGGTTAAGATCTCATTCAACAGGAGGCCTACAGGACACAGGCAGCCAATCTCCGATTGTTTCACCATCCGGGATATCTTCATCCACTAATGGAAAATATCACTACTCTAATCTGGGTGAGTGAAGTACTTAGGAATTGAGGTTTTCATATATCGGAAGCCTTTTAAATACAAAATTACATAATTGTAAAATAAAACCATGACAACTCTGAGAACAAGCAAAGGCTCAGAGAAACCTCAGTAGCTTGTCCTTCGGTTAGTCCACACTCAAGTCTCAAAAATGTTTTTTCACACTTGTGCCATCGAAGAAAGATTCTATAATATTTTCATATCACACTGATATTGCCCATATCTGAAATGCTGGCAAATTCCCTCTGCATGAAAGATACAGCAACCCTGAATAATTGTTTAAAAATCAACCCCCAACAAATAATTTTCAAAAAAGAGTCAATTACAAAATAATACTAAGACGAGCAGATAGTATGTGATGACAGCAGCCAAACAGGATCTGTGAATTGTTAGGCAGCTCACAGTTTTTTACTTTGCAGGAACATTAACCTTTTTTCAAACTCTCTGATGTAGCCATGTGCACACTATTAAAATATTAGCTAGAGACCTAATAAAACACAATACATTTTACAGATATTATAAAGATTATATCATATCTTTTATTGCAGTGAGCCCGACCAACCTATCACAGTTTAACATTCCTGGTCCCAATATGATGAGATCTAACAGTATTCCAGCCCAGGACTCATCCTTCGAGATGTATGAAGACTCCCAGCTGTGCGGAAGTGCTACTTCACTAGAAGATAGACCGAGAGCAATTAGCCATTCAGGTTCCTTCCGAGATAGTATGGAAGAAGGTAATACACTTATTTTAAAGTTCAATTACAATTTTACTGATAATTACAGTTTTAATCAAAATGATTCAACCTCAATTCAACATTTGTTTTGTTTGTCAAAATTTACAGACTTTCAGCTGTTTGCAATTAACAAATCAAACAAAAGCAATTGAAATAAATCAACACAATGACTACTTCAACTGGTTTCCCTAAATTCAACTGAAAATGCAACTTGTAGTGACTTTTCCAATCTCAAAATTATTCAGCCCCCTGAATAGAATCCCCCACAACAGCACAAATATGCAAATATGTCTCAAGCACACCTGGTGCAACTAATCAAGGGATTCATTAGTTGGACCAAGTGTGCTTGAGCTGGAACACTTAAAATACCTGAACAGGCTAGGGTTTGTTGAGTGTCATGTTTTACTGCATGTTAGAAATATGGATAGGTCAAGAGAATGGTGCACAAAGTTAAGAGAAGAGATAATAACCCTTCACAAATCAGGAGCGAAGCCACTGAATGTTCTTAGACACATCGTTGGAAGCATAGTTCGGAAGTTCAAAGTTGAAGGAACAACTGGACAAAAAAAGAAAGTTATCAATGGCTGCAACCAGGAGGTAGGATGTGAAAAACCCTTGAGTGACCACAAAAGATCTGCAGCAAGATTTGGTGGCAACAATAAGGCTCATACTAAACACAGAAAGTTTCCAAGCCAGAACTCCAAGATGTATATCATTACTAATCCAAAATCACAAGCAAAGACGGCTCCAATATGCTCAAAATCATATATATATAAGCCACATAAGTTTTTGGCTTATGTTCTGTGGAGCGATGAGACAAAACTGGAACTTTTTGGGCCCAATTGATTAGCAGTATGTCTAGAGGAAGAAGAATGAAGCATAGGCTGAAAAGAATACTCTGCCTACAGTTAAGCATGGTGGTGGTTAAGTGATGCTCTGGGGCTGTTTTGCATCCTCTGGCACTGGAACCTGTAGCGTGTGGAAGGCAAGTTGGATTCATTGAAGTATCAGGAAATCCTAGGAGAAAATTGTGTGAGGAAACTGAAGCTTGGGCATCATTGTAACTTCAAAGAAGACAATGATCCCAAGTACAGCTCAAAGTTTACCGAGGCTTGGTTGCAGATAGGTTCTGGAAAATTCTACAGTGGTCATGACAGTCACTTGACTTAAACCCTTATAGAAAATCTCTGGAGGGATTTGAAGAAGGTGGTTGCAGCATGTAAAACCAAGAATATTACTGAACTGTAGGCCATTGGTCACGAGCAATGGGCTAAGATTCCTCAGGAATGCTGCCAGAAGCTGGTGATGGTTGCCAAGAAGGGGTTGAATCATTTTGAGTTTGGATAAGTCAGTATGAGTTGCATTTTCAGTTGAATTTGGGAAAACCACTTGTGTTGAACTATTTCAATTGCTTTTGTTTGATTTGTTCATTGCAAACAACTGCAAGTCTGTACAAATTTGGCAATAAACCTAGTTTTCAATGAGAGTTTAATAATTTTTATTACAACTGTATATGTACTGTATTAAATTCTGAAGGATACATGACAGTATATTAATTTTCTGGTAAAAACGTGAACATCTCGGACATACTTGTTTACATATAACCTAGTTTATACATTACTGGTTCATCGTCTAATGAAGGTTATTTCTCATGCGCTTCAAATTTCAAGTTGTTTATGTGTGCTTTTCTTGGTGGTGATGATGACTTTTGTAGTCTTGTCCTGTACATCTAACACCTCCATATGTTACCACACCTAGCTCATTTTAAAGACCTACTATTATTGCAGAAGGTCATGGTTAATCCAACCTCCAATGCCTTATAATGGTGTAGGAAAAATATACAACCTGACTATGTGCAGCCTCAGGTCTAAGTTCAACTTATGATTACAATGGATTATCTCGGTTTTCATACAAATTGTTGTCAGTACTGCAGTATATCATTTATACCATGTATATGAATGCATCTCTTTACTAAGAGTTAGCTGTAGGTGCTCAAGAACCTATATATGATCACTATCAAGCACCTAAAACTGCATATTTTAGAGTGGTCTTTTATTGTGGCCAGCCTAAGGCACACCTGTGCAAGAATCATTCTGTCTAATCAGCATCTTGATATGCCACACCTGTGAGGTGGATGGATTATCTCGCCAAAGGAGAAGGGCTCACTAGCACAGCTTTAGACAGATTTGTGAACAATATTTGGGAGAAATAGGCCTTTTGTGTACATAGAAAAGGTCTTAGATCTTTGAGTTCAGCTCATGAAAAAAGGGGCAAAAACGAAAGTGTTGCGTTTATAATTTTGTTCAGTGTATATTGAAAAATAGCGCCAATGGTTACTTTATAGTTCGATAGAATTTATATACCTAGCTCTAACAGACCACCTATAGATATTGAAAACCCAGCTAATGTCCCATATCTTTAAACTGCTATAACATTTTACTATTCACTTGTTTAATGTATTGTTATTAACTACATTGTTTTTTTTAGTACATGGATCTTCATTATCACTGGTATCCAGCACATCATCTCTCTATTCTACAGTAAGCTTTATTTATCTAATATACATATTAAAAAATGTTTTATCTACTCTTTTTGAAAAGATTGCATCACTGATTTTTTTTCTTGAATACACACTCTAAGCATAATACATAACATAATACATAACCACACATAGGAAAAGCAACTTTCAAGAAGGAGGTGTGGTTATTAACTAAATGTGCCCCTTAGTGGTGGCATAACCATTTGCTTACAATATTTATTATTTAAATAGAAAATGAGACACATAGATTAGAGCGATTCCCTGCTCTGGTGCGTTCGTCTATGAGCAGGGAATCCCTCTAATGCCCATGACAGCTCGCACTTACCCCCATGCTAGGGAGCTGGTCGTAAGTGCGAGCCGTCATAAAACCGATAGGTCGTAAAATGAGGACCACCTGGTATTGCATTTTGCATAGAATGCCTACAATTGTTAGACGAAATGTTGCATTCTTAAAATGACCAGTAGATGTCAGGAGAGGAGCATTTGTTTCTGAAAAGACAGATTTATCCACTAAGCAAGGATTCACAAAGAATGTGCAGTGTAATTACAAATTCCAAACTATAATACTATAGCTGGTAAAATAGCTGATACCTGGATTAGTAAATTATCCCTACATCATGATAATAAATCTCAGAAGATTTCTTGTTTCAAAGACATTATACAAATCTATTTCTGCATGTTGATATGCCATTTGCATGGTAATGAAAATCCATAGGTAAATGAATATATTTAATGGGTGAGGAGTAATAAAGCAATTACCGCAATTTCTTATGTATTAATCAATATTCCAAACAAATTAGCATTTTTTGCCAAGTCACAAATGTCAATGCACACATACAGAAAATAAACCAGCATCCGGTATATACTGTATTAACATAAGCTTCAATATTTTTTGTTTATCCAAACAACATTTACAGTACCAACAGAAACATTTCTTCAGAGTTTCCTAGAAGGTTGTTAAGCTTTTCAATCATCCCTTTGATCGAGAAGATCACTGGTGCCATTTTATTATAACCATCACAGTACTCTCACTGGTTTCATATGTCATAGTTCTTGTCTTCTGTGGAAGCGAGATCCATCTTTAAGTTTCAATATCATGCTAAACACTAAAACCACAGGATTACAATCCAGTACCTGTAGTTTTTGAAACCATTTGACATTCAGTCAGCCATGACCTATTAGCCCAGCTGGCTTAAGGGCTCCAGTTGTACTGTAGTGTTCTGTTGACAATGGTAAATAATGCAGCATGGTGCGTATGGCTACCCAACTAATCAGCAGTAATTTCCAATCTTTTTAGATAACCACCAGCTGAAATATGTTTTACAAAATTACAGCTCACTTGTGTCAATATCCTTTATCACTCAGTAGAAAAGGGAAAAATATCAAAATCTCCCAAGGTTCACAATCTGGAGAGCCGGCAAATTCTAGATAGTTGACAGAGAAATGTCAAAAAGAAAACTTCACCAACCACATAATGGTACCGCCTAGTAAATATTTGGTAATTAGAGTTCTGCAAATCATTAGGGCAAAGGTAGCATGTTACCTGTACAATCTCATCATCAGGCATCCACCAGTTAGTCAGATAGACATCGAGCTGTTATAGAATAGTGGTCTCTTGGCCATATTTTTGTCTCTGTGAAGCATTTTGCCCCACAATGCAATGCACAATGCAAACCATCTGCTCTCAGAGTCCTGCAACACATGCATAGATACTTTATCACTGTGCTCTTAGTAGATTGCATTAAATTTGACTATATGTAAACTTGTTTTGTGTTTTATATTTTACAGGCTGAAGAAAAAGCACATTCAGAGGTAAGAACTTACTCATTGTTTTTGAATCACTCATTCTATGGAATCCATCAATTCAATGCTTGAGTTAAAACCAACAAGAGTGACTGCAGCCATAAAGGAGGCCAATAAAATGTTTCTAATCATTGCTCCTCATGTTGAAAAATTTCTACTTTTTATATCTAAGCTTCTCAATTTATTTTGTTGCTGTGAGTGTTAGAAAGTCCGGGAATTGTTGGAGTATAGGGTACAGAAGTATACTCTCTCACCTACACAGGCTCATGTGATGCTATAATGTACCTAGCTTCTTATCATGGCTCTGTCCACAGCACCTTCAGTGCTGAATTTGAATCCGTATCCCTATTTCCTAACTCTAATCACTAACCCTAGTTTATAAACTAGTGACTGCTAATGGCCATGATTATGACTATGATTCCAGGGCTAATCCTCTACCGTCAACGCTTTTTACAGACACCCAGGATTGTATAATACACATTAACCAGAGTAAATACACAGGGACCAGATATTGAATGTCATGGAGAAAATCAGCTCTCCTCAAAATTGCACCCAAAAACTCCTTAAACTGTAATCACTACAATAAATGTAGTGATAGTGAAGCTTAAATTGCCAATTTCTTCTCAATTTTGCAGTTTTATGGGCAAGTGATTTAAAATTATATATTGTGCATTATGAGCCTATGGTCTCAATTTATTTAGCTTTCCAAATAATTCAATGCAGTTAGAAAAATGTTTCAAATAATTTATCTACAAAAATTCCCATAGACTTTTATGGATATAATTGTAGAAAGTAATCCAGGCACTCCAAATTGTTCCAAACAGTAGGCAATTTTATTGGACCCAAGAACCACACAACGTTTCGACCCCTTAGGGCCTTTGTCAAGGGGTTGAAACGTTGTGTGGTTCTTGGGTCCAATAAAATTGCCTACTGTTTGGAACAATTTGGAGTGCCTGGATTACTTTCCACAATTATATCTTATGCATGGTCTCTTTGGTACTGGAACTGATCCAGCAGCACCCTGAGATTCCAAAGCGAAGGGTTGAGTGCAAAATAATTTGGAAAGTTTTTGAAACAGTATTGAATCATTTGAAAATCTTATTAAATCGAGGTCTATACGTAGGATCCTACAACATTGAATACCAAGCTCAGCAGGGCTGTGCAAATGCTAAATAAACATGGCTATCCATGCTGGCGATAGGTCTTAAGGGAACAGAATATACAAACATTTATTTGGCATTTAATGGGTTAAGAAGCAATGGTTAGGAAAAGCATCTTTCTTCTTTCCTTCTCATCACGATCGTGTGCATCATAGTTTCGAATTATTCTTTTATTCATCAAAAAAGTTACGGTCACAAAATATCCTTCTGTTTATCGATAGTACTGATTGCTCTTGTAGCTAATATCCCGTATTGGATAACCACCAGTAGAAATATATGTTTTGCAAAATTACAGCTCACTTGTGTCAATATCCTTTATCACCTAGTAGAAAAGGGGAATAAAAATCTAAATCTCCCAAAGTTCACGATCTTGAGAGTCGTCAAATTCTAGATAGTTGAGAGAGAAATGTCAAAAAGAAAACGTCACCTTTTGCCCACACACCGACGCCTGTATCACAGCCCAGAAAATGGCAATTATTCATTTCTCTTTTCAGAGTCCAATTTTTTTTTCTTCATTTCACTGGTGGCTATTACTTTTCTAATATCAGAAAAAGATGACCTGTCGAGTAATTGCCAGATTCTATCTTCCAATCATATTGTGAATGACTTTTCACATCCTGGAAACTGGTGGAAGCATCTTTGCAAAGGATATTATCTAGCAAAGCTGTTAATATTATTGTAGACAGAACTGCCTAAGCCTGCAAAATCTCTTTCCTGTAATCCAGTGCACACAAATTCTATACTGTACTCAGAAAGTACCCTATAGCAATCTGTGTCATACAGAATTCCATTTACAATACCTTAAGGATGGCCATGCTATATTTAAAAAACTATGTTTAGTGGATATCTTGATAGTCAATTTTATTATTGTTTCTTTCAAGAACTATAACTTATTATATGTAAAAAAATAAAACAGTTAAAACATATATTAAAATAATAAAATAATATATGGTATTAAATATATATTAAGAATATCATGTATCCAGGTTTCGCTTGCTGCTTTGCAACAAATTTGGAAAGGATGGATAATTTGTAATGTACCATATATGATCTTGCTCTGTTTGGCTCTCTGTGCTTCAGCAAATGATGCATGAAATCAATGTGTGTAAAAACTGATATATGTTCCAGGGAATTCCAAGAGCTACAATATTATTTGGTCTGTATCTACGTAATTATGAATCTTACATTTCCCAAAGTTACAACCAAAAAAAATAAACAAAACAAAAAAACAAACATACAAACAAAAAAAGCAATTACATTTGGAATGTTTTCACATTGAGAATTGTCAAGCACAAGCAGCCCTAACAGCCAGCAGCTAAACAGTTAAAAAAAAATCCTCAACAGTGCAAGGTTTAATGACTGTGCCACATGGCCATCTTCCAGTAATCAGTTGCCACTGTAACAAGTAAAACCAAATCATATGAGGGTCAATACATGACCATCATTTATAAATTCACTCACCAAAACCAGCATTATCAAATAATATCCTCACAATCCTCATTTTCTGGTAGTGGAAATGGCCATGCATTACAATAAAAACCTCTTAAATATTGAGACCCGCCTGAAAAAAGCCAAACCTGAATAGAAAATAGATCCTGATGGTCCAATGGCCACTGCAAAAATTAAACATTATCACTCTAGCGTGCCCTTTATAATACTTGCTAGCATTGATGTGTTGGATATTGATTGGCTTGAAGGTGACTTGGAAAAAGAAATCAGATAAGAAAAAAAATATTGGCTGGTATGAATATTCAAAATTTGACTTTTTATGGGCAGAAAATATATTTTCATCAAGTGCCTTAAGAATATCCAGTAATAATGTTTATATTTCTTAAAAAAAAAAACTGGGAAAGTGAACTGACACTTTACTGTATCTTAGATAAATCACAATTTATTTTTCAAAAAAATGTATTAGATTAAAGCACTCAGTTTTGAAAACTTGCATTTTTCTATTTGTTTGCTGTGAAATCATCATTGATCCCCAAAACATACAATATGTCGTATAATTGTCCTTTACTTCATGGCTCAGCTTAAACTCCCCAGGGGTCAAACCTTCCCTCATTAGGTCATAGAAGATGTGTCATATATTTAAGATTATTTGTTATTTCTGTCATTCAGCAAATACAGAAACTAAGAAGAGAGCTGGTTGCTTCCCAAGAAAAGGTTGCCACATTAACTTCCCAACTTTCAGCCAATGTAAGTGCAGTCATTTCTACTGGGAATCACTTTGTTTATTTAAAAAGTATCGAGAAGTTCAGTGACGCTATGATAAGGGCGTAGGGTTATTAGAATTAATACACAGTACAAAATATAATGCATGACAACAACTTGGAATAAAGGGCCGTGTTCTATATTTTGTTTACTAAAAAATGCATTTGCTTCCAAAAGTATTGTTTATTATACATTATTTAAAGGTTATTCCAACCGACCCAGTTAAGTGTCAAGCAATGCTAAAATAATTAAAAAGATTACGGTGGGAAATCTTCATGGTGCTCCTGATGCCACAAACACTACAGTAGGATGTAGTCCCCATGATGCTTGAAGCGTTCTTTCAAAGAATTCCTTGTAGAATAATTAGTAACAAAACATCACAGTTTAAACATTTTACATCATGAACAATATGTTTTGGTACATTCCATCATGATTACTATATGACCCAACACGCAGAGCTATGTAACATATAAATATACAGCAAAAGAACAAGGGCAACTTATACCGGGCCTTAGAATGGCCCACCGTGACGTAAAAGAGAATGGTCAAAAAACAAGCCAAGGTTGGGGACAGAGAAAGAGACAATTGAGGAAACTAGCCAAAGACGATCTGCCGTAACCCAGGTAACCCAGGTAAGTATGATTTATCTATTCTGGCGAAAGCCAGGAGCCGTGACACATTTTTACAAGATCAAATGACTGAGTTTCATGAAAGATTGTTTCAACCTATCACTATTGTAATAAATAAATGTAATTTTCGGCAATGTGGGTAGGTAGTCAGAAGTGAGCTGTAGAAAATAAAATGTGAATACTTAGATTGCTGAGCTATGTGGACTATATCTTTCTTTTGTTATTGCTCAATAAAAGTATTTCAGAATGTTTTAGATAGAATAACATGATAAATAAATCTGCAGAGAACATTCTGTCATTGGTAAGCTGCCAAAGGTAATTTAAGATTGCTGACATTATTGGTTACATTAAGGAAATCAAGCTAGTTACTTATCTCAACAAATATGTGGTTCATTGAGTGATGGGTTTATGGCATCAATGTGAGCTGTTGATGAAATTCTGAATGCCTTCTGTCCTCTTCATTTATAGTCTCATTTGGTGGCTGCTTTTGAAAAGAGCTTAGGAAATATGACTGGTAGACTGCAAAGCCTCACAATGACAGCAGAACAAAAGGTGAGTTTAGGCTCTGATGCCTGGAAAACATCCACTGCTTATAGAATAATGAAATTCGAAAATATATCTCAGCCTCTGACTGAGCCTTGCCCTGCACACATGATATATTTTGGTTTGATACATAATCAGTATGAAGTAATGGGTGGGGTTTTCTTGCTGTGAATTGAAGTTATCACTTTATTTCTCCAAAGACTACGTACAATTACTCAAAAGCAGTATTCTACTTTGATTAAGACAATATATATGGATATCAAAATGCCTGTTTAAAAAGTTGCTTTTATTTATGTATAAGTGTGTGTTTCATATGTTTTTTATTAGGTTTTGGTCAAAACAAATATTTGTTCTCAACATTAATTTATTAATGCATTAGAAATAATGACAGCATGCTCTACAGACAGATTGCTATTATTTATTCTTATTGACTAAATTAGACAATAGAATGGCAGGTGACTTGAATAGTTGCAGAGGACTAGAATTGCATAGGTATATAGGCATAGCAGCTATAACAGCATTGCTATCTATTTATTGTGAGTCAACTGGGACGCTCTGCGGCAAACCAGTCTGCTTTGCTTTTATACGTATCTGTAAATAGTTAAAAATGTGAGAAAGAAGAGTCGAATCTATAGGATGATATGTAAAAATAGATAAGGTAATCACAGTCAGAAAGCAATCAGTATAGGGAACTGCTACCCCCATACTTGTGACTTGTGTGACTCAGTTCTAATTACGACTAACACGTGCTCAGAATCCCAATAACTGTTTTTGAATCCTCCAGTTTCGCAAGAGTTATATATTTCTTAGTGGGTGGATTCACTGAGACAGCAGTCTAAATATTAGATCAATATTGATTTATCACATTACACCATCACCACCTCTGTATAGTGTTGTTATTATTAATGTATCTGTTCCTCTTTTTTGGCTATATGTGATTAGTTTATGCTTGTGAGTTTGAAATCCGCGTCGGTTTACTATGATACATTTACTTTTTCCTTTCTTAGGAATCGGAGCTGATTGAACTGAGAGAAACAATAGAAATGTTAAAAGCTCAGAATTCTGCTGCGCAGGCTGCTATTCAAGGTGCTCTCAATGGGTCCGACCATTCGCATAAAGGTAGTGCCTTCATTCTTTTTACACCTCATTGAAATATTATATTTATTGCCATAAATTAGAAGTATTAACTCTTTTATCCGGTTAGCCACCATCAACGGAATATTCAAAATACCAATGTTTTTACATCTAATTACCATCTAACATGTTTGTATTGTTGATATTGATAGTCATTTTGGTATTAGCTACATTTATATCGAATAGAATTTGTAGAACTTTGTGTCAGACAGAAGTGCCAAGTACAGATTTTTTTAACTTTTACATTTCTCTTTCTGGCCAGATATGAAGATACGGAGGCAGCACTCCTCAGAGAGTGTTTCCAGTATTAATAGTGCAACAAGTCATTCTAGTATTGGCAGTGGCAATGATGTTGATTCCAAGAAAAAGAAAAAGAAAAATTGGGTAAGATTAGCATACTGTGCCCAACATATTATCCTATAGGTTTATGTAGGTCTCCTTAGCTTTGCAAAGATCACAAGTTGGCATTTTATTCTGAACTAGAAATTAATGGGGGATGGTGATCTCAATAATAATAATAATAATAAATAAATAAGATTCAACCCACCAAGAGCCATAGTGGGTAAATGTGGAATCTAATAGCGTATGAAAGGGATATCTGCTAAGTTGGCGTTCGGCCGAAGGGAAAAATCACACGACGGTGTATACAAAACACATACATCTAAAATTAGAGAATCAAATCCTGTGGAAATTCTTTGGGTTTAATTTGCTTTTGAAATAATTAATGTTCTATCAGGGTATACAAAATTACTTTCTCCTCTATTAGATAGGGAAAGTGCAATTAATACAGGAACTCCAAAAAGCTCTAGAATCTATTAGACTACCAAGGGTTCCATAAATAAAGTACATATGAAAGATGCATCAAAGATGAAATATATTATAAATTATCCAGTACATGTATCAAGAGAGGGAATAATAATATAATATTAAATAAGCAAACAAATGGTTCACTTATTTGAGCTATGTGCACTATCTGCTTGACTGATTGCATGTGGAATTTGAATGTCCACCGTGGTGATAAAATACACGGCCATTCAACAAGCCGGATGAAAGTTATGGTTCCCATATCTGACACAATCTTTCATTAATTCCATTTATTGTTTTTTTTTTATTGTATTTTCATTGTTTGTCTGTATTCACTAAAAGGTGAAAGGCTGTCATTCAGATTTAGTAGCTTAAGCCTGTGTTCTGAAATTAGCTGTTATACACCATTTTATGCAGTTGTTATCTCGCCCACATTGATATGAATTTGACAGCTATGTTTTTCATCATGCTACATTTGATGTCAAGGGACTTTAGCAAGATTGTATTCAGAAAGACTTATTCAGTAGGAAGACTAATACTCAAAATGTGTTTTTTGTTCACAGTCTGCTCTACACAGTTTTAATTGCACTGGTCTGTCTTGTCATGTTACATATAAATAGTAATGTTTTTTTGCTAGTTTAACATTTTTTATATTATTGTATATTCGACTGTTATACACTGATCAGACAGAACATTAAAAACCATTGACAGGTAAAGTGAACGTTGATTATATCATTGCAAGGACACCTGTCAAGGGATGGAATATATTAGGCACAGGAGAAAAGTCAGATCTTAAATGTCATGTGTTGGAAGACAAAAAGAAAATGGACAAGCTAAAAGCTCAGAGTTACTCTAACAGGGGCCAAATAGTGATGGCTACACAACTGTGTCAGATCATCTCCAAAATAGCATGTCTTGTCGGGTGTTCCCTGTATGCAGTGGTTAGTACCTACCAAAGTGATGCAAAGGAAGGGCAACCAGTGAACCGGGGTTATGATTATGGGCACCCATGGTTCACTGATGTATGTGGGAAGAAAAGGCTAGCCCGTCTGGTCCGATCACATAGTAGAGCTACTGTAACCCATATTGCTCACTAACGTACAGCTGGTCATGACGGAAAGGTGTCAGAATACACAATGAATCGTAGTTTGCTTCGTATGGGGCAGCATAGCCTAAGACCAGTCAGAGTGCCCATGACAACACCTGTCCAACACCAAAAGCATCTTCAATGGGGTCTTGAGCATCAAAACTAGACCATGGAGCAATGGAAGAAGGTCACATGAAGGAAACATGTTTTCTTTTAGATCAGGTGGATGGCCAGAGGTGTGTGCATAGTTTACCTGGGGAAGAGATAGCAGTAGGTTGCAGAGGAGTAACTAGAAACCACTTGGACCCGGTGTGAAAATTGCCACGAGGGCCCCATACGTCTACCCCACGCCACCCCCTATTTGTCTACCCTCCACCTCCCATACGTCTCTCCCCAAACATGCAGACAAACAGATACACATGCAGACACACAGATACACACATACAGGCACACACACACATACATACATACAAACACACATACATACAGACACATACATACAAACACACAAAGAGAGACACACATATACAGACACACATACATACACACACACACACACACACACACACAAACACACACACAGACATACACACACACATGCACATACATACAGACACACACACACACACAGACATATACACACACATACATACACACATACAGAGAAACATTCATACAGAAACACATTCATACAGACACACATACACAAACACACACACAAATACATACAAACACACACATATACAGATATACAGACACATATACAAAATGTTTTAGTGACACTCCTGCTTTCTACCTCTTTAGATGCAGGAGGGTGACTTCCCTATGGTTCAGTGCTCCCTCCTCTCCTTTCTCCCTCGTGTCTACCGGTGATTGCTGGGAGGAAATGACCAGGGCAGTCACTTCCTCCCAGCACCTGATCGCACTGTTAAAGCGCCGCAGCGCTGACCGGGCCCCCTGAAAATTCATTGCCATCGGGTGGCCCTAACAGCATGGGAGCCTCTTCAATGTGGCCCCAGCGGTTATACTGCGCCGGCCAGGGTCACGTTACTTAGCCAGCAGGCACCATGATCGCAGGGGTCTGCAGGGCCGCCGTTTCCCCATGGAGTGGCAGGCCCGGTCGCAGTTGTGACCCCTGCGACTGTGGTAGTTCAGCCACTGGAAGGTTGCACTATGAGAAGAAGGCAGGCAGAGGCAGTGTTATGCACAGGGCAGTGTTCTCCTGGGAATCTTTGGATTCTGGCATTTATGTGGATTTTACTTTGAGATGCATCATGTACCTAGAGATTGTTGAAGACCACGTAAACCCCTTCATGGCAACGGTTTTTCCTGATGTCAGTGACCTCTTTCAGAGGTTCAGGAATTCTTTAATGAACAAGGCAAAGAGTTTAAGGTGTTGCCTTGGCCTTCACATTCCCCAGATCTCAATCTGATTGAGCATAAGGGGAATGTACTGAAACAACAGATATGATCCATGGAGGCCTACCTCTCAACTTGCAGGAATTAAATAATCTTCAGCTAGTGTCTTGGTGCCAGACATGACAGGACATGTTCCGAGGTCTTGTGGAATCCATACCTTGAATCATCTGAGCTTTCTTTATCAGTACAATGGGGACCTATGATATAGGAAGGTGGTTTAAATGTTGTTACTGATCAGTGTATATATTAGCATATCTTCCAAATTTTAAAATGGACAAAGAGGGACACTTTAATTTTGTTTTGTGAGTGGGGGTAGGGTAAGTGACTTTCTAATAACTGAATTACACATACATATTTATTGTGGTTATAAAATCCTCTAAAAATAAGTATTATTGCTGCGGAGCTCTGTCATATACGCAGACACACCAACAATATGGAACTCCTAGGATAGAAATGAGGAGCAGAGGGATTTGGGCCCAAAACAGGGACTGTCCATCCTAAATGAAGACACTTGGGAGGTTGTATTAGTATATTGCTCACACACTAATAAACTGGACATCTTTCTTTACTTTTCATAACGCCAACAACCAGAACTCTAAATGCTACAAAAAAGGATCATATGACAATAGGACTCATGAAACAAACACAGTTTCATAATGCTGCCATCTGCTGACCGGCTGACTGTATACACAATAGTAACACAACAAATTTAATATTCAAATTGAAAGGGCACCTTACCTACTTGTAATTTTAGGATCTTTGTAGCTCACTGAATGCTATATTGTGCTGACTCTAGAATAAATAAGGTCAGTTGTGAACATCAGCTTTACGAGAATTAGATGATGAGAGAAGGGTCACTTTTTATAATGTATATATCCGGTTCGTGCATGCACATATCTCCTGATCAATCTATCTTATAATATACAAGTATATGGACTATATGTATAGTGGTACACAATGTATCAGAAACAAGGTAAACAGACTATTAATAATCTATTGTTGGTGTGTCTGTCTATATGTTTTATGTATAGACAGTTGTCTACCTACATCTTTATTAAAATCATTGGCAATGGATTTTAAACCTGTCCCCTATTTTTATATATATATATTTTTTTTTATTTTCTGAAGCATAAATAAAGTATTTTTTTTTAATATAAACAGATTAGCACCAGATTTATTTTTCCACCTTTTATAGGTCATTAATACGTATTTTACCTAAATGTCATCGTCAGCATCCTGCCATACATAATCTAGTGAGAATATAATTTTGGCCTGTTATGACACAGTGCGGGTGGAATATTTCGTGATTTGTTCTAGCATGATTTCTGTAATTGTTATACTGTGTTTTAATTGTCTTCATTTGTAATTCCTGACTCTTCCTGTTTTCCAAGGCGAACATTAAAGGAAGTGAGGTGATTAAAAACTGTGTTTTATTTGGCATGTGGCTGTTGATGACAGTCCTCTCCTGGCATGGCTGTTATTTGTTCCAACACAAACTTTTTTTGACCTTTTTTTATTCAAATTGACTTGTTTTGTTTTTAATTTTGGCTGTGTTAGTGCTCAAGAAATATACGATTGCATGAGTAATGCAAACAAAAACCTTGCTGCTCGCAGTTATGACATACTAAAACAAATATAAACCTTACTTTCACAATTTGGGATCTATCATATCCCTAAACAAATGCTAACAATGCTGGTAAAAAAAAAAAATAGTATCAAAATTTTGGCTATTATTGGTTCCGAATTAGACAAAATACAATTATAGCATGTTTGTAGGATAGATCACAATGTTATTATGAATGATGCATCAATTACACCAAGTGAACCTGCTATTGTTTAGTTTTTAATATTAAGTAGTGATTAAATACTGAGAATAAAATACTATGTTTCAGGTTCAACATTCTAAACAAGGTAGAAATGGAGGTTATCAGTTAATGATTATATTACCACAGAGAAAAAGTTCTACCTTTTTAATAAGTACTTTGTATTTATTCCCTCATCTATCACAAAGTAAATTTTCTCTATATTACTCTTTAGTTAAGAGCTCCCAGGGCATAACTTTTGTTTTTCTACTGAAATGCTGTAATAAATCTATAGAGAGAAATTAGCATCCTAATTATTGCACTGTGGCTGCCCTCAGTCCAGTTTTAGAGAAGAGACAGATCACTTTACTTGCCTAGCTGAAGGCTAATGACCTTTTATAAATACTATTAGTAAGTTGTAAAATGAGATTAGCAACCTAACAATATATCATGCCCAAGACTTTCCCTAAACTACTTACGCATATAGAGACACAAATAGCCTATGGATATCACGCAATTTTTAAAAAAAAAAACACATTTCAAAGATCAAAATCCACATAAAAAGCAAATATTAAGCTTTGTAAAGCTGGTAAATTTTGTACAATAAATGTCAAACATTTTTAAAAACCATCCTTAAAGCTCATAGAGGCTGTATTTTACTGGTTTCTTGGCATATTTGCAGGTCAGTCTGAACTGGTGATCTCTAACCATGTTCTGAATTTTACTTTAATTCCATACAATTTAACTTGCGACACATATGCACTATCCTACTAAGAATTCCAAAGCAAAATAATGAATAAAGCAACTAAACTAACATAATCATTCATTGAATGTGTATTTATAACATTAAAGGAACATTGTAGCATTATGAATACTAATCTGTATTCATAACAAATATATTGTCCCTGTCACACCCTAATGTCCCCCCCACCTCTCTGCTTTCCATGACTTATGGCATGGCCTCCTCCTCCGATGTCCAATCCAATGCTCCTCATAACGGGGCTTCCATGTAATGGGACCACATTTTACTGTCATACTGAGATGGACTAGAGGTGGACTTAACTGTACAATGTAAATATTGAAATTTATAAAAAAAAATGATTTTTTTTTTTTTTAGATTGCAGGGTTAAGAGTACATGGAAATTGCACCCATACCCTTTTTGGTGGACAATTACATAGACCTCCTTTGCATAATGGTTGATGATTAATGTTCCAATTTTCACTTTACCGACTGGCAGATCAATGCAGTCAGAAAGCCATTATTTATCGCTGACTGTCTACTCCTTAACATTCTAAGAAGTCTGCAGTTCTGCTTCTTAACAGCCAATCAGCATCAAGAGAGCTATTATTGACTTTTCAATTGACTGTATGACCAGTTGGGTCATATGGTAATTTGGGGTCATTTGTTTTACATTTTAAATAAAAAGCAAATGACTATTAGTAGTGCACATTTTGTCTAACTTCAAGTCTGCAATTTGAGCAATGCCTATTACTATCCTATCAAATGCTTCAAATATTTAGATTCTATAATATCTATGAATTTGGTGAATACATTGAATAAAATGTGCAAGCAAAACTCCTCATATGGAAAGCATCTCATTTCTGGAAATTACATAACTCGGTTAAACTTGCATTGACCTGTTTTATGTGATAATCCAATTACTTTTACACGTATATTAAAATAATTAGCAATTGATTTCACAATTCAGCTCAGTCCAAGCACAGCCTGGTACAAATTGCATTAGTTTAGGAGAATGACAACCATTGTTGCTCTACGTTCGCATATTATATTCAATGAGAGAAAATAATAGAGCTACATTAGTTATATGTTTAAACTGGGTTTTTTTAGACCTCACAAACACATATTTATTAAATATAGGGGAAAAGTAAACATAATGTTAAAAGGTTTTATAAAGTTTTTTAATTTCTCTGTAAATCTTCAAGATATGATGTACATCCATGTGCTCTATCATGAATTCCACATTACATCTCATCCCTTGCTCATGTTTGCATATATTAAAATGGCGTACTTAGCCCCTCTCAGGTTGAAGACTACGGTCACTTGATAGGTGACCTAGGAGTACAGTAATTGGCACTAGAGCAGAATTTGATAACCTTTGGCACTCCAGATATTGTGGACTACATCTACCATGATACTTTGCCAGCATTATAGCTGTAAGACCATTTTGGTAGATGTTGTCTACAAGATCTGGATTACCAAAGGTTGTCTACCCCATCCTAGAGTTATATGCTAGAAAGGATAGAACCCAAATTGGCAAAATAAAATAGCTCAAGTTATTATAGCTCTTCTGTAAGAAATAATTACATTTACATACTTATTCTACTTTAATTATAGCCTTTTTACTTATATTCATGAACAAACAGTGACAAGGTTTAGACAGTAGATGTGCCACCAAATTTGACTACAAATAATGCCCTTCTTCTTTTCTGTGGCACATGAGATAAGATGTTTACTCAAGTCTGTTCTTCTTAAATTCTAATTGGTGGAGCACCTTTAGCATCTGAAAACACAGAAGATCTTTTCTGTTAATATAATTTTTTGTTCGTATGATGTTTGTATTAAATAAAACATTGCGAAGAACAATATAGCTATTTAGTAATGTTATTTAGTAATGCTAATGCATCACTGCCTGTGATTTTTGATCCAGATTACTGGAAGCTAGAAAAAAGGTTTTGCTAATTATTTTAATGTACTGTATATGTAAGGGCTACAATTTCAAACTGCATATTTATTTGCCTTACAAATGGTGTGGCATCTATCTCAACTGCAAATGCATTAGTCAAATTATTTAAAAAATCTTTGCTTGCCCAAAACTATTTTACTGTTACATCATGGGTCTGTCATTGTGTTAGCAAGTCTCTCTAGATACATCTACCCATGTGATGCTATTATAAGAACAAATACATACATTTATGTCATGTTATAGAACATTCTTATAAATACATTTATATAAGGGAAATTATGAAACATAATTTAGGCCTCTAGAGATCGTAGGAATGATATACGAACATTATTCACTGAAGAATGTAGGGACCATGGTTTGGCTATTATTTTATTGTGTTTAATAAAGGTAAATATGTTTTATCCCAGGTCCGTTCTTTTATTTAATTGTTACCAGAACCAACCTCATTGTCTGGTCCATACATATTTACCAATATGTAAATATCATAAAATAGTTTAACAACATTCTAATTTTATTTCAATAGGCCTAGTTGATGCTGGGGTTATAGGATTTTTGTTTTTTTGGTTGAGTCTAAATGAATGGGGAGTTGTAGAGAGACATCTTACAATAGTGACAGTTTTCCTTGGCCCCCCTCAAGTGTTTCCCAATTCCATTTTACATGAAGCCTAAAGATTGACTGAGCATCATGTTGTTTGCGGAGATTGTCAGAATGTGTCAGAAAACATTACTGTCCTGAAATAAATACTTCATGTATGTTTTTGTTGTTGATACCATAGGGCCCTAGCGATAATAACTTTTTGTTGATGCATTAAATTGCAATGTGGACAATACCCAAGAGGAATATGTTACATTCTAGAACTATAATGAGTAAAATATACTTTATCATTTAAAAGGCATGCATTAATAGAATGTTCATGTATCCATTTGATTTAACGTAAAATTGCATCCTATCGGATGTAATGAAAATAAACTAGAGGGGTGTCGTAAATAAAATGGAAGTACTCAGTAAGATTTCAAATATTTGTACAGATAAATATGTTTGAGATAGGGATCTACTGTGCTGAGATGGGAATCTATTAGTTAGCCACAAGTCACAAAACTGTGTTTTTGACAGTCCCTGGTAAAAGTAAAACAATTTAAAATATACAAAAAAACTTTAAAAAAGCCCCATAACATGGCTCAAAATAATAATAATTATAATAATAGTAATAATAATAATAATAATTATTATTATTATTATTAGTATTATTATTATTATTATTATTATTATTATAAGGCTCACAATACACCAAAAATACCCAAAATTACCAAAAGGTCTCAGAGTGTTTGGAAATGGTATGGGTTGGGGGATTAATTCAGAAAGTAGATTTACAAAATAAACAGAAAAATTCCAAGTTATATATAAAACAAATACTATAAACTTTGAATGGGAAGTGTGAAAAGGTTCTTAACACATGAAAAGATAAAATAAGAGTGTTTTTTTTTGCAAAATTGTATACTTTTATGGTATAATTTGAATTCGAATTTGCAAAAATGCCTCCAAATGTGACATAGATCTAGTAAATCAATATGTCGAAATTGTACATTTGAAAAGTGAAATGGACAGATATCAAAATTGGCCCTGTAATATCTTTTAAGCCTGGTAAAGGTAAATAGGGGATTTTGTTGACTTCAGGATATATAGCTGAGCATAATTTGTATCTATTTTGCCCCTTACACCACTTTAGTGAAATACATAATGTGAGCCTTGGTAATTCACATTGAGATATTCAAAGCAATTCCCCAAAGAGGTAAACTAATGACTTGCTTGAGTGTGCATTTGCTTGATAGAATTTGTGGCCAACTTTACTGGAGAGTAAAATAGAATCACGTGCCAAGATGAATTTGTCATGGGTCTACTATATTGATGTCTAACCTGGTCATTCATTCATTTTTTTTTTTTTTTTTTTTTAACAGCTTCGAAGTTCTTTCAAACAAGCTTTTGGCAAGAAAAAATCTAACAAACCATCTTCCCATTCAGACATCGAAGAGCTTACAGATTCATCTGTGCCAAACTCTCCAAAACTGCAACATAATTCAGATAATGCATGCTCCTCCTCACTGAAAGCATCGCAGTCCAGTACTGAGTAAGTAATGATGCAATACTCAAAATCCTGAAACTCATTTTTTCTCCAGCTTCAATACTTTGAACTAAAAACGAAATGTAATTTGTCAAAGTCAAACTGTCACAGGTACAAGCATCAGATGTCCTGAACAACATTTTAACTTCAGTAAAAATTATTTGGCTGGATCAAGTAATCCCACTTTGCACAAGTCAATTGTAAAGTTTATTTTCTGTATACAAAATGCAAGTAGTATATTAAAGGGACACTATAGTCACCCAGACCACTTTATCTTATTGAAGAGACCTAAGTACAGTGTCCCTGTCCCACTTAGTCCTGCAATGTAAATCGTTGCAGTTTTTTTAGAAACTGCAATAATTACATTGCAGGACGAATACTGCCTCTAGCGACTTCCAATCAAACAGCCATTAGAGGCACATCCTGGTGGTTAATTGATTTTTGGTCACCTAACTGACAATGGACATTCTCACGTTCTGCATGAGGACATTCAACATCAGTAAAGTCCCAATAGGAAAGCATTAAAGCAATGCTTTCCTAGGGGGAGGGCCTTATGCACTCACAGTGTTCGCCGTGCATTAGCACCCCAAGTCTGATGACATCGGAGGAGGTGTAGTGCCAACCCAGTGTCAAGGGACATCGGCGCTGGAATTGGGTAAGTGACTAAAGTTTTCTTTTACCCTTTATGAGCCACGAGATGGGGGACCATAGGGCTCTGGAGTGTAAGGCAGGGATGTCCAAAAGGTACATCCCCAGATGTTTTAGAACTACAACTACCATGATGCTTTGCATGTCTTTACAATGCCTTTAGAATCACAAAGGATCCTGGGAGTTGTAATGCTGCAACATCTTGGATCATCCTTTTTGACACGGCTGCTGTAAGGAATACAACTTTGCATTCTTTACACTATAGAATCCCTTTAAGGTTCTATATCAAGCCATTAGTATATTTAGTTGTGTTTTATTCACATCTGACCTATTTTTTACAAAAATGTTCCAAATAAATCACCATTTTACAGCATGCACCATGGACTATTTTTCTTTCTTTCTTACTTTGTTTTTTTCAGGTCATACTCCGAAAATATAATCTATCAAATCTCTGTAATAGTTTCAAATGTTTAGTGCCTTAAACATATTGTGGTGTTGTTGCTTTTGCTAAGTTTATTCTTTGCCAGAAGAGGGGTTTACTCACTAACCAATGAGTATAAATATTTTTGCTAATACTCTGAGTGATGTATATATAAAGATGTATATAATTTCCAAAAAACAAAATCTTAATAATTCTAATCTTCTACTTTTCGAATATTTCCTTAGCTTAACGGGAGGCATATGGCAAACATTATCAACATCTAACATTGTATATCACACATTATATAAAGATTATATATAAATACCCTCTAATTCTACATTTAAATAATTAATATAGTGGACAAAACATTTACAGGACATTACAATATTGTACCAACTTAAGTATTTTTCTTTTAAACACATTTAATTGTTGTACATGCATATGTCTGTCTTGTATAAATCCAGGTCATCTTTAAACTGGATACCAAAGAGACGGCAAAATGGGCATGTGATATACAAGCATAGATCTCGGTAAACTGTGTGGTGCATGCGATTGAATCTGTGTGCCAGACTAAGGTCTTTGCATGCATTTTATGCACTAAGTATACATAAAACATAAAAGTAGTAGTAGCATAATCTAAAAATATTTAAAATAGGTCAAAACGAGGCTGCAACATTAGTTTATTTAACCTGTGAACCATCACAACAAACCAGCATTTTAAATTTCTGTATCACACTGAACGGTTTCACTTACTAAAAGTATACAGATGTGTAGAGAAGCAAATGTATTATAAATCATCCATGCTTGCATAGGTTATTTTAGGTACCAAATTATGGTGATGACATAAGATCATTATTCCTTAAGAGTTTAAATAAAATCAATTAAAGGGACACTCCACTACCCCCCCACCACCCCAAAAAAAGGAATCACCATTTAGTACATATACCCCAAATAAAACCATGCTTGCATTTAATTAATTAATTTAGATTTTTTTTTTTATTGGGGTACATCTAAAATTTAAGATTGCAAAACCTGCACTTCTCTTGTCTGCTACCTTCTCCTCTTCTAACCCAGCCTGGACTTTCTGTGGCTATCCAATCACAGACTTGCAAATGTTATTTTCTAAAAGTGCCAATTTCTGTTCAAATCTGCACTTTTTGTAAAATGAAAGAAAGAGGACACGTGCTAGACACATTAAGCATTTCAGCAAGATAAAGTGCTTTAGGGTTCCGGAGTTTCTCTTTAACTTCAGTAGTCCGCACTGGACAATATGCAGATGCAGATGTGAAATTACAATTATCATTTTGCTCAGGAAATCACGGACACATTTTTATCTAAGAGAATGACTGCAGAATCCCGTATCCGACTTCAGTCCCAACACCGAAAATCTGATTACCCCAGATTTAAAGGCTGTTCTTGAATTAAGATAAACCTAAAAAAAAACAAATATAGTGCACAACATACTCAAGTATGCCTCCACCTACAGTTATTATATTACTATAATAATGACATTGATGCATTGTTTTTGTTTACAATATCATATTAGTGTAATGTACTGAACACAGCTGTAACCTTTCAGAACATCATGGCGAAATAACGTTTGCATGAGCCAATAAAAAGTGTTTGCATTATAGAAGCAACAAACTGAAAAAAACCACAAGATTTGTTTCTTAACAATCTAAAAGATGACATTTATTTCTTATACCTAGATTTCAATTCTCTGTTTTTTCTTTGTAAACCTACTTAAAAATGACTTGAAAATACCAGCCATGTATTTATATTAGCCGTATTGTTGACTTCTACATTGTCTGCAAAATATGATAATTGTCTGTGATGACTGTCATTGCTTTCCAGAAGACATTGGTCTATATTCATTATTCTTTATATCCACACTGTGAACACAATCTTGTTTTTTTTAATTTCCTGTTAGTATATTGCGGTTCTACGCACAGAAAAGACTAGCTATTCTTTTTATTCATTTAAGCCAGCAAGTTCACAGTGACACATGCACCTGCTTCCATCAAGATGTCACTCACCTCATCTCCCAGTCCAAATTTTAATTAAATTCAACATGCCATTAATCATAATAAATTACTGTCGGCAACTACATTTTTGAGAAAAATGCTCCTTTAAAATGGACCATTGATTAATTTTTGCCGGTATTCGAGGTATAACCCCACAAATAACCCCACAAATAACCTCCAATAAATATCATACAAAAATATGAATACCGCACTCAATAAATAATTTTAAGTAATAATTAAACCTATGTTCAAATTCATAGTATTTATTGAAAAGCTTATAAGGATAATTCACAAAGTTAATGGTATTTCATCAAAGTAACACATAATTCATCTTATATACACCAACTATGTACAAATATCTATCTAGACACAGTATCCTCCTATGTGTAATGAATAGTTCAATAAGCTTAAAAAATGCAAATAATGTAACGAAATAAGAAAAAGAGAAAAAATGCAAAAATATATATGAAAAAAATATATAGAGAATCTATATTGTAAAAAATGAGAAAAAGAGAAAAAAAAGAAAAAAGAAAAAAGAAAAAAATGAAAAAATGAAAAAATGAAAAAATGAAAAAAATACAAAAAATGAGAGAAATGGAAAAAATGAAAAATATACAGAATGCTAAAGTCCTGAAAAGTACAAGTCCAGTATATAGTGCACTATATGTTTGCCCACTATCTGTGGGTTGGTCTCACCAGTGTCGTCCACTTCTTTATGTAGTATACAGTAGGAAGATGCTGAAGTCTGTGAGGGATGGTCTGAATGGAAGGGATGGAACGAATTCCTGATAGTAGGAAGAGTGATCGCCACCCTGTATCCGCTGGTGGCTGGTCAAAACCTTATTATGGAGAATGAAGTTAATCCGCTGTATCAGGCTCTGTTAGAAGCGAAATTGAAGTCACTCGTAGGGCTTTCCTTGTGAATGGGCATGGGCTGCATGTGGGGTTATACCTCGAATACCGGCACCTAACACGTAATTGAGTGCCAGCACACATTGGTTTTTTTGCATTGATTAATTTACCACATCCTAATACTATGTAGTACATGACTATTTTTCTAGAAAAAAAAAATACTGCCTTTATAGCATTTAAAGAAGTGATGGAAACTCTTTATATGAAAAAAATAAAGATGTGCCTTTTCAATCTTTTTGAGTAGTACAGTACTTTGCATGTCTGTGTGGTTTTTAGAATGGATTTTCTAAACGGAATGGCAAATTACATTGCGAAAAATTTGAAAAGTGCAAATTTGAGAATGCTGATAACATGGATGAGAGCAGAGAACGTAAATGATTTTCAACTTATTATATTGATTGAAAAAATATATATATATATTTATAAATATAAAATATATTTTATATATAACGGGGAAAGCACAAATGCATCTCATATTTTGCATGATGCTAGGTGCACATTTGTTTAGCATAGAATTTAAAATAATAAAAATCTTGCATCATTGCCTGTTTACCTCTTTATCAAGCAGAACAGGACACACTAGAAAGAAAATATAGATAATAAGATATATCAATGGCAGGATGTGCATGTGCTCAGTTCTGCCATGACTGGCATTCCATTCATTGAAGAAATGTGCATAACGTTAAGGTAAAAAGCCAGATGGGGAAAAAATGTCAAAGCTGTCTATTCACTTTGAACATTTTAATGATGAAGACAAGACATGTCAAATCTCATCACATTGTCTGGATTTATTCAAGTTGAGTAGGAAAAACAGACAATTTGCTGTAGAAAAACTAAAAGTGGAAATCTGGCCTTATTCAAGGTTGGTTGTTCAAGTCATGGATTCCATAGATGTTCCATCCTGAAAGGGAAAAATAAATGATGCCAAAAATAGTTATGGTCACTAGGAAACCCACTATACCTCGGCACTCCTACCACCATCACAGAAAGCAGGATTTTTTTGGTTATCTACTAATCATGGAGGAAATGATTATCACCCTCTTATTTCTTCATCCTGTGCGACCACTACAGTATATGGTAGGGGGTATGGTGCCGGAAATGCACTGCCCCTCCCCCAATGTAAGTAGTCAAACTGTTTTCTCATGGCTTGATGACTTACCTGGGGTCTGCCAAATGCCATTGGTTGGAGGAAGGGTAGAAAATTTTATGGCTCATCTCTGGTTAGTACCATCCACCTCATCACACACAAAATAGAGGAGGAAGAACTACATCTTTACATATTTCTTATTTTATTTATGGTCCCTTAACTCAAGGGCAAAGTTTGGTTCAACATAGAAGAATTGCACACATAGTGAGGTCCTCGGATCTTGCTGGATTTATGATATTTTATCTTTTACCCTGGAAGAACAGATTTGTTCGTAGTGTAGAGAGGCGGATATTTTTCTGACATGTGTATATATATATATAAATTTATATATATATATAAATTTAGAGAGACATATAGCCTGTAATGGACAAAGGCATTTACTTGGAATTATTCTACTTCTAGATTTCTGTAGTGGAAGAATCTTATTACAAAGTGTTAGATTACTATAATATAATAGGAAATTTGCTGGTAATATTATTTGTCGTTTTTTTTGCCCTGTGATGTAGCTTAATCAGGTCATAGTTATCATGTTAACTGATAAATCACGGATTTCTTTCATTCAGAAAATCTAGTTTGCAATTCTCTATGTGGTCACCTTGCACACCACTCACTGGAAAGTTGGAAGCAGGTTATTTGATTCATATATTCTTTGTTACCAGTCATTGTTTTTTTTTTTACCATATAACCTGTAATATCTGTATTGTATGACTGTCATTTAAACTTTTATTGTGTTTAGAAAGCAAACTTGATATAAAAGCATCCATCATCACAAAAACATAATTGAATTTATTTACTTCCCTACTGACGTTGAATATGACCTGTTTAGTATACATGTTTTTTTTTTTTATTCTTCCTCCTAAAGGATCTGCGAATGCACAGAAGCAGAAGCTGAAATTATCTTGCAGTTAAAGGGTGAGCTGAGAGAGAAAGAGTTGAAACTAACAGACATACGCCTTGAGGCTCTGAGCTCAGCACATCACCTTGACCAAATCAGGGAAGCAATGAACCGTATGCAGGTCAGTGATATTACAAATGGCGTTGCCCTACAAGATTTGTCCTTTAAATGTTATCTTAAATGTCTCACATGTGACTCCAAAACAGTAGAAAAAGGTGAGATTTTAGCCATGCAAACAGAAGAGATATAAAGAGATATATCCAAACGAGAGATGTAAAATAAAAAGATGGTTTATATTATAACATTATGGACTATATATAAATGGCCACCAATATTTTTAGATTTAGATATAGATAGGGAAGATTGATAGGTGGATGGCTCTATAAAGGAAAAGGTATATTGAACAAAAGGGAAAGAGATGGTTGAGAGTTGGAGAGACAGGAGGTAGACAGTGGGATAGCTCACAGCCATCTATAATATTAATAGGACCCTGGGCAAAGAATTTTCTTGGGCCCCCTGCCCCGTTTGCCCTGAGTTAAAGGCGCCAATAAGACAGCGAGACAGACGGTGAGAGATGTAGGCAGCAACAGGGATAGGTAGACAGAGAGTCAATGATATCGGTAGACAGTGAATTAGGTAGACCAACTGCGAAGCAGTATGTAAATAGAGAGTCAAAATACAGACATACTTATGTCTATTATGTCTATTAACTCTCTGTTTAAAATATCGTAAAGACTACTCAACAGTTTAACATGTTATTGATATTTGACATCACTAGCTGTTTAACTTTTATTGTTCATGAAATCTTAAAACCATTTTTCGTTAAAAGAGAGAGTTCCACTATATATTCAAAAAATCTTTAAACCAAAGATAATTCAAAATAGCCATAGGTATTTAACAGGAATAGCCTTAAAAATAGATTGAAGCGAGTATATTAAATGTAAAATAGGACCGCTGCAAAGCGAGAAGTGATTGGCATGGCATCTGTCACCATGGTTTTCATTAACACCTTTAGGTTTAATAGACAGCCCCACGCATGTTAATTAATGTGGTAACACCTTGTAGTTAAATGTGATAAGATTCTCCTGTAAGCATTTTGCCATAAAGATAATTTATCTCAAGTAAACATCTGTTAGAATTTGCTTGTCATGAAGATTAGTGAATGTGTGTTTAATATGTCTGGAAAAAGATATAAATTACTTTATTATTTTTTTCTCAGGAACTCTTACTATGTATTTGTATATCTGAGAACTGTAAAAATCTTCTGGATTGAATATATAGGTTTCCTGAGTAAGATAGGGTATAGCACCCACATGGCACGCCATGAAAAGGGGCATTATTTACTGTAACAATCTCTTTCATACAAAAAGCCATATTTACCTAAAGCTTCTTACCTAAAACATACCACCATCACTATCACACTGACAACCACTAGAGGTGCTTCCTGTGCAACAACTGAGTGAAACCCTGTCATGTGACAAATGCAGCCCATTGGAATGCATTGAATTCAAGGCTCTCCCGTGACAAGCATTTGATTGGATGCACTCAGCACTTGCTGTTCATGCACATCATGACCTGAATGCTCCACAGTTTTTTAGAGTGTTTTGACAAAAACTTGACTCCCTAGCAACCAGTGACCACTTGCGCTCCATGTAAACGCATATCTAATTTATGCTTCCACATTATCAATATTAATTTCATCCCCCCTGGACAGTAACGATAGACGGAGAGCACTAATAGTGCCCCTAGAGGTCTCAGCCTGTCATTGCAATTCAGGTTGAATGGAACTGATAATAAAACATGTAGTAATAAATTCTTGGTAACATAACCACTACAATGAGCTCTAATAATTATGTTGCTTGTACTGCTTCTTTAACCCCTTAAGGACCAAACTTCTGGAATAAAAGGGAATCATGACGTGTCACACACGTCATGTGTCCTTAAGGGGTTAAACAGCATGCTTAGCATTTTCAGTATAACAAAACTAACAACTTTGGATTGGTTTTGTTGTATAGATCATGCCCCTGCAGCCTCACTACTCAATTCTCGGCCATTTTGGAGTTAAATCTGTTTATGCAGCTCTATTCATACCTCTCTGTATGATACTTACACAGTCTTCCTAAACATCTCCTTTAACCCCTTAAGGACACATGACAATGTCATGATTCCCTTTTATTCCAGAAGTTTGGTCCTTAAGGGGTTAAAGAGAGATCTAATTTTCTAAACTTAATTTATTACATATTCTAAATTAATTAATTGCCTGCTCTTTTAATAGCATCCCAGACCCTACAGGAACCTCTTGTGTGTGATTAAAGTTCAAATTAGAGAGCAGGAGACATAAACATCTAAAGCAAGTTAACATCTGATTGAAAATTAACCAATTTTTTCATGCAAGCTTTGTGAAAAATAGTTCATACTTAATAGGACCTCTTGGAGGTATTGGGAAGACTAAATGGGGTGTTCTTGATGCAGCTATACAAAAGAGTCGGGAGCGGTGTGTCTAGGACTCCATAAACAGAAATAAAGGTGGCAAAGAATTGAGCAGTGAGGCTGCAGAGGCATGATCTATACACCAAAACTGCTTCATTAAGCCAACATTGAATTGATGCCTATTGTATTCTTTTAGGCTCACATTTTTGTCTCCAATATACTCTAACAATGGTATGAACAATGCATCAAAAGTGATTAATACTGCAAACAGTAGACGAAAAATAATATAGTAACGTAATAAAGTAGATTCTAATACCAAAAATTGCCATGTTGTCATAGATGCCACAGTCAGATGTGTTGCTGAAAAGAACGAGTGCCAGATGAAAATAATATTTGCCTTTTTGTAAGCTATTTTGCAATAAATGAGAGATTTGTGATATGAAGCCCAATGTTTTGTGTATTATAGAATGAAATTGAAATACTGAAAGCCGAGAATGACAGGTTAAAGTCTGAAACCAGCAGCCCAGCGAAAATGACACGACCCTCCTCTGAATCTTCAAGCAGTACTTCCTCTTCTTCCCCACGGCAGTCACTAGGGCTCTCTTTAAATAATTTGAATATTGCAGAAACTGTTTCAGCAGGTACGCCACTTTGTAACATAGTGTTGGCTTTTTGGTGTAGACAAACATGCCCCTTACGACCTTCCTCAAACATGGATAAGTTTTCTCACAAAAACAGAAGACTATTATATCCTTTCTTTCTTTGTGTAAATTTGCACATTAATCTTTCTCTAGGGTCACACATATCATGGGAATAACTGATTGTATATATATATATATAAATAAATATGTGGAAAATGGGATGCACTCACAGTGGTTTTAGTGGTCCTGACGAAAGTTCTCCGGAGAGACTGAAACGTTTACCGACCCTGTAGAATGTATTACCACTAAGCATAATAGGATCTTACCAGATGGACATCAATAAAGAAACTTGAAAATGTTGCTTAAAGGCCGTGAATCCAGCCCATTTTGTACATATTTAAATTGTACATTTTCTGCCTAGGACTGGCACCCGGCAACTTGGGCTTGGCTATAGTGAGCCTGAGTGCAAGGAAATTTCTGTATTTGTATATATATAAATGTTACTCAATTGAACTAACAGAGATTAAAATGCTGTTTCTATAGATATATTACTGGAAGATATACGAGATGGAGGATTTCACAAGGAGGGGCGAAGTGTTAAAATTGTAGTCTCCATTAATAAAGGATTTAGACGACCAAAGGTATGGCATATTGTATGTGATTTTGCTCCACAAAACTCCTAATGAGTTTTTTTTTGGGATAAACATATTTAACCTCATTTTATTTATATTGTTTTATAGGATATGAGAAGCAATTCATATTTAATAGGATCTATTGGAGTGAGTGGGAAGACAAAATGGGATGTTCTGGATGCAGTTATACGACGCCTATTTAAGGTAAAGAGTGTGTAAACCGTATAGAAAACTGTTGAGGTAATTTATTAGGAGAATATTAGGAGAACTATATTTAAAACACTAAGTGGTGTTTTTTTTCTATCACTAAATGTTCAGTCTCTCCCAGTGTTGGCTGTTAAATTAAAGATGGTGAGCAGCTGCCCCTCCGGACTTGTTGGGCTCTATCCACTTGGCAATGCCATGACCAGTCCAAAACCAGTTGCATGTCCAGTCATCAATGAAGGGGAGAATGCAAACTGCAGATATTATCATGACAGGCATGTTTTTTCTAACATACTTATCAGAAGTCCTTACAATGCCCAAAAAGTTTTTACCACAAAAACCGTGGTTGCTGCCCCACCTACCCCTATGGACAAGGATCTACTGTTCTCTTCCCAACATGTGCAAACATAGAATTGAATATATCCTGAGATTCCTTTGGCAATACTTTCATGTGTGTTTACAAATATATATTGGCATTGATAGACTCCTTACCAGTGAAAGGGCATCTACACTTAAAAAACTTCAAAATTACAAAAAGTAAATTGTTTAATTTTTCTGCCTGTGGTCTGTTTTAGGATCCTGGATTGGTGTACTGTATTACTACGCTCTAGTAATTATGGTGTAAAAAGTCTGATGGGATTAAAAAGTAGAGTGCAGTAAGAAATGATCAGAAAGGGCTTTGTGTGTGATAGTTGGTGAGGAAAAAAAGAAAATGTTTGGGTGGGTATCTAGAAAAACAGTACAATATTTCAATCTGAGTTTTAGTAGAGGCTTTGTTTTTGCTGTTTAATTACATTTTTCTTTATTGGATTGGTGTATGTATATTTTAGGTTATAGAAATAGGTTTGTGATAACTATCGGTATAGGCTGTGAGAGACGATATGGGATACCTAGGTCAGAGTATAAGACTTTGAGAATAGTTTCTGTGTGAGTGAGTGCCGCTATTATTAAGATGGAAATTGATGAAAAAAAAACTTGTTGGGAAGGGCAACAAACTTGGGCTTGTCTGGCTCCTTTAACATTAAAATTGGCTGGAACACAAATAATATAAAATGTTGGAAAGCACGTCATTCTTGGTTAAGATACAATGCAAATCCATTGGTATTATCTGCTGAGTTTATGTGCCAAAAACTACAAATTAGATCCATTTAGCTCAGTACTTTATTGCTTTTTAAAACCTTAGAACCCAACAGAAATGAATAAATGCATGTTTATTATGTTAGTGGATTAATGTCAAACTGTGAAAACAGAGGAAAGGGCAGCTCTGTGCCTGCCTACTTGCAGGTGTGCAAAGCTCTCGACTTAAAGACTAAAGTCACAATTCTTTTGTTGACAGACGTCTGTAGTTACTTAGCTGTGTAGTCGCATAGAAGCAGTGCCTGGAGTGCATTCATTTTGCAATGATAAAAATAGAGACTCATTATTTGGCTTCTAGGGAAATTAGATGCGAGATGCTTTAAATGACCTTTACAATTGATTTAGAATATTTTTGTGCATTGTGTTTCAAAGAGTATTAAATATTCAGGATGAAAAATAAAACCATGGTTTCACCATTTCCCTTTGGTGACTTTAGCAAATGTTATGTATCTCAGCTGGTATATGTTAACTACCCATTATAAATATAGCCAGCTATAACGTAAACACTTTAATCATCTAATCTGGATCCTGAGGTTGCTCTGGACTAATATTAACATTAAAAAACCATATAATGATATAAATAATGCACACTATGGAATTCTGTATATTATGTTTTGAAAAAAGATACGTTATTGTGGGCTATATCTGAAGGTCTATCAATTTATCAATTCCATAGTTTACCTATCAGTTTACCCCAAATACAGCAATATTTTTAAAAATAGACTTCAAAGAAAACTTTAATTTGGTATTAAAAAAAAAAACAGATTTTATAACTCTCCTTCCATCATTTCATTTGATTTTGGTCCAAAATCCACATCAATATATTTTACTATGATGCAACGATCTTAAAGGAATTGTTGCAAGTATTATAACCCATACAGCCAGTTCTAGTGGTTATGGTGCTAGGAGAGCATTGGAATCATCCCATTGTAAGATGACAAGCCATTCTAATGTGATTTGGCAACTTACTTTAGTCCTGCCAGGAGCTCATGGCTATAGCAGCTGCATCCAATCTTCTCCAGCAGCCGAATTCGCTCTACAGAGCAAAGAAGAAAGATGGAGAAGCACCTTCATTATTTACTGTTTTATGCATTAGCTGAGCTGCTACTTCAAATAGATGTGTCCACCAATCAGATTATGCTTCAGCGTTTAATTTGAAGAGTTAACGTTCATCACACTGGCAATGATCATTGTAGTTTATTTGTTTGTGACAGTTTTTTTGTTGTTTTTCAATTATGCGTTTAGCATTTTAGTGTTGTATGTATCTTAGATCTTGCATTCCATAGCCCATGGGTGAGAGAAAGAATTGGGTATGTCAACATGGCTCATTTTCATGAACCTATAATGCACCCCATTAGGGGTTTGAAAATATGGAAAAATAGAGGCTAGATATCCTGTTTTCAGTAGAAATCATGGACACATTTGTTTACTTTTATTGGATCCCCCCAACCACCTCTAAGCATGCTGTGCAATATAAAAAATAAACCAAGCAGCTACCTTCTGGCTCTTACCAGCTGGACCTCTACTTCTTTGTTTATGTATGTATGTATGTACATATTGGCCATGAATATATTTGAATAATGTTACTGTAACATTTACAAACATCAAAAATCCATTAGATGAAAATATCAGTGGCCATTAGAGTCAAACATTTTACTTTGTATACATTCATTGTGCATAACCATTCGATATGAATGAAAAAAAAAAATGAACTTTAATTTGCAAATAATTACGAGGGACCAGGGCTTTTCACTGCAATTTTGTAGTTTGTTGTTGAGAAATCAAACATATTCTTTGAAATAAATTGTTTGCATGTATATTCCCCATCAATTCCGCACCATTGCATCCCTTGGGAAAAAGTGCTATGAATATCATAATAGAATAATATTTGTCAGAGGCAGGACATGCATTGACAAGTGAGGCACATTCATATTTAAACTAAATTTTACCAACTACATGTATATGTGTGAAGGATATGTAAATAATCAATATGTCTCAGTCTCTATATCTTTCTACTTAACCATAATATATGGATGCTGATGGTACAGAACGACAGATTAACCTTAAGAACCAATAGTGGTATATCTGACCATAACAACTTGCTCTTTTAGGATTCTATTCCAAATGGAACTGCTCTGTTACTTACTGTATGGCTGTATAGAACTAATTATTTTTTTTTATGAGAATGTGGATAAAGGGACATGATTGTAATGATGGCATAGAGTAGCATTTGGTCCTTAACCACTACTTTAATGTCCAATGATGCATAGACAATCGTACAGTAAAAATACCAGAAAGGTTTAAATACTTACTGGTATCAAGGATCTTCAGGTATCTTTTGGGGGTCCCCTCTATCAGCTGGGATCTGAATTAGTGACCCCATACTGACATATGCTCCGTTTGCAGAGCTCAAAGTAAATGCTGCAATCAAGGATTTAAATAGGGATTTAAATCCTCATTGTTAAAGTGCGGCGTTTCAGGGTTAAATCCCTGCTCACACCAGGAAACCCAGATAATAGATACCTGGACCTCCCATCTATTAGCTGGGGCAGTCTCTTATATGGAACTGCAACTTTGCAAATTAGTGCCAGAGACATACATTGGGGTATTGATTTGTTCAGACGCGTTTGGTGAGCATAATTTGCGGGAGTTTTATCACAATGGCACATATCAGAATTCAGAAATGACCAGTTAAATTGTATATTTATATTTTATCACAAATTAAAAAAAAAATTGTGAAAAATGGCAGTACACTAAGGCACAATATAAACAGTATGATATATCCTGGGATGCCTACTTTTACAGACAGCAGGCCTTTGTAGGGTAATTTCAACAGTCAAACTGCTATAATGCCCCAAAATGAGACATAGGCCAATCAAATCCATCTATAAAAATTCTAACTGTAAAAACTGAAATTGTCAAGTCTCATATATGAAGCTCTGGCTTCACAGGATAGTGGCAAAGGCATACATTGGTGTTATTGTTGTACTCAGAAGATGTAGCTGAACAGAATATGGGGTGTTCTAGAGTAGATGGAAATTGTGGTTGAACACACACACAGAGTAAAAATGTAAAAATTGCTTTGGCCCTTAAGTGAAAAATGAACAAATTAAGCTTGGTCCTTAAGGAATGTTAAATACATTATTTGTTGTGGGATTTTTTTGTTTGTTTGTTTAAAAACCATGTACAATTTAAAAAAAACAAATACAATTGTAAATGTACCTCATATAAACAAACAAAATTATGTTTTTTTGATTTGTAAATGCCCCTCTATATGGTTTCAGTATTAAAATTAGCAGCTACATGTGCAATTGTGTTAGTCTCCAATCCCTACTCCATAACAACTAAAGTGTACTGCACTGGTTACGGTGCTTTAAGTGTCCAGTTGACTCAGAATGCATGTGATCAAGCCATGGGTTGACATCTTGCCTAGGGCCTGCCCAACCCTCTGCAGCTCAGGGCAGGTCTTTAGCTCATTGGTCTACAGCAATCAGCTGATACTCTCAGTCAATGAGCTGGTCCTCCCTGCAGGGCATAGTTTAGGAAAGCAAATGGAACATCTAGCTCTCAGGACTAGAACAGTAAAGTTCTGGAAGTGGCACCCAAGTACGAAGTCAAATCTGGAACAAATAGTTTGGCTGCTTCCATTTGAGAAGTGCCATATTCTCTGGATGATTACGTCATAAAAAATACAATGTATATAAAAAAAGAGTCTTTGAAGACTTCAGTAAGTTAAGTAAATTAATTTATTCCATGAACACCTCCTTGAAACCCATATTTTTTTTTCTGTTTAAGGAATACATTTACCGTGTGGATCCAGCGGCTAATTTGGGCTTAACCTCTGAATCAATCGCCAGTTACTTCCTAGGTGATATAGTTAGGGGACACAATGCAGACATGCCTGAAATGCTCCCCTGTGGATATCTTGTCGGAGATAATAACATTATCACTGTGAACCTTAAAGGTAAGTTCTTTCTGCTGTGTTTTTTCATTTTTACATTTCTGCTCACAGTGGATAAGAATTTAGTAAACATACAGAAAAAAAATAGAGAATTAAAAACTTCACTTACGTATAGATATATACTGAGAGAGAGAGAGAGAGAGAGAGAGAGAGAGAGAGAGAGAATATATATAACACTAAACCATGCATTTTGTAATCAAGGTTAGATCCAGAACCCAAGATTACATTATTTTCTTCTAATACATACTTTTCTATTATAAATCATGTTACATTATATTTTTTGAACAGGTTTAGTATGATATTGTTGATGTTAGGATTACAATTAGTGTTAGGGCAATAAGTAGTGTAAGGGTAGTGCAGATATTAATGGCTTGTGTTAGGGCAGTGTAGGGATTAAGGGCATGTTAGGGTAGTTCTGGGACATGATACAGTCCCTGTGGCCTCTATTACAGCTACGATTATTGATTTAGCTCTAAAACAAGATTTAAAAAGGAGCACAACTCCCACTAATCTCGGGCAGACTAGGACATGTGTGTCCTGGTTGTACGCGAGATTAGGACTTCTGAACTGTACTGAACTGTATTGAGTTTACAAATGTGTTTGTGTATTAACATAAAAAAAAAAATATTCACAGTATTTTCCAGAACACAAAGAAAATATTCATCCTTTGGTAGTGAATGGGTTAATGAGAGGTTGCACCATTGCCCTGGATCAGCAATCTGGTTGTCATGTTTTTGGGTTTATTCACCAAACAGCTAATTATTTTGAGTTGAATTTTACACCAAAGCTGCTGATTTGAAAAAAAAACACACAAAAAAAAAACAGTCGGCTATATGCAGGTCTCTGCTATTTTGAAATACATTTTGAACGTAAAGTCACCACATTTAGCTTTTTGATAAATAGACCCATTACTGATATCACATCATTATTTTGTTTGAAATATTGTAATATGAGCACCAATCAGTTTAATATTAAAATAAGTTCTCATATTTTATTTTATACAGTTTTTTTTTATTTTTTATTATGATTTGTTTTTTTATTTGTAGGAGTTGAAGAGAACAGTTTGGATAGTTTTGTGTTTGATACCCTCATACCTAAACCAATTACTCAGCGTTACTTTAATTTACTGATGGAACATCGCAGAATTATATTGTCCGGACCCAGCGGCACAGGGAAGACGTATCTGGCTAACAAACTTGCGGAATACGTTATAAGTAAAACTGGCAGAAAGAAAATTGAGGATGCAATCGCAGTATTTAATGTTGATCACAAATCAAGCAAAGTAAGTAAGCACAATATAATGTACGGTAGTTATTTAAATATAAATGTGCCTAGATATAATATGAAAATGCATTAACACCTTCAGGACAAGAGGTTAGGCAGACCCTAATACTGATGAACATCTGTCATGAAGGGGTTAAAAGTACTTGTGAGCTAGCAGTTAGCATTCTACACCAGTAGTAGGCAACCTTCGGCACTGCAGAAATTGTGGACAACAACTCCCATAGTTTTTTAACAGCCATAATATTGGCAGAGCATCAGGAGAGGTGTAGTTCACAATACCTGGAGTGACGAAGGTTGCTTACCACTGGATTTTTTATACTCTATGGATAACAGTCAGGGTCTGTTTTGCTGCTAAATTTGAAAATTGCACTTGCGATAACAAGGGAGCAGTGGTTGTAGTAACAAGAGAACTAATTTATAAAACTTAGGCTAGATTAGTTAAGCTGAAAAAAACACTTAAATTCAGCTGATTATTTTCCCCACATCTTATATTTTAGCCTAAATTTTCTCAAACCACCACGATGTGGTTACGTGACTTTGGAGGCAGCTGTACAACTGAAAGGCTGTTGAATTGTCTAAACCGCGCATTGAGTTCAGTAGACAACGTACTCCAAAAATGTGACTATTGAAGTATGACCACCTTTAACTGCAGTTTTTACAATTCAGTTTCTTTGTTCTTATTTTAAAAAATCAGGTCATGGTTCACTGTTTAGTGAATACACTCCTAGGAATATTGATTTATGGATCTCATGTGCATCATGGCTTGGGTACTGAATTGCAAAACCTACGGGGGACAGTTTGTAATGGGTATAATGGATTCACAGTCAGCTGTTATATAGGAAGAAATGTTGTGCTATTGATTGTTATTTTGTATTTCTGAGAAAATTCTCTCTCTATATCAATCTTCTTCATTGACTGCTTGGTTTCAGGAATTGCGACAATACTTGGCTAATCTTGCAGACCAGTGCAGTGCTGATAATGACAGAGACCTCCCGATGGTAATAATACTTGATAATCTCCACCATATTGGATCTCTCAGTGATATATTCAATGGATTTCTCAACTGCAAATACAGTAAATGGTATGAAATTATATTTCTAATGATTTTAGATGATTTCCATACTTGTTCGCCAATCCATAAAATTACTCGTAATAACTGAGATACACATCATTTTCTATACAGTTTTAGTATCTTAATATTATATTAGATCAACATATAGGTACATCATGTATTTTAAGATTAACCCTTTCACTCCAAACCTAACGAACATACAGACTTACTTCCTAGGTTATTCACAAAACTCTGAATTTTACCAATGGAACTCCAAATGGCGAAACTGGTGCAAAAGTAGTCAAGCTCTGGCTATAGATTGGTTCAGATAAAGAATTGTATCTACTTTTTGCCTTTCAGAATTAATTAGCAAAATTTGTGTTTAGTGGATACTCCCGTCTGTTCTGATTGTGCATCTTTGCAAAATGCAAACCTTTGAGGTATTGAGTTTATTTACAGCAAAAGAGGGAATAATAGGTTTTAAAGTTTATCTGCCAAATGCAGAAGGCTAAGTGGAACAGGGGCAATGAAAAATATTTTTCTGCTGGGTTAAGACCAACATTGGAGCACAAGTAAATGTAAGTAAGGTGTAAAATTGCTGTGCAATGCAAAACCACTGTCTTAATAAAATTAAGCTGATATTTATTGGTACCTCCAACAAATGCAATACATACATACAGACTGCTAATAATGCACACTCCGACTGCTAAATATGCACACTCCGACTGCTGAATACACGCACACAGACTGCAGTGTACACACACAGACTGCTGAGTACACACACACAGACTGCTAAACAGCTTCCTATAGGGATGTTCCAGACTTTATCCTGTACAAATGGAATATATATATATAAATGGCAGAGGAGTATAGTCTACAGAAAAAACTAAATACAAAAGTGTAATACTGTAAATAAACAAATTGCGCCAATATAAGTAGAACTCACAAGATGTAAATAATAAGATCGCCTTAGGGTGCATTCTGTTAGACGAGACATGTTGGACCATATTTGTTTCTTACCTTTTATACTTATGAAATAAAGCAGATTATTTTTACAATTTCCTGAGTCCGGACTTCCATATTGTAGCGACACTACAAACCAGTTGAGAGGGAGTTCTGGATATACCCCGACAAACATCTAAGGGGAGGCACCCTATGGCGATCTTATTATCTACATTTTGTGAGTTCTACTTATATGGGTGCAGTTTTATTGTTTATTCACAGTATTACACTATTGTATAGTGTTTTTTTCTGTAGACTATCAGCTATACTCCTCTGCCAATTATATATAAAAACCCCAATTTGAAGGATTACCAATTATGCCACGTTTTACGCATTTTACATTGTAACAAACTAGATCATGAAATTGGTCAAGAGGCACTAATGAACTCTAATACATGTGAAAATGGAAAACTACAAGACAAAAGTCATTTATACAGCACACCAGGAGATCATCACCTCTGATGAAGTGTGAAATTGGCTAGTGCAACAGATCAAACATAAACTTCCTTGAGATAACAGGACACATGCACAGAGCACACCAAATGGTCAGCATGTTTAGAATGTTAGTAACTAACTATTGAAGATAAATAGGAAATATTTACTATGTCAATTCCATTGGGAGAGTTTAGTAATTTATCCCCTAGGCATATATCTACTGTAGTCTCATATACAATGCTTTTGTTATTTATTTAGTAGAATTATGAAGTCTTCCAGTGTTCTATGAAGGTTACCCAGAATAACTCCTTTGGATTAATTCAGTGGGGGATTGTTAGGAATTGACCAAAGAAATATAGATTTTAGCTGAACCGGAAAAAATATGAGTTATCTTTCCATTATGGCTATTATGACTTAAATGTACATTTTCCCGGTCGATTCCCAATAATTTTTCAGTCTAGTGTAATTTTGTCTGTCACTTTTTCAGTCTTTGAATGTTTGCAAATTCTCCCGAAGGTGATATGAAAGCTTGGTGTTTGGAAGCCTGAAGGCAAAGCAGAGGTATACTCACCTCTCTCACTCAATACTCGTTATCCTTCATGGATGCTGCCATCTTCAGTTACTGGCACATAATTCACCAGGAGTCAATGTCAGTAGCTGAAAGGATCATCCATAGATCAACTTGTGTGATCAGCAAAAATAATTCTTATCCTACAAGTATTGCTATTGACTGTAAAGACAAAGCAGACCATACTTTGTCTTATACATAATACAAATTAAGGAACAGCGCAAACATAAAAATACAGTATTGTATTTTATAAGACTACTTAAAATCACCAATCTCAGCAAACAAATATGGGGATTCAGTTCCACCATGTGATCATATTGTGTTAAGCCCATCGCTACTTACAATATCCCAATGTCGGTGGGTCCAGCACTAATTCTAACGTATGAGATGAATTAAATAGTGCTAAATAAGCAAAAATATATTTTAATAATCTGTTTGTCTTATGACATCTCTTGATTATACTAAATAAAAGCATAGAGAGATACCACACTCTATTACACTGGAGCTCAGACCCCATGGCGGACCATAACTTACCTTAAGCACTGTTGGTAGTCTGTTTGCTCCAGGATCCAGATTACAGTTTGGGGCTTGTCACCCCACAATATGGCACTAAGTATTTCTACCTTAGAGCCAAGGCAAAACAGGGCTCTAGGGAAGGTGAGAGTCTTTTCTATTGATTAAATCTTGATTACCTTGATGTGGATATACTACACCATAATTCCCTATACATGTTTCTGCTTATTTTTGAGAGTGAACACCGATTGAAGAAGGTAGGTTGCTACCTTAAAAAAAAAAAGTACATCTGCGATATCATTGAGCCTTAAAATTTAGGCTCTGAACATTGTGAGTGTAACCACCTGATTATGTTAGCACATTGCATTTTTTTTAGGTACTATTTGCACTATCATTGCTCTATATTGTATTTTACATGTGAAACAATATCAAGCAGTTCTTCACTATATTTATTTAGGGGTAAGAAAACACGGTTGCATTAACAGATAACAAAGCATAAACACAATAAATTGTTGCAATTTAAAATTGTAATATTAAAAGTACTTTGTGGATTGATATAGTTAAAAGGTCGAAACAGGAACTAGATGTTTAAGTGGACTTTTCACCATGGCACATAAAGTTTTATTTTTACTTTATGTGGAATATATTCAGAAGAAATAACTCATGAGTTGTCAAATGCTGTAAAGTGTAGACCATAACGAGCAGGAATGAAATTCTCACTGATGCACAATATATTATTCTATGTATCACGTAAGAAGTTTTATATACCTGTATGTGTAGGTTAAATGGAAATAGCAAAAACCTGTATACATGGTTACATCCAAATCTATCACCAAAATTAGGTTCCTTTTTGAAGCAAGTAAAGTAGATTAACAAAATGAAGTTATTTAGATTTATAATGTTATAATATCTTGTATATGGTCTTGAGTTTTTCACATATATATTTTAAATATGTATTATTATGGGAAATGTTATAATAGTGTCCCTTTAATGCCAATAGAATAATGCATGACTTACATTTTTGCATTGCAATGCCTTGAATGAAAACAGTTATCTTTGAGGCCATCATGCAACTGATCATCCCTTCTCTGTTATATCATATATAATGGCACATATCATAATTAAATCTACAAATAAAATGCAAATTCCAATATCTGTAACACATGTCCCAACAGCCGCTACATGTGTATTCAATAACATATGTTCACAAGCATTACTTTTATACAAAAAAAAAAATACCTTGATTTATGGACATACAAGATTATTTTCTTTTTTATCTGTGTCTTATTTTAAAGGGATTAAGAAAACATGACCGTACCTTATTTGTGGGAATTATGTGTTGATGCATTTACATAGTTTGTCTCTTCTAGTAACTTTAACTACTTTATCTGGTTTTGTTGCAGCCCTTACATTATTGGCACAATGAATCAAAGTATTTCCTCTTCCCCAAATTTAGAATTGCATCACAATTTCAGGTAATAATATGTAACAAGTTCAGGTAACAAGTTATGTAACTAATAATGTAATATCTATGCTTTTTCTGTGTAATCTAACAATCATGCAAATTTGGATTCCGTAACATATTGATGGGAAACTTATTTAGAATTGAGTATTTCCGAGGCACTAATTAGATATTAGATCATTGCTTACCATCACTAGTAGGACCTTATTATATTGTATGTGATACTGTATAACACCCGATTGATGATACTTCAGCTGTCCTGTTATTATATTGCCATCACAGAAATTACTTATCACATGCATAAAATAATTACGAACCGCAAGTAATTACTGCTTTTCCCTGTTAAAACATGAGAAATACAATGAATTGAGCAATCCTATTAATTAATAATAATTAAGGGTGAATTGGTCTGGTGAAAAGCAGGGGTATGGATATATTATTTTCTCTTTAACAGATCCATATACCTGTAAAACAATGAGCATCCAGAGCAACTAAATGGCCATAAATAAATTTGAAAAATAGTCAGCTAAAAAATGTGGTGTAATTATTAACAATAATTCCATACCAGCATTCAAGTCACACCCATAATTTTCACAATTTTGTTACATTTTGGATTCTGACAAATCATTGACCATTACCGTGCCTCTTGGGATGAGTTAGGGAATACCTGTGTTGATTAGTGATTCATTGCTGAAACAAAATACCAAAAAAGTTATATATAGAGACATTACTTGAGTAAGCAAGTTGTTAAGTTATCTATATTAAATATGTGTTCATTTTATGGCAATTCATTTTTTTAAGCGTGCTGTTTGGAGGAATGCATTAAAATGAAATACAGAATATGGAGTTTATAACAGTTGTTTATTGATAACAAAACCATTTTGAAAGGTGATTGTTGTTTGAAGCTAACATAGATGTGTTTTTGTTCATCATTATATTTTAGGTGGGTCCTATGTGCTAACCATACAGATCCAGTTAAAGGGTTTCTTGGAAGATACTTGAGAAGGAAATTGATTGAAATAGAGATAGAAAAAAACATGAGGAACAATGACCTTATCAAAGTCATTGAGTGGATACCAAAAGCATGGTGCCATCTCAACAGCTTTCTGGAAAAGCATAGCTCTTCGGATGTAACCATTGGTATGTAGAATACAACAACTCTCAAATTACTTTTGTAAAATGCAGTAATAAATCATAGTCATGGGCCCAGCTAACAAAGAACAAGAACAAGAACTAACCAAAAAAAACAAACAAACAAGCAAATCCCGAGCAGGTATTATGCTAAGAGGGCTGTACTGTATTATAACATACTACATTATACTGTTCTATACTGTACTGTGCTATGTTATAGTATAATCTATATACATACTTAATGCATCATTTGCCTCTTGATTACAAAAAGGTTTGCTTTATTATCTCAGCTCCTTTTGTTTCACTCACCTTATTAGCAGGTATTTCTGATCTAAATCCCTGTGTCCACACTTTATTTTGTAGGTTTTAGCTATAATGCAAGGGAATCTGTCTGATGATAAGCAGTATGAAAGCACAAACTAAACAGAATGTAGAATTCAAGAAATACAAAAACAAAACAAAAACAAGACATTGAGTAGAAATAGCAAATGACCCCTTAAAAACCTAGCAGAGGCAGCATTTAATTTGAAGCCTGTATCATCATGGGCTGGACTGTTAAACTGCTATTGGGAAAACAGAACAGTTGCTTGTGGCCCCTGACTTAAATAGCTTAGATGTATTGATATATTATCAAGAGGTAGCATTGTCCTTCTGTGCATCCTCATTGTGATTGGGGATTTGACTTCACATTTTGCTGTAGGGTTTGTAGTCATGATCCTTGCTTTAAAAGCATAAATGCCAATATAATAGAATTGCCTCTCCTGCACTGTGCTACAAGAGTAGCAGCAGCTGTTTGAACACAGTAAGAATGATCAGCAGAATATTGATTCAGTTCAATGCCCTTTCTATTGGAAGACACAAGAAAATATTGAGTTTTAATAAGGTGCGGAATAGGTGCAAGCCTTCCCAGGTAGAGTTGCTCATACATGACTATATGCTATCAACACCTATCTGCAATTACTTCAACATAATTCACAGATATTTTATCGATGTGTATGGCTCATACCAAAGGCTTCCATGATAGAAGGCAATAGAGATACATGTAGCAAAAAAATGAATGCCTAATTGCATACTTTTATAGACATTGGGTTATTCAGTTGTTAAACCAAATAGACACTGTTTTAAGTGTTTTATAATTCTATGTTTTATAGCTATTCACATCATATATTAATTTTAAAATGAAGGTGCATTTTCCAGCAGATCTTAATATAGTTAGTAAAGCTTATTGAAAAAGTATGATTGTTAATGTTTTAATGAGCTACTCACTACCTGTCACTCTGAATGTACCAGTAAATGTAAATCCAAGACACAATGTGATGACCTTTGGACAGATATTTAGTTTATAATCAATTGCAACCATAATTGAAAGAATAAGAACACTTACTAAATTGCAATCTAATTGAGGACTAATTAAAATAACACTAATCATGAGATAGATAACATTTAAGTAGGACACTGTATCCATAGTCTTCACGTCAGTTTAATGCCTCTTGCATATGTAATTATTGCTATGGGGATGTGTGAACACAATATTAATGGTTTTTAGTTACAACAGTAAGTACCGAAAAGGAATCTGCACTCTTCTGGATCCCAGGGCCTCAGTTTGGCCAGTTCTCACAATGCAATTTGCAGAAAAACAATGTTTCGGCCCACAACAGAGCCTTTGTCATAAACCTGCTCACTTTGGATTTACCTTGAATGCCTGGACCATCATTTATTTTCTGCTTAGTTACTCCAATGACATTTCATCCAAACTAACTAATTTACCATGCAGACTTCCTCATTCAAAGAACCTTTGTTGGAGACTAGAATGTCCTACGTTATGTATTGGAACATACCTTTTTTAGATAGTCCATGTAAGATCACATCATCCTCATACAAGATTACTACAAATTTACCTTTTACAGAAGAACAACTTCGGAGCAAATTATTTTCTTACATGTTGAGAATGAAATTGAGGAAGCATTATAGTCCTTTCTTGTTATTATTATTATTATTATTTTATTATTTATATAGCGCCAACAAATTCCGTAGCGCTGTACAATGGGTGGACTAATAGACACATAATTGAGATCAGACCACTGGACGTACAGGAACAGAGGGGGTTGAGGGCCCTGCTCGATGAGCTTACATGCTAGAGAGTTCAAAGAGTTCTTATAAACACCAAATATTTTTGCATTTATTCCAAATTTTTTAAATATATTTTAAACACTGTATCACTTGAAAAATGTTTTATGATAATTAATTACCTTTTGTGGATATGGCATTTTAAGCCTTATACTTATGGGCTTTGGACATATTTGCCAATAACTTTCTTTTTTTGTACATAGGCTCTTACACATTCTTACTCTTATTTCATATTTCAGAAGTATTGGCAATTCATTGTTTACATATTGACATTTTGGTTTGTTGAGCTTTGTACCATCTTTACCGTAATCATATTAGAATTAGGCTTTCTGCTCCTGCAGTTTATTCTGGAATTATTTTCTAACGTTGAAATATAAATCTGAATGGCACTTAAAAATAACCATTGCTTTATCATGAAAAATCATATCTCCTATCCCATAAACCTCCTGGTCTTCTAAAATTATATGAATTCTGCTTGAAAAATCATATATATTACTTCCTCTAACTATATTTTATATTTATATACATCTCAGATATTTTAAATAATAATAATAATAATAATAAGTGGTGCTTTTAAGCTTTTCACTAATTAACTGTAAGAAGTGATCCCATAAAAAGTCCCAAGCTTGTCTTACCGTGGTTGTAATGCTCTATTATAATTTCCCTGAATTATTAATTTATGTTTCCTGAAGCATTTTCTTTTATTACCAGCTATAAAAAGCCTTCCCCTCCCCACGTTTAAGTCAGGCAATTGAGATTGCTTCATGCCTAATAGATTTCTCTGACTCGTGGTTGCTACCATCCATGCTATTTTCAACTCTAGCTTATTATTTGATAAGCAATGAAAATTGTCTTTTTAAACATATTTCCTAAAATCCTAATGTCTACTTAGACATTGCTGATATATCTTCTGAGGTTACCGAAAAGTAGAAAACACCCATGACATAACATTGTTTCCTGAAAGTAGATAAATGGAGGAAACCACACTCACCAGGCAGCCATGGTGTACCAGATCCGAGGGTGGCCAGACCCCAAGTAGATATGTGTAATAAAGTATTGGGTCCAGACACTCAAGGTAATAGCCAAAAGGCAGCTTTATTGGAGCAAAAGGAGCAACGTTTCGACCCTATGGGTCTTTATCAAGCTGCCTTTTGGCTATTACCTTGAGTGTCTGGACCAATACTTTATTTCATATAACATTGTTTCATGTCCTGTTTTCTTTTTGAGTGCAGAACATTTGCTCACTAAAGGATGAATTTAGAGTTTGTAAAAATGATGCCACAATAAAAAAAAAAAGTCTGATTTGTTTTTAAATGTCAGACAATATTTGGAAAAGTGGAAAAATGGTGTGAGTGAAAAACGGTTAAAAAAAGGAGTGTTAATGAGAGATGCAATATATATTTTAATTGTATGAAGTGAAATTTTTTTCACTATATTTACTTGGCAACTGTTATTTTTAATTCATTTTTGCGACTTTTTTAATTATTTTTTTGTGTGTGGATTTTTTATATGTAAACTTCTACTTTGAATATTGCTTTAAAGAAACAGATAATGACCATAGTTTATGCAGCAATATGATTGACAAAGGGCCTTCTTTATATACAGACATAAGATACTGTCAATATAAGATATAACTCAATCAGTACCTCTCCAACAGCTTATCAGCTTGTTAGTTTGTCTCGCTCCTAATGTACTGTTCTTTATTGAGATACTTTCTTAATGTTGACATTAAGTCAATATATAGTATTTGATAGCTTCTGATTTTTCAAGGAATAAATGATGAACCATTAACATTGTTAATCTAGTTGCATTATGAATTTGCCTGTAACCAATGGAAAGCACATCATAAATATCATGCATCTCCTTTATTGTGTCATTGATATTGCTCTTAACCAACAATGGCTATTCTTATTACTTTTTGATAATCATTTCAATTAAATATTTCTCAAATAAATAACAAAATTAATATTAATTCTCAAATTTGTGCTAAAAATTGTTAATACAAGAATCTTGTACAAACATCAGAGGAAATTAAACCTACCATCTCTATCTTAGGTCCTCGGCTTTTCCTTTCTTGCCCAATGGATGTCGATGGCTCTAGGGTATGGTACACAGACCTGTGGAACTATTCTGTAATTCCATATCTACTGGAAGCTGTGAGGGAAGGTCTCCAGGTATGAATATTCCAATTATTAGCGACAGATATGTTGAGTTTGTTTTTGTTTTTTTGTTTTTTTAAAGAACAGTACAAGTGGAAAGTTCTAAAAGTAAATCAGTTTTCATGGGAAAATACATGTTCCTGCTGATTGCTCCACTTAGAATTCTGCTCCAAAAATGCTCTTGCATATAAAAATATATCAGTCTAAAAAAATTATAATGGGCATGAAAAATAAGATGTGAATTATAGGTTTGTTTTTGGCCTTGAAAATTGTGTTGCATTGAATCTGCAGGAACCTATTAAGACTTTCTTAAATCCTGACCCATGTAGAACTGCAAAATCTTCTCTATGTTTTTCCAACTTTATTAGTGACCAAAACAACCTTGGTTTAATGAAGCAGTTTTTGTGTATAGATCAGGTCTCTGAAGTCTCACTGCTCAATTATCTGCCATTTAGGAGTTAAATTAATTTTGTTTCAGTTAATGCAGTTTTAGCCACATCTTACCTGGCTGTGACTCACACAGATTGCATGATTTTTTTTCCCTTCACATTTTCAATCAGATGTCAACTTACTTTAGAAGTTGTTATCACCTGCTCTGTAAATTAAACTTTAGTCACACACAGGAGGCTCCTGTAAGGTCTATCAAGCTATTAACAGAGCAAGAGATAAATAATGTAGCATTCAAGACATTTATAAGTTGGGTTGTTTGGAGATCATATTTACTAATGTTTATGCTGAATAGGACATGTGGGAGCTCATTGAAAAAAATGTCATATTCTGTACTTAGTCAACCAAATCTCCATACGTTTAGCATTTTTTGTTATTAAATAAGTAATTGACTCCTCAAACCCTTCTCAATATTTTGGCCGATCCTGTATTTGCTAAATTTACTCCAAAGTGGCAGTTTGAAGCACATTCCGAGATTTATGTTTGCCTCCAAAAATTCACCAGAAATTTGAAATATTTGTTGTTGTCTGTATAGGCAGCCAGTGGGAAAGAAGTAGAAATTCAATAAATTAAATTAAACAAATATGGACCTTAAGTACCCCTACTTAAGGGAACAGACACTATGGTCTCCCCATGACCAGTCGCCATGACTCTATTAAAATATCTACTCCTTCCCCATAAGTTTGTAAATATATGTGAACCTATGGGGGGATTCCTTCATAAACTTAAAGCTGCTGTAGGACTGACTACTGACTTGCTTTTTGATGATCTTAATGATAAACAAAGTTGCAGTTCTGTAATAGCTAAAGGTCCAGCTTTTGATTTTTCTACTCACGTGATCCACTGATATCAAATAATGTCTTCAATAGTGTCTTCTTTTGTCGTAAGAGAAAGGCATCTTCTATAACAGTGTTTTTGACACTTTGACCAAATAATAGATCCCATGATATTTTAATGGTTTCCTACATAATACACATCAGGCCCCAAGCAACCAACTACAATACAAGAACCGAGGTTGCTGACCTAATTTGAAAATTAAAAAATCAGTCACATGTTTGGGTTACATTCTTGGGTTACAGTACAAAACAAATAGGAACCAACAAACTAAAAAAAATAACCGATAAATATCCAATTAGTTTAAAACCGGGCAAAGACCTGGACCTCACAAAATGTAGATCCTATCTGATGCTGCTTCAAAATAATCTTAGAGTACTATCTCTAGGGCTTTATACCCTGCACTGTGTTGCTACAAGAGGCTATTTTAGAACAGCGCCAGAATGTCTGAATGGGTTTCTACAAATTTGCCTTGGCTATTTCTGAAAATAATGAATAATCTTGTGAGACAATGCTTTGATTTAAAATTAGCATTGCCCTTACTTTCTAGACATGTAGAATGTACCTGTTTTTATTGGATGCTTTATCTTTCCAGATGTTTGGGAAAAGAGCCCCATGGGAAGACCCATCCAAATGGGTGATTGAAACATTCCCGTGGAACATTGCTACCTTGCATGAATGCCCAGCCTTGCTACAGCTGAGGCCTGAAGATGTGGGTTATGATGGATATGCCACTGCCAAAGAAGGAACAACTTCCAAAAAAGTCACAGAGAGCGAAAAAGAGGGCGATCCACTGGTAATTACTAACATAAAACTGTGATTGAATTGTTCTGTAATGTTGATTATATTTTACAAGGTCAGTCATTGAAAATTAGCCTCTCTCTAAAACAAGTTGAATCAAGTGATGTACAATAATTGGCATATTAAAAATGTAGAATTAAATATTCATGATAATTATACATCTCTTTGTGAGAACAGAAATACAATTTTAGTAAGACTATTATGATTACTTTTCTCCATATGTTTTTAAATACATTTTAGTGTCATGATATTCAGCACTCTTTATATAAGCAGTATGTTCCGTGTTTTATAAAAAGCTTTATTGGTCTGGAGATCTGACATGTTAGGACACATTTTGTATAATTAAAAATAATTAAAAACTCTTTAACCCCATGAAAATGTCCATAAAAAATAACAAAATATTTACATTGGAATTTGTACTATCTTTCATTTTATATCCTGACTATTCATGTTAGTATTAGCCAGGTGACTATTTGGGGATAGTTCGATAAAATAAACACAGAAAATGAAATTCTGATATATTCTCATTATTTAATTACTTTTAAGATTAGCATATCAGCTTGTTAGAGCAGTGTTGACGCCTTAGAAGTGTCCTTGGGCTAGATACTTATCAATATTTCGACCTCAAATTCTCATATTATTTAAGCATGTATCATCAGGCCCTTATTTACCTCTAAACAACAACTTTCTAGAAATGTAAAGTGTTGTGGAATAGACATGTGCACCAGTGAAATTTTCATTCCGTACAAATGATTTCATACTAAATAAAAAATGTAATTCGTCCATTCTGAATTTCGTCTGTAAACCATTCGTATTTCGGATGAAATTTGTTAAAAAACGATTTGTTTTCGTATTATAAGTCGAACTACACAGCATGGGAAAATTCCAAAGAACTTTCCCACGCTGTGTAAAATTACTCAGAGCACTCTGATTGGTTGGATGTAGAGACTTACCTGTCAGTTTCTACATTTACCTGTCAGAGCACTGTGATTGGTTGGCTTGGAATCAACCAGTCAGAGTGCTCTAAGTCAAATTGCAGGGCTTGGGAATGCTTTAAAAGCCTTTCCCCGCCCTACGGAGCTCAGTCTGCACGGTGCCCTAGCTGGGTGAAGATGGATTATTTTTTTTGCGTCAGGATTTTTTTTTTCTGCGGATTTCTTTTTTGCACTCGGGTTTTTATTTTTATTTTATAAGTTCGACCGGTATTATGAATTTTTATTTGGCCTCTTTTGGGGCTGAAGAAAGAAAAGAAGAAAGAAGACATCTAATGGTAAGTATGACATTTTATTTTACAGGGTGTTAGTTTATTGCCCCCCCCTTCACTATTACTAGAGTGAGGGGGGTAGGTAGAGTATTTTTATTGGGGTGGGTGACTAGGGGCTTGGTGACCCCACGCAACGCTGGGGGGGACATTAGGCCACCCCCCATTATTTAAGGTCCCCACCCGCCAGTCATGGGTGGGGCGAATTTGGGACATTAGGTCCTCCCCTTTAATTAATTAGGGTCCTTACCCACCGCTCATGGGTGGGGACATGGGAGAGACATTAGATCCCACCATTATTTAATTATTTAAAGTCCCCACCCACCGGTCATGGGTGGGGTCCTGGGGGGAACATTAGGTTCCCTCATTTATAGGAATAGCTCCCACATGCCAGTCATGGGTGGGGGTGAAGAGGGGGCACTATTTCCCCCCCATTTTAATTATTTGGGTTCCCCTTATTGCACCCTTAGCTGCCCAGTCACTAGTAGTTTTAAATGATAGTGAGCAGCCACATGACATGCCCCTACTCGCGGATGCAGAAGTTTTAACCTCCCTTTTATTATTATGGGGGTCATAGTGATCCCCATAGGTTTTAATGCAGGGTGGGTGGGTAGCAATTAATATTTATTACAAGGAGGAAGCTGGTAGCTCTGCCGGCTCCCTCCTTGATTTTTTCTACAAGCACAGGTTGAAAGAAACAAAATGAAAAGGTAATGCTCGGCATTTGCCCTTTCGTTTCCTTTATATTTTGTATGTAGGGTTTTAATTTATGTTTTAGTAAACAAATACGAAAAAGCTGAATTTTCAGAAAAAATCGTATTCGTACGAAAACGAATGCACATGTCTACTGCGGAATATGTTGACACTTTATAAATGATAATGATAACTATAATAACAGTGAATATAAAACCTCAGTTTAATTTGCTACCTGTATACTCTCTTAAAGAGTACTGACACACCTTGTCAACAAGTAAAAGGAATTGCCTGAGCTCAGAATCATAATTTATTAAGATTTAAATTAAATTAATGCTGAATTTATTACCAATTTAAGATACAATTATTGAAGCAATTGTCATTTGGTTAACTGCTTTTGACACACATTTAGTTCTCACCACTAGGTGGTGCTGTTGTAAAATGGGATTCTGTACTTATTAAAGTTAATGTGACTTTTTGTTTCATGTTACTTTAAGATCTTTTTCGTAACAGTTTTATACATATCACATATGTTATTGCACACTGTACCAAAGAAAATGTGCATTACTTTATCTAATTACAATTATACTCTTATCCAAGATGCTAGGCTCTGATTTCCTTATCAATGTTTCTGGTGAAAAACCTTATCATTTGAAAATAGACAAGCAGCTCCTTTGAAGTTATAATGTATTATCACTAGTTATATAGACATTCTCGCCTTCGAAAATAGAATAAGTACTATTGTGTGTCATTGGCATTTAGTTTGACTTTTACAAAGTTTGTATGTGTTTTTTCTTTGCCTTCTTTTTTTTGCACCATACAATGCATTTTGATTTGTTTGTTATAAATCTGTTTTCTGACATTTCCCGATAACTTGTTTGTGTAAGATACTTGTTTGAGATACGGATACTGTTCATTATTTTTAATGGAAGAAAAGACAGAAAAAAAGGTTCAGATCAGTAGGCAATTTTTTGGTATCTGTTTACCCTCAGGATCATAGCTTCAGATCAGCTTTTCATCCTTGTATTGTTAAAAAAAAGAAGAAAAAACTACCACTACTTCTACTACTGTTATTATAATTAATGTTACATTCCCACTTCACTAACAAGTTATTTTAAATTTAGAACGCTAGAATTGATTTGAATAGCTAAGATTAAATCATCCTGTAGCTACACATAAAAAAATTAATTATATCAACATACACTATTTTAGATTTGCACATTGGAGGTCCACAGGTTGTTTTAATTATTAGTATATACACAGAAATATATTTTTTTGCCACCTTCAAATGAAACTAGATGGAGAGATATGTTATTATTATTATTATTATTATTATTATTGGTATTTATATAGCACCAAATAATTCCGCAGCGCTTTACAATATTATGAAAGTGGGGGGGGGGGGGACATTTACAATAAATAAGACAATTACACAGTGACACAGGAACAATAGGTAGACGAGGACCCTGCTCAAACGAGCTTACAGTCTAGAGGAGATGGGGTACAAATACACAACAGGGCAGGAAAGGTGACAGCCACCAAACAAGATGAAAAAGTAGCAGAACTGGAGCAGAGAGTGGAGTGTGGCTCTTTAGGAGAGCAAGAGTTAGATATGGATAGGTATAGTTAAGTTACTTTGTGAGTCTATAAGCATTTCTTAACAAACATAATGTTCAAACATTATCTTTATACCTGCTGGACATTTTGGAAATGCATCTTCCCAAAATTGCTGTCAGGATGTTAAAACATTGTTAAAAAAGTTAGTTGTCAGCTCACACCAATATTAAACTGTATTATACTTAGCTTTGTAGAATGTCTGCAAAGAAGGCCTCATTCCAAATCTCTGTTAGAATGCAAGCACTGTACTTGAAATCTTAAAGGCTTCCATATATCAAGGAGGGCAGCATTTACAATACAGCTGCTCCATACAGAGGAAGACAAAAGTCCTAGTATAGAAAGTAATTTCTCAGAACAGCGTAAAATGGAATGGAGAGAAAGCATGTAAGTTTAATTTTGTATTTTTCTGCAAAACAAATAATATACCCTTGGTTGGGTGGGAATGAGTTTAAACTAAATAAAATGTAAAACTAATTGTAAACTATATGTAAACTAGATGTAGAGTATTATTTAGATGTGCTTTGTTGTTTAGATACAACATATTACTCTAGTGGAGTCACCTCTTAAATTATTTTTAATCATTTCAGGACCAAGTGTCAAAATATCAGAAAAAAGTTCATCCAAACCTAATTACTGACTTTTTTTTTGATAATTGAAATTTATTGATTTTTATATTGGTCAAAAATAGGGTACAGAATAAAAAGAAGGGAAGGGGGTTATACGAGATAACATGCATACATGAGTATATTCTTGCATCTTCCAACATTACATTTACAGGTTCAATTACATTGCCAAAACATTTCGGTGTACGCCCGTTCTGCGCCTAGACCTGGCTATGACTTTACGTAAGGGCTTATCCCTAGTTAACTAGTCTATCCATTGCTTAGTTGGTCTATTTGCTCCCACACTTTACTTCTAGCCTTTCTCCCAGTTCGAACTATAGTAAAAAGGGTCCCAATGGTATCTAATGAAGAACCCTGCACTTAAGTTCAGGTCACCTTTCCTATTTCCCTAACGTGGGCTCGGATTTTTATTAAGGTGGGCTGCTAGGTCCCAAAAGTCTTGAGGCCTTTAAACTTGCATTCCAGCCTTCCTTCCGTATCCATTCGCCTCTTTCTAGACCCTATGAACTACTGGGGGCAAGCTGTATGCATGCAAACGAGTCATATTTATTTTGTACATTTGAATATCCATGCCTGCATGTCAAGCCGTGGCTCAAGAAAATCTACATTGTATTACATCTCGTAGTGGAAAGGAAAACAAATTATACCCTCAAGAAAGAAAAGGAATAAAAAAAAAAAAATAAAGAACATGGAAATATGGCACAGTCACATACATGTTTTTGCTAGTGTATACTTGGCAACCCGTTCTGTCGAAGGAATTCTAAGCCATGGATCTTTTTACCTCTATAGCGTAATTAGATTCCGCCATGAATTGTCCCTATATCTCCTCTTCCGAGGCCCTTTGCCCCTTTTCCCCGTTCACGGTGGGAATTTGACTTGCCAACTTTCCCATATCTGTGCAACTTTTCGCTCCTGTGTCGGGGAAGTTATAGATAGTCGCTCATATGTAAAGCTAAGCCTTATTTTATAAATCAGCATCTGTCTAGTCGGGCATATTCCCGTCTTCCAATTTAAGGTTAATAAGGCTCTGGCTGCCAGTGCTATCTGGGATAGCAGTGCCCTGTTATGAAAGGAAAGCTGTGTGGGGAATTCCAACCATAGGAAAGCCCTGTGTGTCAAGGGTGTTTCAAGCCCCAATTCCTTAATCAGTGCGTGTACCGTTTCCCACATCGGTTTAATATGACTGCACTGCCACCATATGTGAAACATGGTGCCCTTGCCTACTCCGCACCTCCAACACGTTCCAGGTACAGTTTTGAAGATGAATCTAAGCCTGTCTGGGGTTAGGTACCACCTGTAAATTAATTTTCTATGGGCCTCGAAATGAGAATAGCAATTGGACATCCCCTTAAGAGCATTTAACCTCTTGATCCACTCGTCTAACGGGGTTTTTTCTCCTGTCTCCCTCTCCCATTGTAGGACAAACGAGGATTGATTTATGTCAGTATTGGCAAAATATGTTTTGTAACATGCTGAGAGGAGTTTGGGTTTCAAGGGTCTGTTCCAGCTAGTAGCAATTAAAAGGTTTGCCCCTAAGTCTGTCTGAATGTACTCTTTTCTTTTAAAGTCTACATGGTCCATAATGGCACTCTTAATTTGCAAGTATAGGAATGTGAAATTCGGGGGTAAGCCATATAACTTCTGTAGTTCTGGGAATGGCACTATCGTACTCCCGGATAGGAATTGAGATGTCTTAGTGATTTGGTGGGCCTCCCATTGCTTCAAGGAGAGCCATGGAGAGACCGCAGCCAACGCCTCCAATGGGCATAATTTGTGGAATTTGGAGGCACCATTTTGGGACCTTAGCAAATCATCCCATGCTGCCATCGAGGCTGTTGTTGTCGCGAACAGTGTTGGTTTTTTACACCTCAGCGATGGAGGGGTCCACATGTATGACAGCAATCTCTCTCCTGCTAGCTGCTGTCTCTCCATGTCAACCCACCCTAATGTTCCCCTTGGAGCATTTAAATTAATAGCTTGAGTTAGCAATGCTGCTTTGTGGTAAGCCCATACTTGCGGTACGCCCATCCCCCCTTCTCGACTGGTTTCTGTATACATCTCCCCGCTATTCGAGCTCTTTTTTTTGCCCAAATAAATTCCGTAAAAACTCTGCATTTTGTGACAATAGCTTTTGGGGACCGGGACGGGAAGCATCCTAAACACATAGAGTAGCTTCGCTAAGGATATCATCTTGGTGACATTTATACGCCCTGCCCAAGACAGCTTCACATCTCTCCATGTATCTAGTTCTTGTTTTATTGAGTTAAATATTCTTGTGTAATTTTGGTTAAACAGGGTTTGGGCACTTTTAGTGATCCTAACTCCTAAGTATGTCACATAATCCTCCCTCCAATCTAGTTTAAAACGATGCTGAAGGTACTCCGTCCTCTGTGTGGGAACATTAATAGGAAGCACTTGAGATTTACTGGTGTTAAGCTTATAATATGAAATAGTTCCAAATCTCTCCAAGAGATCCAGCAGGGCCGGCAGTGATCTTTCCGGTTCCGTAAGTGTCAATATGACATCGTCGGCGAATAAGGAGAGTTTATGTTGGTGGTCGCCTATCAATACTCCATTAATGTTAGCATCGTCCCTTATGCGTTGAGCTAAAGGTTCGAGGCATAGGATGAAGATCAAGGGAGACAGAGGGCAGCCCTGTCGGGTGCCATTGGTTATGGCGAAGGGTGTTGAAATAAATCCCGCGTTCGAGACACAGGCCGTGGGATGGGTATAAAGTGCCATAATAGCACCAATAAGCGCCTCCGGAAACCCGAATCTTTTTAGTACCTCCCTCATATATGTCCAATTTAATCTATCGAATGCCTTCTCCGCATCTGATGCAAGCAGAAGGCCCTCCGTGTGTGCCTCATCCATATGTTGAAGAATATTTAATAAAAGTCTAGAATTATCTGATCCCTGCTGGCCTCTAATAAACCCTGATTGATTGTGATGTATCAGAGAAGGTAGAAGAGGGGCCATCCTGTCCGCTAAAATCTTTGCATATAATTTTGTGTCTATGTGCAGGAGGGATATAGGCCTAAAATTGGCACAAATAATAGTTTTTTTGCCAGGTTTGGGCAGAGTAACAATATGAGCACACAGCATGTCAGGGGGAAGATGTCAGGGTACCTGAAGCCTCTACCTCCGAAAGAGGTAGAGACTTAGTAGTTTACTCCTCCAGCAGGTCGGCTTCCTCCATCCCTCGCGGCTCTCCTAGACACTCTCACGCCGGCCGCGAGGGATCCGTCTCATTTTACGACGTCACGCACGCTGCCCGACGTCATGACGTCAGTCCGGACCGATCTGTCACTCAAGTGACTGGAAGCCACTCAGGACTCGTCGGAGGCGGGTATACTCACTGTAACCAGGGTATTTAAACCTGTTTCTCCCATTCACTCATTGCCCTGTCGTGGTTCTAGCCTGTCTAGTCACACAGTGCTCTGGCGATTTCAGTTATTCCTTTGGTTCCGACCCGGCTAGTTTGACTTACTCTATTTCCCTCTGGTATCCTTGACCCGGCTTGTTCCTCGCTCACCTGTCCTCTCGTTCCCTTGACCTCGGCTTGTTTCTGACCATTCTCTTTACTCTCCGTACGTTAGTCCGGCCATTCTAAGGTCCGGTATACGTACCCTGTCCTGTTTGTACTTTGCGTGTTGGATCCCTGTCCCGATCCTGACAGAAGAGAACCATGTAACAAAGCATCGTTAAAAAGCGTAGCGAGGTAGGGTACTAGTTGAGTTCGATATGTCTTGTAATATACGGCTGACAAGCCATCTGGGCCTGGGCTCTTAGCAGCCGGCAAAGCCTGAATATGTTTAAAAACTTCCTCGTCCGTAATAGGCTCCAAGAGGCCTGTGCTGTCGGTCTCTGACAGAAAGGGGAGTTGGACTTGATCTAAAAAGGCGGTAATCTGTTGTTTGGTTGGGGCCTTCAAGAGGCTATCTTAAACTAAATTATACAACGAGCCATAATATGTCGCAAATTCCGCTACAATGTTTTCGGGGTTCATAACTTTGTGTCCCTGTGCTGAGTGTATGAATGCTATTTTTGCGTCTGCTGCCCTTTTCCGAAGTTGAGAGGCCAATACCGCCCAGCCCTATTACCGTGTGCGAAATACCTCTGTTTTAATCTACGTAACATAAAATTGGTCTTTGCTAGTTCCATCTCCATTAGTTGAGAGTTGATGTCTTTAATGTCTTGTAAGTGTTTCAAAGAAGGGGAACATTTATTCTGCAAAGAAGCTTCAGTAAGCCTTTTGGTAAGTTCCAAGTATGTTTTTAATCTATGGGCCTTAGCCCTGCTCGCATGTTTGATGAACACCCCTCTAATGTAGGCCTTGTGTGCTAACCACACTGACGCTATACCTGATTCTTGTACCTTATTATTGTAGAAGTAGTGCTGCAGTTCCTGCTCAATGTCACTGCGTATCTGAGGGTCAGTTAGAAGGTGTTTGTTCAATCTCCACAAACCTTTGCTCCTATTTGGGTATTGGTCGCCCAGAGTCAAGGTGATCGGGGCGTGGTCTGACCACGTGATCAGCCCAATAGTGCTATTCACCACTTTAGTAATGAGAGACCCATGGATCAGAAAACGATCTATCCGGGAGTACGAGTTGTGTGCCCCTGAGTGAAAGGAATAGTCTCGCTCCAGGGGATGGGTAACCCTCCATGGATCGACATATCCATATGCCAGTAAAGTTTGGTTCAATTGCTTAGTAATGTGGTGTAGGTGCTGGAGAGTAGAGTTCGCTACTGTCTGGTTGGTAGACATGTCTAAGTTGTGGTCTAGAATAAGGTTAGTGTCCCCCCCGATGATTACCTCTCCCAGCCCCCATTTGTCCAACTTTTGAAAGATCCGATCTAGAAAACCGGGTTGGTCCGAGTGTGGGCCATATAAGTTTACCAGGGTATAAGGGGAATTATTAAGATGACATTGCAGTACTAGGAACCTACCATTGCTGTCAACATGTTTGGATATTAGCGAGAAGGCAACATCTAAGATGACATTGCAGTACTAGGAACCTACCATTGCTGTCAACATGTTTGGATATTAGCGAGAAGGCAACATCTATGAGAATAGAGACACCCCTCTTTTTTTTTGAGAAACAGGAGTGAAAGCTTACTGGAAATGCGGGAGAATGGAATGTCGGTCTGCCTATTTTTGCTAAATGAGTTTCTTGCAGAAACACTATCTGGGCTTGGGCCTGTTTAGCCTCTTTAAAGGCCAATCTCCATTTATTTGGAGAGTTGAGGCCTTTAACATTTAAAGACAACATTTTTAGAACCATGTAATGGGCTTGCATTAGATAAAGCGTATGTTGCTTTGCTACTATAGAACCGCCCCGTATTTCTGCTCTGGCTTGTCGAACCGGGGTGAGAAACAGGTCTAGTCCAGCTCTGAACTTTGGTAATCTCACTTCGTTTTACCTGTAGTATGTTAGTATTGTGTTGTCGTGTTACGTGCCAATATTTCCCCAAAAACAATATGTACCAAATAAAACATAACAAAACAGGAACTATATACAATTGCCGTAAAACCCGGACATCTGAAATCTGTCTGGGTATGGCCAAAAAATGGACATATGGTGTAACAGAATACACCATACCGGCTCTAAAGGAGCCAGTGGGGACGGGTACCATAATACTGTTAACACTAATGCCTCCGTGAGGCACTCGGCGAGCCCGCCGGCAGCATCCCGCTTCGTACGGGTTCAAGATACACCTTTTAAGGCTGATCAGGTGGAAAATAAGTGTTTCGTGTGGGTTTTTTTTTTTTTTTAGTATTTATTAATTAATTAATTAATTTATTTATTTATTTTGTATATATATATATATATTTTTTTGTTTATATTAACTGGTCTATTTAGGGAGCCGTCTACTTTGTTACCAAAGGCTATAACAGGGCAACCCTGGGAACCTGACCCAGTGGCAACTCAATAACTAAAAAATAAGCAGAAAATACAGCTTGATCCATTTCTCCAGAAACAACCCTGGTAGGTATAGGGCCACAGAACAGGAATGTCAGTCCTCTGCCCTCTCGCGGCAGTTTGTAGTAATTAAGGCAAGTTCAAAGCTGTTATTTCACGGCCTTAGCTTTTTGCCAGTCCCCAGCTAGGCGTTGTGGTGACCCCTCTGGAGCTCCTGGAGTAAATTCTTCTGGGTCTAGGTGTATGTTCCATTGCGCAAGAAGCTTATAACCATTCTCCGGCGTAAGCGCTATCCTATCTGTGCCATTTTTATGAATGACAAGGCGAGTTGGGAATCCCCATTTGTAGGGAATTTGAGCTTCCCTCAGGGCACGTGTTATCTTGCCGAAGGCTCTCCTTTTCGCCAATGTAGCTGGTGACAGATTAGTAAATAGTTGTATTCCTGCGAACTTGCCCGTCAGACGATTAGGGTCTCGGGCCGCCTGCATGATCCTCTCCTTTATACCATAGAAATGTACTCTCACTATGGCATCTCGTGGTACAGCAGCCGGTAAATTCTTCGGCTTCGCCATTCTATGAGCTTTGTCCAGTATAATCTCTTGTTCTGGCATTAGAGACTGAAACAGCTGGGTAATGAATGCCCCCAGATCTTGATTTTTAACCTCTTCCGAGATGCCCCTTAGCCGGATATTGTTCCTGCGGGCTCTGTCCTCTAGATCTATAACTTTGGTATCTAGGAGCTGCAGCTTTGTTTTTAGCTCAGTATAGGCATCTGCCAAAGTATTGTGGGCCTCAATAATTTCCTCTGCCTTTTCCTCCAGGTGCGCAGTACGCTCTCCTATAGCCTGTACATCTCTCTTAATTTCGCTGGCTAATTTTTGGAAGTCACCTCAGAGTGTTGTTTTAAGATCTTCCATTAGCCGTTTAATATTCACCTCTGATGCTGTGGCTCCTGCGTGCACCGAGATAGAGGTAATGTCGCTCTCTTCCGAGCTTGATGCTGGGGAGAGGGCTGCCACGTCGCCATCTTGCTTCCTCTTGTTCGGTGTAGACAGGGCTGAGACCTGAATGTTGGTCGCTTTTTGCTGCATTTTTCGTGGCGTTTTACTTGCCATAGCCTTGGTACAATTTCGCAGTGGATTCACGCTGTATGCTGCTGCCGTCTACGTAGCTCTCCTAGCTTGCGACCGGCGCCATTCACCTCATAGCCACGCCCCCTAATTACTGACTTTTTAAGAGCTTTCCATACTGGACAAAATGTTTTTTTTTTTTTGTTTGTTTTTTTTTAATGGCAGTTCTTTCTAATATATCCTCTGCTTAAGGATCATGTTAAATCTTTCTCCCTGCCTGCTCCGTTAAAGTCATATGTATGCTTAGCACATTTGTGGAATTTCTTATTAAGATTCTTTCATCACTTCGCTTCAATATTTGAAAATTGCAAATCTGTTTTATCATTGTTTAATGATATGCAATCTGTTTTATCATTGCTTAATGATTATAGATTATATATTTAACTGGCGTTTGCTAAATAGTTTTAGACCCACTCAATGAAATCTTGGTCATGTTGGCATCTTCTTTGTTGAGGTCCTAAATTTAGGACTCTCTGAATGAATGTTACTCTGTTGTCAATTAAGTGTGTGAATGGAACTTTCACATGAATGGTTTGCTCTGAGTACATACATATGTGTTTAACACTGTGTATGCATGCATGTGCAGTGTTTTCTATATCTGTATGTATTTATTTATGTGAAGTATAACTAGAACAAGTTCTATTCAGACATAAAAATGAAATGTACTGAATAAAAGGCTACACGTTCTTACCCTCTGGGTCCTGACAGGTAGATTCTATGGCCCCTAGAATCAAAATAAACTGCAATACTGGGTCCCAAGTATTTTTGGGAAGCTCATAAGGATTTAAATAATTTGATTATAGTTCAGCTCAATCATTTCCATCTTCCAGTCACTTAGATAAAACAGTTATGCATTCAATCAGAATAACTGTCAATGTATTAACCCAACATGACATGTTTTTTTTCAGCAAAATGTCTAACAACATGCAGTTTTTGTTCCACTTTAAAAAACTAGCATCTAGTCTAATATAATAAAAAATATCTAGAGATACATTTGAATTTGCAATAAGTTCCCACACTTCAGATCATGTTTAATCCAATAGGTAATTTGATCAACATGATTCTCTCATTCTGATCTAGGGAGTATGAGATGTTGGAGATGTTTAACTGCAGGGGTTACAAGTGCAACTTGATTCTTTGTGCAGAGATTTGACATGAGACAGTCTGTAGCAAACGCCTATACCTATACAATTTGTTTTTATAGAGTGTAAGGGAAAATTATGACTAGCAGATTTTAAAGCTGTCTGTACACAGCCTCAGTTCTGATCAGCACAATATTTTCAGCGCTTTACAGTGGGTGGACGAACAAACATGTAGTTGTAACCAGACAAGTTGGACACACAGGAACAGAGGGGTTGAGGGCCCTGCTCAATGAGTTTACATGCTAGAGGGAGTGGGGTAAAGTGACACAAAATGTAAGGATAGTCTTAGACTAATGACAGTTGCAAGAGAGGAATCAGTCTGGAGCTATTAACAGTTTAATTGATACGCTTTTATGAAGAAGTGGGTTTTTAATGATTTTTTGAAGGAGTGGAGACTGGGTGATGATCTAACGGAGGAGGGAAGTGAGTTATTGGACAAACATGGCTTAAAAAGGAGGGACAGAAAGGGTGGGATTACGGTGTAGTAATATTAGATATTTCTATTCGGGATCTTATAAGAAGAAACTATTTTAAAAGGAAAATGTTGGGCGGTTGGAGTTTTCCTTTAAGCAAAAACAAAAACGATGAGCATGCGAGCACCATTTAAAATGACCTTGACAGTTTTCCATTCTCTTCTATTTTCGGCATGGTGTTAGATTTTGCTGATGGGTAATTCACCTTTCCCTTTGTTGTAATGCTTAGGTAACATGAAAATCTAATAAATCATTATTAATTAAAGAGCTAAAGTCAGTGTTATTAATATAAAGAACATAGGAAGCGATGTTCATCTTTTCATAGATGAACAGTTCCTTAACTAAGATGGATTGTTGTTTTGTTCCACAAATAATAATTCTTACTCCTCTATTATTAATAGCTCAGTATAGTTCTCCATGAAAGCAGCTTTTTCACACATTAATCTGAATTGATTATATATCTGTATGACATTTAATATTGTGCTTTCTGTGAAATTAAGACTAACTTCATAATCAAGATTTCAGAGCTTTTCTGATGCAGCCTGGAGACAATTATAAAAAAAATGTCTTGATATGGATGATGCAATACATTTTTTTGGGGGACTGATTGAAATAATCGATGGTGTATAAATATTTTCTCTTATCTTTTTTAGATGAATATGTTAATGCGACTTCAAGAGGCTGCCAATTTCTCAAGTGCACAAAGCTGCGACAGTGATAGCACAAGCCACCATGACGACATATTGGATCCTTCTCTTGAATCAACTCTCTAGAGAATCTATTCTATTTGGCAAAAAATCCTGTGTTAAAAATGTTGTACACTAAATCACTGCCTCTCTATGCGCAGCACTTTGCAGTCTGGTTCCAAGATAATGTGCTGGGAGGCAGATGACTTTATCCTAAAAAAAAACGGTGGAAAATCGAAATGGAAAGCTTGAATGAGTTTAATTTCAAGGCATTTCGCCATCAGTGGAGCAGAGTGAGTCTCCATTAGTCAACTGGAAGGGGCCCTGGACAGAGGGCAAACAAGCAGATTGCACATTTGTTAGCCAGACTGGAATTATTTTGTTTTCTAAAAGGTTTACAGCACAGATGTGTGTAAAATTTCTTTTTTTTTCTTGTTTTAGTATGTACTGTATTACTAATACAGTATTGAATTCACTTCAAACCTCTGATGTACTGCATAGTGCAGGTCACGTGGCTACATTAGTGCGATTGTTGTGTACTGCCTCCATAGTAAATCAAAATATGGTCCTCAGATAAAGCACATAAAGTAGTGTGCAGATACCAGAAAATCTACTGTGATATAGTGGAAAAGTGCCAATTTGAATTCTGATCTGCCATGCTCACAATGGTAAACTCTGCAAAATGCTGAACTCCAATGTTTTAAGACACATGTGTACAAAGTGGTTAATCACCACTGGGATGTTTTTTTGTTTTTTTAACCACCTGACCATGAGCCTAAATAGGTTTCTAGGAATAATTAAATAACCCCAATTAAAGGCTTTCCTTACAGCTTCATTGGCTTGAGCCTTATCGGGGAAATAAGAAAGAAAAAAAGACATATATGGTGCTCTTTCACTGCCTTAAAAAAATCTCATCATAGTCTTGCAGTCAGTCTAATGTTGCTCTAGAACCATAAGTATTGTTTGCTGTTTTCCTTTTACCATTTACCATGAATTGTGACGCTTAGCACAGTGCCCGCGCGTTTCACATGGTTTTTCTTAGGATGGTGTCTTTAAGAAACAGCAATTACTATTACACAGTGTAGTATTACATTCTTGTGAGTGGATTAACTTTCTTAATCTCAGAGATACAGGTAAAACAGCACATTTATACCATCAATTCACAATAGAAACAGGTGGTTTAAATTATTCTTCTCTTTTTTTGCTGAAGCATTCTCGAAGAATAGATATTTTGAATGAATTTCCAGCAGAGCTGGGAGCACTTGATGAAGCATGAGCACAAATATTTTATTTTTTTCCCTCTCCTCCCAACTTATAGTTTTAGGCATGTTTAAATTCCTCCTCTTGTAAATGGGTTTTTTCCGTGTCAAATAACAATGAAGCAGTGTAGAGTTTTTATTATATAATGGGTTGGTTTTGCACAGTCTACTGGGTGGGTGTTGTAAATAACTAGCAATGATGAGAATTAAAAATGCCTTGCACCAGTTACATAAAACAAATTTGTATTTTATCCTGTTGGTGTATGTCTCACTTAACACAATATTCTGTATGTTGTAAACAGAATTCAAATCTTCAAACTGTATATGCTGCTGTGTTTGTCCTGTTCTTACAGTTGTTAGAACTATGCAGGAATTAAAATACAGCAATCAGCATGTATCAAACTCTATATGTGGAGCCAATACATTATAGCAAAAGGATCAGACTTTGGACAGATTGCATTGGACCTGACAATTGATAAAATTGGATCTATAATACGTATACAAATAAATAAAAAATATAAGGGCTATGGCATTGTGTAGAAAAACACAAAACAGATGCTATCTTTAACATCATGAAACTGGTGCTACTAAATTATGGTGGCCGCTATTTGGTCATCATCCTTATATGCCAATAATTCTAAAAATTTCAAATTGTGGTTTTTTTTGTTTATTTTTACAATGAGCATTTCCTACACGGTGCTATTGCCCAAATGGCCGATGTCCATCCTTTTACGTAAGGACGATGTTTTTCAAACTCTGCATTGGTCTATAGAGGCAGATCCTCCTCCTCCCTATATTTTAATGAAGTATGGGTATGCATTTAATGACTGGCTCAATATTCCATGTGCTCAAATATTATATGTGGTCTGAACAAGTCTGAAAATAGTTTCCTGGCATATCGATGATGTACACACACCAGACAATTCCATACACAGAACTTCCTGCAATACATCTCAGTGAGTACATTTCGTTTACAACAAGGAAAAATATTTGTGAAACATTTGTCTGTATACATTTTATATTTTGTACATTTTTGATGTAACATATCATGTAAATAGACAGAAGCAGTGAAATAATTCATCTGAAAAATTTTGTAGTCTTTGTAAAGCCCTTATAATACGTTTTTTTGGTGTAATCAGACTTAATTGGATGATGTATTTTCTATGAGTTGATTGTTCTCCTAGCTTGTATACCAGCTTGCATCTATTTTTTGCAGATGTGCGCAGTGTAACTGTCTAAATTATTACTTTGCCATTAAAGTGGAATTATTTATTGAATGTATATTGTTTTCTTTGCATGCACAAATTAATTAAAACATGGGTTTTGCAGGAAAGGAGTTTAGAATCCTGCTCTTTTCTCAAAAGCAACTTATGGGTGGAAGATTCTACTCGTTTAGAGGTTTTAGGTTATGGGTAGGTGCTAGGAGTTAGGCACTGCATGCACTATATTTTCTATGGATTTTGGTTATACATTTTGGATTAAACATTTTTAAACTTATGTCCAATAAGTTATAAAATAATAACTAAACAAAACATCTTTATTGGTTTATGACGACATCGTCTAAAGGTATATAGAGCAATGTTATTGCCACCCAATTATTTTTTTTTAAACGTACTCTTATTCATATGGGGGTTTGGATACAGTTATGATGTGCATATATATATATATTTTTACCAGTAAGTCTCCGTGAAACAAAAAATATTTTTTTAAACATAAAAAAATCATTAATGATTCACAGATAGTTCTACTAAAAACTTTAATTTAATATATAAACTTTTATTACTGTAAAGAGTTGGAAAACACTACTTTAATCTACCTTGTTTGAGCAAATAATTTCAAATTTGAGCTATATCCTATGATTACAACATAGTCAATGATTCCACGCCATCATGCCAAATGCAACTTTGCCACACATCTGATTCCATTACACGCACATGCCCAAATCCATTATAACCAACTAGCTTGCTTACTTACTGTAAAGAACCAATTCCGGTCATGAATGTAATTTCTCTTTACTTGTAATTGAAAGGAATAGGCCATTGGCAATGTGCAAAGGTCATTACATGGCACATTTCAGGGAGGATAGACAGACAGACAGACAGACAGACAGACAGACAGACAGACAGACAGACATGCAAGCTGGACTTTTGGAATTAAGTAGATTTAACAATAGAACTACTTTTGCTCTATTTTTTTTAACAAAGGCAGCGATTATGATAAAGCTTAAACCACATTCATATCTAACAGAGAATTACTTTATAAACTTCTCTGAGAAATATCTGCATTTCTTATCTCATTGACCTCTTCACTACCAAGCACGTTTTGTTTGCAAAAAAAATTAGCATAACATTTATTTGAAACATTGGATGCATAGTTAGCACATAAACATATGATAAAACATAAATTTATTGTATAGATTGCTGTTTAGAATTTCTTTTAACAAAAAAATTCAAGTCATGTACATTTACACAATTTGTATTTTTCATTCTTTTTTTTTCATACTTTCTGGAAACATTGGCGTAATTAAAATAATTAGCCAGTATACAGAATCCCTTATCTTTAACAACAATATTTAACAACATTAGTATAAAAGCAAAATATATATATATATAAAAATGGTCTAATACCCTGCGTATTTGTAAAGACCTTTAAAACATTAATTTATTAATTTATAACCACTAATAATGCCAAATATCATATTAACAAATGACTGTATTTTCCCCATCAATCTCTGTAATGCTAATAGAGATATGGAAGATGTGGTTCACTCATTCCCCCAACTAGAGGAATGATATGATTTTTTAAACTCCCTTCACTGTTTGAAAGGGGGGGAGCGGTTATAGCCCATTTGCAGAGGTGAATGGGTGGAAAGTGTTCATGGATAAGAAATATGTTACCTTACAAGCTGGTAAATATGACTCAAGTATAAATCAGGGTAAGTGAGGCTTTATGAACTCAATTTTGTTGTGCAGAGCCAACTTTTTTGGTAGTGAATGGGGTTAAGAAGCATAGTTAACCCCTTAATGACACAACTTCTGGAATAAAAGGGAATCATGACGGAATATATCCGTCGTCTGTCCTTAAGGGGTTAAGCAGGAAACAATATATAAAAAATATGCAAACTAATAAACTGAAGATTAGTGTGGAAGAAGAAAGGAGGCTATTCATATTCTACATATAACCATGCCACATATACTGCATACCTGTCTTAGAATTTTTGGGACTTTATCGCGCTGAGTCTGCCATCCTGAAAATACATTGAATGGTATATCTGAAGATTCCGTAAGATTCAGTAAGAAATACGAATAACTCAAGCTCATGCTAATTAAACGTAGTACTGAGCAATTTAATTAAATGTTATTTGATTTTGTAGACACTGGATAATATCCACTTGAATCTGAGCAAGAACACTTTAGAAGACAACTCAAATTTGAGCTCAATGCAGATATACATTTGACCATCAATCTGAATATGCACATGACACACACTCCTTTTCGAAGCAATACATTAATACCCAATTAGGGCAGATACAAGTGAGGATTTTTCTTAATTCTTTGTTTATAAAAAAGCATCATATGAAACATACACAATTATGACTGCACCACAGTAATACTTAAATGGAGAAACAGATCTAATATATGACCAATAGAAAGCAAAGGCGAAGGCAATATGTAGTCATAAAAAAGATGATATAAGCTGACCTGTAATATCATAAAAAATATTATATAAGCTGTCCTTCTCTCTCTAATGCAGCTTCTTTATGACCATGCTGCAAACTTAATAATCTTTGATCCATGCAGTAGACAGCATGGCCATCTATCGCTCCCACAGTGCAGCCAACATGCAGTGCAGCTGGCCGGTATGTAACTTAGTAGTGGTGTGTCAATATTATTATTTGATTCACATGGCAGGTTGGGAAGATCTCTTTATCTTCTCAGCCAGCCCTCGGCCAATGAACTTACTGTCCGTTGGACATATACCTGGTTTGTTCATTTGCCAGTCCAGGTCTGCAGTAGAATGTTATCTGTAATTTAATAACATAGTTGCCACTCTATCTGTTCTCGGCTTATTTACAAAACTGCTCTGTAGTGACTAGCTTTTTTCCGGCTCCACTGGTCAAAATACCTAGGCAAAAGGAATTCTAATTGATCAGCTGGATTCTCCTTGGCATGTGCAGCCCTGCATGACTGGTGGTCCACTGGTATATGAGCCTGATCCCTGTCTGCATCAATATCAGGTACAGAACACTTTAAGAGAGCCCTTGAGGTTCCAGTGCTCAGTCAAGGATTCAGAGCACTTTGGTACATAAAATAGCACCGGGTAATCTCCCTGCCCACTCAGAGCCAGAGCTCCAGACAAAGACACGGGTCCTGTAACTAGGTTGCCTGGGACAACTCTGAGAACAAACCCTGCCTAGGTAGATATGCATTCTTCAGACCCAATTTTAACAAGAAAATAGCCTACTTTAAAGAGATTGCCTACTTAAATTATACTCTAGATTCTTGTTTATACTGTTTCAATGTTAACTTTTTCTGTATTCGTATATCTTTCATTTAGTTCATGTTTTTGTCTCTGATCTAAATAATAAAAAAAAAAGCCCCAAAGTACTGGAATAGGAAAATGGAATATCAGATGGTATATATCTCATCAGATGGTTTACAAATAAATAATAAAATATATTGACTTCATTCTATTAAACATCTCAGTCTCACCTGCCAGATCTACAACAATTTTGTCCTAACCAATATTTTTTTTATTTTTTTTACTTTTTCTGCCTCTTACCATTGTAACTCAAAAAATGGAAATAACTGAACAGGAAAGAAAAACTGTTATGCTAAACTGGATCTAGACATATTTTATTTTAACCATGGCTGCAACGGTTAATATGTTTTCACTGTTTCCAACTGTAACTTATAACTTAGATCATGAATCAAAAGTTAATGAAAAAAAAATCTTCTCCCCCTCCCCTTGAAATCTTCAAGTCAAATGATACGACAGCAGTGTAACGGCACCCCCAGGATAAAAGGGTTAAACCGCTGTTTAGGAGATCGTCCCCTTCCAGATATAAAGGCAGCTACTGTAGAACACCAAACTCCCGAATTGAATACAAGTGAATGCACCAAACTCCCGAACTGCATACAAGGGAATAAGGTAGCACTCCAAACTCCCGAACGAAACCTCACGAATAGCTGCTAGCAGATGAACAGGAAAAGCTCCCAAGCGGCTTACACTCCTGGCAATCAGTCTCTAACAGCATACAGTAAACCCCCCAAGAACGAGACACGGCTCCATGTTGAGGGTCAAGCAGTGGTCTGTTTATTCAGGGCTACCCGCTCAGTATTTATGCAGGTCTCCCACTTGGTGGACACTCCCCTAGGGGACCAAATGGGAGACTGTAACAAAAGACAGACAGGTATCAATTTAGAGAAAAAAAGTGGAAAACACCTTCAAATAAGCATGTTATCAATACAACCTGGAGAATATATCCAGAATATGAATATTCAATATGAGAATATAGTGCAATCTGAAATAATAAAATTATATATCATAGCGTAATACAGTTTAAGTAAAATAATGGGAGTGTAAAGCTAGATATTAAACTCACAAACGAAAATGCAAATCAGGCCTCTCACCCCCCTGGGGTATATAAGTATATGTCTTGATAGTAGATCAAAAATGAAGTATGTCTTAAAGAAATGGATAAAAAGAGCCATACATGGTGAAGTATGTATAAAATAGTACAAAAAATATTTAATGGGAGCACTTACAGACATAAAATGGTAGTAGGCATATCACCACTCTCAGTGGAACTGGATGGCAGTGTAGAAATAGACAGCACAAATCCAATTCGAAGTAGTAGAGAGCAGGAACAATAAATCAGCATACAATAAAATTAAAATATAAATTAAAATAACAAGCAGTAAAGTCCAATATCCAACGCGTTTCGTCCAGGTAAGTAAAGGACTTCTTCAGGGATATGTAGAAAATCATCCGTGGAGGAGCTTCTTATACCCGTCGCAATCTTCTTTCATGCCGTTCACCGGTAGCGTGCATTCCAGGTTGGAACGCAAGAGGGAACTTCCTGTATCGTCCGTCTTTCAAATTGCGCATGCGTGAAAATACAAAGTTCTATGCGCTCGGGAATCGAGCGTGTAGTGCGCATGCGTGAGGTCTGAATAAAGAGAAAATGTACACAGCAGGCGAACAGGTCGCCATATAGATAAATACTATGATCCACATACTAAGAAAAAAACTATTTAAGCGAACAGCAACTAGAATAGGAATAAAGGAGTATATATGAAGCCAATAACAAATAAATATGGCTGTTAGATCGTAACCAGAATAGATGGATGTATATTTAAAGACAAAGACATTATTTCAAACATGTATTTAAAGACTAAGGTATTATATTGAACATACCTAGAGAAATAAAAAATAAAATATAACAATAAAATACAGCAAAAATAATACTATCAAAGATGATAGCAACAAAGCCAAATATAAATACAATAATATAATAAAATGAATAGTTTTATGTAAATGAGAGAAAACGGAAAATTACCATATCTAAAAAATAATAAAAAATCTAATATAGTGTTCTAATAGAATGCTAGATAAGGCCCTGTAGGTCTATTTCAGCATTAAGACCACAGTGTAATGTTCTTGAAGTGTATATCCAGAAAGCTTCTTGGCGAATTAGTTCTTGGAGTTTATCTCCTCCCCTACATCCTAAGGTGACATGTTCTATGCCAAAGGCTTGGAAATTTTCCCACCGAAAAAGTGGACACGTACTGCAATGTTTTGGAACACTATGATCGAGTTTACCCTTTTTGATGTTATTAAAGTGTTCTAAAAGTCTGATGTGGAGTTTTCTAGTGGTGCGGCCCACATATTGGGCTCCGCACCCACATTGGAGTAAATAGATCACAAAGGTGGTTGAACATTGAATGTGTTTCTTAATAAGATATGTTTTAGTAGTGTGAGTACTTGTAAAATTGATAATCTTTCTCTTTTGATATTTGCACGTAGAACAATGTCCACAGCTATAAAAGCCCTTTATGGGTTGTAGAAAAGAGCCAGCTGAGGATGCAGGATATACGGGAAGGAGACTAGGGGCCAGCTTATTTTTAAGATTAGCTGCTCGTTTATATATAATTGTAGGTCTATTAGGAATAATGTCTCTCAATATATTGTCTTTTTGTAAAATGTACCAATATTTGTTTAAGATTTTCTTAATATGTTTGGCTTGTGAGTTGTATTGAGTTATAAATGCAAACTGAAAATTCTTCTTTTGAGTATCTATATTTCTATTAGTTTGTTTCTTGGATCGGTATTGTAAAAATTGTGATCTATCAGTATCCAATATATTCTGTATATCTGAGTCAATTTGGTCCTGATTGTAGCCCTTTTCTAAATATCGTGTTTTAATTAACTTAGCTTGTTGTAAAAATATATTATCGTCCGAGCAGTTTCTCCTAAGGCGGATAAGCTGACTTCTAGGTACATTGGAAAGCCAAGGGGGATAATGAGCACTAGACAAATCTATGGCGGTGTTACAATCAGTAGGTTTAAAAAATGTCTTAGTCTTCAGTTGATTATGTTCTATGTAAATAGTAAGATCCAAAAAGTCCAAAGAAGTTGGACTCATATTATATGTAAATTTGAGGTTATAATCATTAGAATTAATGTATTCAAAAAAGAGTTTCAAACTCTCGGCAGAGCCCTCCCATACAAGTAGAACGTCATCTATGTAGCGTCGCCATAGGACCAAAGTGCCCCCTGAATGTGCTCCAAGTGAAACATGGTGTTGTTCCCAATGGGCAACATACATGTTGGCAAAACTGGGGGCAAATTTGGTACCCATGGCGACGCCACATTTCTGAAGAAAGTATTGACCGCTGAACCAGAAAAAATTCTTAGTCAATACAAATGAAATGCATTGGATCAAAAATTCTATCTTTACAGAGGAAAGAAACTTATATTGTATCAATAGGTCCTGTATAACTGAGATGCCCTTCTCGTGTGGAATATTAGAATACAGGGCTGTAATATCCGCGGTAGCCAAAATGTATGTAGATTTCCACGGCATAGTCGTTATGTCCTGTAAAATATGCCCAGTGTCTTTAATATAAGAATCACTGAGAGAAACATATGATTGAAGAAAAAAATCTATGTACTCGGATAAATTACATGACAAAGAAGCAATTCCACTGACTATAGGGCGGCCAGGGTTTTTTTGAAGACTCTTATGGATCTTGGGTAAGAAATAAAAAGTAGCTGTCTTACAATTAGGATTGAAAATGAAATCATATTCTTTCTTATTAAGAATATCTTTCTCTACCCCAAGATCCAATAGTTCTTTTAGAGCTTGCAAAAACAAAGGGGTAGGGTTTTGGGATAGAATTTCATATGTATTCTGGTCATATAGAATGTTATACGCTTCTTCCATATAATAAGACCTATCCATAATAACTGTACCTCCTCCCTTGTCTGCCTCCTTAATAATAATATTTGGATTTTCAGTTAGTAATTTTAAAGCTGCTCTTTCCTTTTTGTTCAAATTAGACTGATATTTTTGTTGAGTGAGTTTGTCAAGATCTGCTTGGACCAATTCATTGGAAATGTCTAAATATTTACTTTTAGCAGACCACGGATAAAAATGCGAATTTGGTTTAAAGGGAGTGTGTGTGGTTTGTTCTATATGATCCGAATCCTCATTGATATCGTTTGGTTGGGTTATCTGTAATAATGGGGTAGTAGATAAGTGGTCTGTATCTTTATTTTTAAAAAATCTTTTGATAGTCAATTTTTTAAAGAATTTTTGATTATCTAAATATAAATTAAAACTATTCTCATTGGATGTAGGGGCATTTGAGTCCCCTTTTAAGGAGTGATAATTCATCTGATGAAAAATTGACTTGTGATAAATTAAAAATACCTTCTGTTCCACTTAATTCTGTCTGTATGGGAGATGGATAGATGTATTGTGGTCTTCCTCCACCTCTGAATGCGGTCTTTTTTTTATTGGAGATCTTAGTGTTTGGAATCTGTTTTGGGTTGAAAGTGTGTACGCTCGATTGGACCTTTGGTCTTGCCCCCTGTCTAAAAAATTCTCCTGGTTATCATTATGTGAATGGACATCATTAGGAGACTTGGGGGGACTAAGTTTTTTTGAAAAAGACTTAGAATACGAATTTGAATTAGAATAACCTCCAGAATTGGAGTTAGAATTAGAAGTAGAAAATTGTTTACGATTAGAAAAAATTGAATTAGAATTAGAAGAATTGCGCCTGGTTTTAAAATTATGACCAGATGGGTTATGGGCTTTGAACTGCTGCTTTTTATGATTAAAATAGTCTCGTTGTTTGGACTGGGGATTAAATTTAGACCAATTTCTTTGATTGCCCTTATGGTAATCGTCTTGGTCCCTTTTATATTTAGTGGATTTTGTTGTTGAAACTTTTTCATCCACAATTTAAATTTTTTCTTTAAGAATTTGATAATTACTTTCCACAGCTTTTGGTTCTCTATAATTTGAAATATCATTTTCTAGAGTTCTAATTTCATCCTCCAATATTATAAGGGATCTTTTCTGATACTCAATTAGACTGACCATATATTTTTTAGAACATTCATCGCTGGCTTGATGCCAGTCCTTTATTAATAAATGATCGTCTAAGCCAAAAGCTGGGGCTTTTAAAATCCTCAGTCCACGAGGTATAATATTGGAAGCTAAATATTGTTCTAACGAAGTTATTTCCCACCACTTCCGTGTTTCTTTTTCTAAAAGATGTTCTAATTGAACAAATTTTTTATTTAATGAACTGTCTGTAGGGGAGGAGTCTCCTTTAAATAAAGAATCAATTCTCTTTTTTCTCTCATTTCTTATTTCATCATATACATTTTTAGAAGCCATAATAGAATCACAGTGATATAGTATAAAGTTAGTAGTATACAAGTGAGGAATAAAAATCAAGTGAAAAACACCAGTAGTATACCAACTAGACTTAATTAATCAATCTGCTAAATTGAAGGGGTTCCAGGTGAACCTCACTAGCACCCAAAGTGATAAAACAGAGAAAAAAAGTGGAAAACACCTTCAAAGGTATCAATTTAGGACATACAGTCACAATACTTTCCAACAATGCATCCTGGCTTCCTCCCTATTGCCCTAGAGATAATTGAGAAGTAATTAAATTATCTCCCAGGACAAAGGCAAGTTGCCATTATTCACATGGTGGGCACAAAATCATTATAACACTTTAAAATACATAAAGTCACCTTTTATACATAAAACACAGACATGTCACACATCCCCAGATAGCTGGGATCTGAGCGCACAAAACTACCGAATAGCGCTCAGATCCTATTCACACAGTTCAATTGCCATGGAGCCAAAGTCTTTAATTACACGAATAAGCTCCATGGCATAGCTATCTGGGTTAACACATTCACATAACACAAGTACCGAATGAACATGTGTTCAGTTTGTGTTCAGTTTAAACACGAAGAAGAACCAGGAGGCGGACGGCTCAGCGGTGTTCGTGCAACTAAGTGTCCGTTTTTAAATCCATGGTGTAATCGCTGAACACCGCTGGCCACTCGGGACTTTTAAAATAGCCGCCGCCACATGTTCAGTAAACAAACAAAGACCACCCTGCATTCATCAATTAAGCTGCGGTTAACCGCAGCTTCAGGGAGGTAAATTGGCGGCACACTCCAGCTCCCAGGTGGTCGCTCCTTTGGCAGTTTGTTCGGTAGATAAAATCGACCGAACACTCCAGCAGAAAGGCACGAATAAGCCTTTCTGCAGGGAAAATAAGTCTTTTAAAGTCTGGTCCATAGTCCAAAGGCAGCAGGTGGGCAACCAGGCTTCCCCAATGCAATGTGGCGAGATTGGTCTCGTCACAACTCTCCCCTTTTCCAAACAGACTAAGAGGGTATCTGACCTCCTGCCGGTCAGTGCCCTTGTTAGTCCAGCAGCCCACCCACAAAACAGAAGCAGCAGTACAGCCCACCCACAATAACTGGTTACTATACCTGAGTAAGGGATAAACTTGTCCATGTCCAGGTGCCTCACCATGGCTGTGTGGGGGACTGGTAGGCTGCTTGGTGGGTTGCTGAGTGGGCAGAGACCCGCGTTACTCTGCCCTGGTGCCAGCGCTACCAAGGAAGTAGCCTGGTTGGAGCCTGGTTGCTGGAGAACGACTGTCTCCCCTTTGGATACACCGCTCTGCTGCTGGAGACCGACTGTCTCCCCTTTAGATGCACAGCTCTGCAGCCGGAGGGGGAGACCGATTGTCTCCCCTTTAGATACACAGCTCTGCTGCTGGAGACGGTCTGTCTCCCCTTTGGCTAAATAGCCCGGTCGTTGGGGAACAGGACTGACTGTCCTTACAACCTGTGCTGTAGGTGCATAGAGCACGGTCCCATCTGCACAGTTGTGGGGCTTACTGTCTCCCCCTGGTATGTTAAGCTGCCACTGGGGAGAGGGAGTAACAAGCTCCTCTCCCATATATACTTACAGCCGCGGGGGAGGGAGACCGACTGTCTTTGCTCCCAATATAGAGTCCTGCTGCTGGGGAAAGGAGACTGGGCTCTCTATTCCCTGTAGGATACTCTGCCGCTGGGGAATGGAGACTGGGCTCCCAATTCCCTGGAATTCATTCTGCTGCTGGGGAATGGAGACTGGGCTCCCAATTCCCAAAAAATAACGCTGCCGCTGGGGATCTGAGCCGACTGCCCAGCATCCCTGTAGCTTACCCTGCCACTGGGGAGGGAGGACGCTGCTCTCCGCTCCCTGAACTTCACACTGCCTTCCCGGCATACCACTCTGCTGCTGGAGGGCAGGAACAACTACCTCTGCCCCCTGTAACTCAGCCTGCCGCTGGGGAGGGAGGATGCTGCTCTCCTCTCCCTGCACTTCACACTGCCTTACCGGCATACCACTCTGCTGCTGGAGGGCAGGAACAACTACCTCTGCCCCCTGTAACTCAGGCTGCTGCTGGGGAGGGAGGATGCTGCTCTCCTCTCCCTGCACTTCACACTGCCGCTGGGGAATGGAGACTGGGCTCCCAATTCCCTGCAGGAACGGTGGAGAGACCTCGGTCCCATCTCTACCGGCCACCTGGGGTTCTTCCCAGTAATACTCTGCAATATCTGCCCAGCTGAATGGGTCTGGATCTGGGTCTCCGCTTCCCTGCTGAGCCTTCTCACTGGAGTGGAACAGATTTTGGTAGCCCTGTTCCAGCTCCATCTCTCGGGTCACTAGGTGGACCAGGTCTTGCTAAATCTCATGAGTGTCGTCCCAGTCATACCTGCTCTCCCTCCACTCAAAGAGATCACTGAACCGGGCTTGTGGAAGGCTCCCAAACTCGGGCTCTGAAAATGACTGCCATAACAAGCCAGGACCATCAAACTCCTCTCCCTCTGGCTTGTCATGCTTGGCTGTCCAGGGCAGGTACAGTGCCCCATACCACCAGAGCGCCTGGTAGGCATCTTCTAGCCACATCTCCTGCCATACTAGGTGTTCCAATTTCCTCACCCATTCCTCCAGGGGCTGCTCTCCCAGGAAGGGCATCCACAGGGCTACTCGCTTCTGCAACCGCTGGTCTTCCTTGGGGAATTTCTCGTCCCGCTGGTACTCTACAATACCCAGTGCCTGGTACCATATGCCTTTGCGGACTGCATTTCGGTCATCCATGACACCATCATCATACTCCACTGCTGGTTCCATCCTGGTGCTGTCAGGGTCGCTGTACTCAGACATGCGTTGCCCTCAAATTGTAAAATCCAGAGAAATGGTGTCTCCTGTAGCTGTCCTTCTGGCTGTAGGAACGATCCCGCCGCTTGCCACCAATTGTAACGGCACCCCCAGGCATAAAAGGGGTAAAAAGCCGCTTAGGAGATCTTCCCCTTCCAGATATAAAGGCAGCTACTGTAGAACACCAAACTCCCGAATTCAATACAAGTGAATGCACCAAACTCCCGAACTGCATACAAGGGAATAAGGTAGCACTCCAAACTCCCGAACCGAAACCTCACGAATAGCTGCTAGCAGACGAACAGGAAAAGCTGCAAGCGGCTTACACTCCTGGCAATCAGTCTCTAACAGCATACAGTAAATCCCCCCAAGTGGTCGCTCCTTCGGCAGTTTGTTCGGTAGATAAAATCTACCGAACACCCCAGCAGAAAGGCACGAATAAGCCTTTCTGCAGGGAAAATAAGTCTTTTAAAGTCTGGTCCATAGTCCAAAGGCAGCAGGTGGCAACCAGGCTTCTCCAATGCAATGTGGCGAGATTGGTCTCGTCACAAGCAGTAAACAAGGCATAAAACATTTCAAAAGGAATCTAGGACAATGATTTATACACTGAAAATGTAGGCTCACATAGCTGTAAAGGGAAATAATTGAAACTAGTTTTCTAGATTCCAGATATTTTGGACAACATCTAGGAATTCCATTGTCAATCTACTAAAACTCATGTTTTAGTGAAAAGTAACATCAATACTTTATCAGTTAACCATTACATTAGCATGCATTGTTTAACATGCAACAGTTTTATGTCCCTTCTTTCTTGTTATCCTTATTAAATATTGGCATATGCAGTAAAGTAGCAAAGTTAAGACAGGGCGGAACCATGGCAGGGGCAATATCTATCTATCTATCTATCTATCTATCTATCTATCTATCTATATATCTATCTATCTATCTATCTATCTATCTTTCTCTATATGTCTCTCTATTTATCTACTGTTTATTTATTGGTCCATACATACACAATCACAATGACAAGCTCACAACACCCACCTAAATACAGAAAGCTCACTACATACAAGCTCACTGATACACACACACAATCACACAGGTATCAACAGACAGCACACCACACCCACAAGTTCAAAACACACAGCTCACGACACACACAAGCTCAAAATATACATTTTTTGGTATCTGGCCCCAATTTTTTTTCCAAGTTTTCTCATAATATTGTTATCAAATGCTGGAGATGTGATAATGCTGAGGCAGACTATATACATATGTGGTAGAAATGTGAAGTAGCAGCTAATTTATGGAATATAGCTTATGAAAAACTTTGGCGAAATTTAAAATAGATAAAAGAATTGAAATAGCAATTCTACATCTAGACTGGCCGGTTCTACACCCTAGACAAGCTTTAATGACAACTCACTTTTGGCCAAATATTGGAAATTAAATGTATCTGTTAGTTGTCCAATTCTAAAAAAGCAAATTGTATTCCAGTGTAAAATGGAACAGGCCCTTAAGTGGATTAATAAAAAGGCAGATCAGAACAGCAGCTGGATAGCAGAATGGATGGATAGACTGACTGATCTTGATTGAACACGATATTTGATGAAAAATAAAAAAGAAAAGGAAAAGAAAAGGAAAGGAAAAGGAAAAAAGGGAAGAAAAGGGGGGAAGGGGAAGGAAAAGGGAAGGAAAAGAAGGAAAAAAAGGGGGAAAAGAAAAAAGATAAAAGAAAGGGGAAAGGAGGAAAGGAGAGGAAAGGAGAAAGAAAGGGAAAAGGAGGGGAAAAAGAAGGAAGGAAAAAAAGGAAAAAAAGAGGAGGAAAAAAAAGAAATCAAAGGGGGAAGAGAAAGAAAAGAAAAGAAGATGGGAAAGATTTAAAAATTAACCCTTTATTTTTGGGATATTTCATATTTTATATTCAAACCTTCTTAGCCCAACTAATTTATATGCATACTAAACTCTTAAGCTTCTTCCCTAATGTTCAAAAATGATCCAGAACTGCTGAATGCTGTTGGAGAAAGTCTCACTGTGCATCTGACTTTCTCCACTATAAATTTATGCTGAGCTCATACAGCTTGGCTCTTTCCTCTGCAAAAGTTAATTACTTCAATACCCTCATAACCACACTCTCCTGCGAACCCAAATGACTATTTCACACATTTAACTCTCTTCTTCACCCTGCTGTTCCTCCTCCACCTACTAACTTGACCGCCTCAGACTTTGCAACTCACCTCACTGACAAGATCTTGACAATCAGAGAAGAGATCTCTCATCTTTCTTATTCCCCTTACAATACTTCCCCTAACTTCACTGGAAGTTGGAAGAGGTTTCTGCTCAGCTCCAGTCCTCCCGCCCCACCACCTGCTTCCTAGATCCAATTCCCTTGCATCTCATCCGTACTCTGTCTTCTTCTCTTTCTCCACCTCTCACTAAAATTCTTAATCTCTCTCTCTCCTCTGGTATATTTCCATCGCCCTTCAAACATGCAACTGTAACCCCAATTCTAAAGAAGCCCAATCTTGACCCTAACTCCCCATCCAACTATCGTCCTATCTCACTACTGCCTTTTGCATCCAAGATCCTTGAAAGAATTGTGTATGCGAGATTGACAGACTTCCTTGAGTCCAACTCTCTGCTACACCCGCTTCTGTCTGGTTTCCGCGCTAAGCACTCTGTGGAAATGGCACTGACCAAAGTATCCAATGATCTACTCGCTGCAAAATCTCGTGGTCACTACTCTATCCTAATTCTCCTTGACCTGTCTTCGGCTTTTGACACTGTTGACCATCAACACCTTCTTCTCATTCTCCGCAATATCGGTCTACAAGATATTGCTCTCTCCTGGTGCTCCTCCTACCTCTCCCAGCGCTCTTTCAGTGTTTCTTTCTCTGGCTCTGCTTCTTCTCCCCAACTCCTCTTTGTTGGTGTCCCCTAAGGTTTAATCCTTGGTCCCCTACTGTTCTCCATCTATACTGCCTCCCTTGGTAAACTCATTAGCTCCTTTGGCTTCCAATATCATTTCTATGCAGATGACACGCAAATCTACCTGTCCTCTCCTGATCTCTCCCCGTCACTCTTGACTAGTGTCTCTGACTGCCTCTCTGCTGTTTCTAACTGGATGGCTGCCCACTTCCTTAAACTAAACTTGACCAAAACTGAAATTCTGGTCTTTCCTCCCTCAAGTGTTGTTACTCCTGTGTCTGTCTCCCTCCAAGTCAACGGTGCTACCATCAGCTCCACCACGCAGGCTTGCTGCCTAGGTGTTCTCTTTGACTCTGACCTCTCCTTCAAGCCTCATGTTCAATCTATCGCCAAATCCTGTCATTTCCATCTCAAAAACATTGCGCGCATCCGCCCTTACTTAACGCCAGATGCAACTAAGGTGTTGGTCCATTCCACTGTCCTTTCTCACCTACTGTACTACTGTACTACTGTACTACTGTAATCCGCTTCTCAGTGGTCTTACGTGCTCCCAACTTGCGCCGTTACAGTCCATAATGAATGCAGCAGCGAGGCTCATCTTCCTGTCCGCCCGCACCTCCCATGCCTCACCCTTCTATCAGTCCCTACATTGGCTTCCTATAAAATATAGAGCTCAATTTAAAATTCTGGTTCTTGCTTTCAAATCCCTATATAATGCTGCTCCCACCTATCTATCCTCCCTTATACACAAGTATGTCCCGTCTAGGCCCTTACGATCTGCTGAAGACTTACGTCTATCTTCTGTCCGTACTCCCACCTCTGATGCTCGCCTTCCAGATTTCTCGAGTGCTGCACCGTTCCTGTGGAACTCGCTTCCCTCCTCTGTTAGATGCTCACTCAGTATCGACTCCTTCAAAAAATCGTTAAAAACCCACTTCTTCATAAAAGCGTATCAATTAAACTGTTAATAGCTCCCAACTGATTTCTCTTCTGCAACTGTCACTAGTCTAATACTATATTTACCTTTTGTGTCACTTTAAACCACTCCATCTAGCATGTAAGCTCATTGAGCAGGGCCCTCAACCCCTCTGTTCCTGCGTGTCCAACTTGTCTGGTTACAACTACATGTCTGTTCGTCCACCCATTGTAAAGCGCTGCAGAATTTGACGGCGCTCTATAAATATCATAATAATAATAAATATCATAATAATAATAATGTTAGAATTGACTGAGCTTCCTCCCTAATGTTAGATTTGGCCTTTTCAAGGGAGAAATCCTATGGTGACTGGTATTTAGTTATGTCATTGTGTATTGTCATGTTATGTGTTATATGTTGATTGTTATCTTAGACATTTATATGATTCTGATGATATCGGATGTTAATTTATATAAATCTCATTGGTGAGGTCTATAAATATTAATTGTTTATATGTGTTTGTAAATTATAATGAAATAAAAATTATTTAAACAAAAAAAAAACCACACAGCTCACAACACACACAAGCTCAAAATATACACAAACAGGATGACACAGCTCACTATAGATAGTTGACTGATACCCACAAGCTCACTGCACAAAGCTCACTACAAATACAGTTAGGTCTGGAAATATTTGGACACCGATGCGATTTTTATAATTAGGGCTCTGCATGCCAGCACAATGCATTTGAAGTCCAGAGTTTCAGCTTTAATTCAATGGGTAGAATTATTATTATTTTTTTTGTAAAATGCTTAGGAATTGCAAACATATTTATACACAGTCCCCTTATCTCAGGGGCTCAAATGTAAATGGACAAATTAACACAATCATAAATAAAATTTTAATTTGTAATACTTTGTGGAGAATCCTGTGTAGGCAATGGCTGCTTGAAGTCTAGGTTGCATGTATATCACCAGATGCTGGATTTCCTCCTTTGTGATGCTTTGCCAGGTCTTTAATGCAGTTGTCTTCAGTTGTTGTTTGTTCATGGGTATCTCTGCATTGACGTTTGCCTTCAGCAACTGAAATGCATGATTGATCATGTTGAGATCAGGTGATTGACTTGGCCATTGCAGAATATTCCCCTTCTTTGTCTTAAAACTCCCGGGTTGCCTTTGCAGTATGTTTTAGGTCATTGCCCATCTTTAAAGTGAAGAGCTGTCCAATCAACTTCACTAAATCTGGTTGAATCTAAGCAGACAATATATCCCTATACACTTCAGAATTCATCTGGCTGTTTCTGTCTTCTGTCACATCATCATTAATAAACACTAGTGACTAGGACTAGTGACTAGGATTTATATTAGTCTTCTTTGTTTGTGATCTGGGGGGACGGAATTTGCATTGTGCGGTTGACGTTTCGGTTCGTCTTGGCAAACTTTCATCTGGACCTTAGTCCTGATGGGATTCGCTGGGGTGGGCTGCGGCATAGGGCGCATGGTGTGGGTTTTGTTTCTTTGGATTGCAGGTGGGGAGGTTTGGTGGAGATCCTTGGGAGTGCTTTTTAAAAAAAATATATATACATATAAGTATGTGCGAATGATTAACGCTGTGCGAGATGAGCATGTTTCTTTCCCTTTTTCTTTATGTATTGTTTTATGTATTGTATTTTGAAAAACAATAAAAATTGAATTATCCCCCCCAAAAAACACTAGTGACCCAGTGCCACTGGAAGCCATGCATGCCCATGCCATCACACTGCCTCCACCATCTTTTACAGAGGATGAAAATATGCTTCTGATCATGAGTCATTCATACGTTTTTCTTCCCATCATTCTGGTACAGCTTCATTTTAGTTTAATCTGTCCAAAGAATGCTGTTCCAGAACTGGGCTGACTTTTTTAGTTGTTTTTTTGTCAAAGTCTAATCAGGCCTTTCTTATGAACGGTTTGCATCTTGTGGTGAACTTGCAGCATTTGGTCAACTAAAATCTTCTCTTTATGGTAGACTTGGATACTGTTGTGAAGGGGTTTTCCTTTACCATGGAAAGGATCCTACGATCATCCACCTCTGTTGTTTCCGTGGACAACCAGGCCTTTATATGTTGCAGAGCTCACCAGTGGGTCACCAGTGGGTTTTTTCTCAGAATGTACCAGACTGTTCATTTGGCCACTCCTAATGTTCCTTCAATCACTTTGCAGCCTAAGGATGACCTGTTTCACATTTAGAACACCTTTCACTAGAATTCCAAAAGTGAATTCCACATTTAAAATCAATTCCAGATCTTTTACCTGCTTAATTGATGAAGAACCAACAAAGGAATAGCCCACATATGTCACCAAAACAGCTTTTGAATCAATTGTCCAATTACTTTTAGTCCCTTGAAAAAGAGGAGTCTACATATTAAAGAACTGTAATTCCTAAACCCATCCTCTAATTTGTAAGTCAATACTCTCATCAAATTAAAGTTGGGAGACTGCACTTTAAGCCCATACTCATTATTTACCAGAAACTTGAATTTATTTCGGAAAACAGACAAAATAACAAAACTTGTGTCTCACTGACACATACAGCTAACTACACACACACACACAAGTTCACTACATACAGCTCACTAGTACATACAAGATCACTGTCACTCACCTCTTGCAGTGGATGGGAGCTGAAGTTGCCCCATGCATGCTCCCCAAGATTTAAATAAATACAAAGTACGGTAAAGTGCAGCTTCAGGGTGTCGACTGTTCCCTTTGTTGTGTCCGCCGCTGTGGTTACCGTCTGTATCCGAAAAAACTTCTGGGGGGAGGGACTTCCTTGTATGCGTGACGTAAGGTGCGTAACTTTGCGTCCACAGCGGCGGACACAACAAAGGGAACAGTCGACACCCTGAAGCTGCACTTTACCGTACTTTGTATTTATTTGAATTTTGGATGTGAAGTAAGGTGACTATTCTATGCTGTGCTGGGCAAAATAAATACTTTGAAGTATCTCCGTTTATGCAGTCCTATATCTGAAGAAGCAGTTAAAGCTAGAGCAGGCTCATTCTGCTCTATGTTTGTGAGTGCACCCTTCTGGCATTTATTATTTATATATATTTTTTAAAAACGATTTTACACTATTGTGTTCTTTATGTCTCTCTTTTTCCTTTATGTATAATCCGAGAGGACATATGTATGTATAATATTTTATTACATATTTGAGTGCACTTGAAACACTTTGCACTTTATTATAAAATATTGCACTAGTTGCACTTTGTATCACTTGGGTCTTAAAGACACAGCGCACCTTATTATTTTATTGTATTCACAAGAGTGTTTTGAGAAGTTTTTACACTTATTTCTTGGTGCAGCTTCATTTAAAGGTAGATAACATCTATTGGAGACTAGTATTTTACGAGCGCCTACTTTTTACTTGTTTTTTTGTGTATACTAGTATAGTTAATGGCAAACTATTTCACAATGTTACCATAGTAACGAGCAGCTGCAAATGTAGTTTGTCCTAACATTACGCTAAAATTCTACAGAATCCAATGCTTTGTGTACCACTAATTTTTTTTTCACTGCTGGACAGTGTTTGTGTTGAAAATATTAGCATTGTATTTATTTAAACTTGGGGTGCATAGCCAGCAGATAAATATAGGGTGAAATAGAAATGTTGTGCAATGATTTCTGTTCACAAATACTTCACAAAATAATTACACTAATTTACATGATCATTTTTTTTCAGCCAATTCAATGATTCAGTAATCTTTTACTTAATTATTAATGAATATATGGTTTGCCATATCTTGCCACATTTTAGATAGGGTCCGGAATAGAAGCATAGAAGGAGAAATATAATTGTTTATCAAATACAGTAGATGAAAATATATAAATGCAATGTAATGGTCAAACATCTTTCTTAGGGGGATTATTGTGGAGATTGGTGGCATTTAGTGATGTACCGAACTGTCCGCCGGCGGACAGTTCCCGGCGAAATTAGCTTGTTCGCGTTCGCCGCGGCGGGCGGACACATGCGCAGTTCGACACGCCCCTTATTCGTCATCATTGGGCAAACTTTGACACTGTGCCTCTCGGCCAGCAGACACATTACAGCCAATCAGCAGCACTCCCTCCCTTCCACACCCTCCAACCTCCCTCCCAGCATCCATTTTCGATTCATTCGGAAGATGCATGCTTAGTGAGAGGAGGGAAAGTTTAGCTGCTGCTGATTACATAGGGAAATTGATAGCTAGGCTAGGGTATTCAGTGTCCACTACAATCCTGAAGGACTCATCTGATCTCTGCTGTAAGGACAGCACCCCAAAAAGCCCTTTTTAGGGCTAGAACATCAGGCTGCTTTTTTTTTTTTTTTTCCTGTGTAATGTAATTGCAGGTGCCTGCCTGCCAGCCTGTGTGTCAGGCTCACAGCATATACTGTACCCACTTGCCCAGTGCCACCACTCATATCTGTTTTAACAATCGGTTAAGCTTTACATTTCAAATAAATTTTTTTTTTTCACTGTAATAGAAGAGCAGTTGCCTGCCTGCCAGCTTCTGTGTGAGGTTGGATGCCTTGCCCATTTGCACAGTCAGTACCACCACTCATATCTGTTTTAACAATCGGTTAAGCTTTAGATTTAAAATAAATAATTTTTTTTCACTGTAATAGAAGAGCAGTTAGTTGTCTGCAAGCATCTGGGTGTCAGGCCTACTTCAGCGTGTGCCCTGCACAACCCTGCCAGCGTGCTTTGACAGTTGCCAATCATATCTGGTGTCTCTATAGCGTGCTTTTACAAAGAAAAAAGGTTTCCAGTGTAAGCTAATAGCAGCCAGTCAGTGTCCTTCAAGCGGCTCTGTCAGGCCTTCCTTCAGCGTATGCCCTGCACAACCCTGCCAGCGTGCTTTGACAGTTGCCAATCATATCTGGTGTCTCTTTAGCGTGCTTTTACAAAGAAAAAAGGTTTCCAGTGTAAGCTAATAGCAGCCAGTCAGTGTCCTTCAAGCGGCTCTGTCAGGCCTTCCTTCAGCGTGTGCCCTGCACAACCCTGCCAGCGTGCTTTGACAGTTGCCAATCATATCTGGTGTCTCTTTAGCGTGCTTTTACAAAGAAAAAAGGTTTCCAGTGTAAGCTAATAGCAGCCAGTCAGTGTCCTTCAAGCGGCTCTGTCAGGCCTTCCTTCAGCGTGTGCCCTGCACAACCCTGCCAGCGTGCTTTGACAGTTGCCAATCATATCTGCTGTCTCTTTAGCGTGCTTTTACAAAGAAAAAAGGTTTCCAGTGTAAGCTAATAGCAGCCAGTCAGTGTCCTTCAAGCGGCTCTGTCAGGCCTTCCTTCAGCGTGTGCCCTGCACAACCCTGCCAGCGTGCTTTGACAGTTGCCAATCATATCTGCTGTCTCTTTAGCGTGCTTTTACAAAGAAAAAAGGTTTCCAGTGTAAGCTAATAGCAGCCAGTCAGTGTCCTTCAAGTGGCTCTGTCAGGCCTTCCTTCAGCGTGTGCCCTGCACAACCCTGCCAGCGTACTTTGACAGTTGCCAATCATATCTGGTGTCTCTATAGCGTGCTTTTACAAAGAAAAAAGGTTTCCAGTGTAAGCTAATAGCAGCCAGTCAGTGTCCTTCAAGCGGCTCTGTCAGGCCTTCCTTCAGCGTGTGCCCTGCACAACACTGCCAGCGTGCTTTGACAGTTGCCAATCATATCTGGTGTCTCTTTAGCGTGCTTTTACAAAGAAAAAAGGTTTCCAGTGTAAGCTAATAGCAGCCAGCCAGTGTCCTTCAAGCGGCTCTGTCAGGCCTTCCATCAGCGTGTGCCCTGCACAACCCTGCCAGCGTGCTTTGACAGTTGCCAATCATATCTGGTGTCACTTTAGCGTGCTTTTACAAAGAAAAAAGGTTTCCAGTGTAAGCTTATAGCAGCCAGTCAGTGTCCTTCAAGCGGCTCTGTCAGGCCTTCCTTCAGCGTGTGCCCTGCACAACCCTGCCAGCGTACTTTGACAGTTGCCACTCATATCTGGTGTCTCTATAGCGTGCTTTTAAAACCAAAACTTTGTTTCCACTGTAATAGAAGAGCAGTTGCCTGACTGGCAGCTTCTGTGTGAGTTTCACAGTGGATACTGTGCCCTCTTGCCCAGTGCCACCACTCATATCTGTTTTTACAATAGCTTAAGCTTTAGATTTAAAATAAATGATTTTTTTCACTGTAATAGAAGAGCAGTTAGTTGTCTGCAAGCGTCTGGGTGTCAGGCCTACTTCAGCGTGTGCTCTGCAGACCTGTGCCAGCGTGCTTTGACAGTTGCCAATCATATCTGGTGTCTCTTTAGCGTGCTTTTACAAAGAAAAAAGGTTTCCAGTGTAAGCTAATAGCAGCCAGTCAGTGTTCTTCAAGTGGCTCTGTCAGGCCTTCCTTCAGCGTGTGCCCTGCACAACCCTGCCAGCGTGCTTTGACAGTTGCCAATCATATCTGGTGTCTCTTTAGCGTGCTTTTACAAAGAAAAAAGGTTTCCAGTGTAAGCTAATAGCAGCCAGTCAGTGTCCTTCAAGCGGCTCTGTCAGGCCTTCCTTCAGCGTGTGCCCTGCACAACCCTGCCAGCGTGCTTTGACAGTTGCCAATCATATCTGCTGTCTCTTTAGCGTGCTTTTACAAAGAAAAAAGGTTTCCAGTGTAAGCTAATAGCAGCCAGTCAGTGTCCTTCAAGCGGCTCTGTCAGGCCTTCCTTCAGCGTGTGCCCTGCACAACCCTGCCAGCGTGCTTTGACAGTTGCCAATCATATCTGCTGTCTCTTTAGCGTGCTTTTACAAAGAAAAAAAGGTTTCCAGTGTAAGCTAATAGCAGCCAGTCAGTGTCCTTCAAGCGGCTCTGTCAGGCCTTCCTTCAGCGTGTGCCCTGCACAACCCTGCCAGCGTGCTTTGACAGTTGCCAATCATATCTGCTGTCTCTTTAGCGTGCTTTTACAAAGAAAAAAGGTTTCCAGTGTAAGCTAATAGCAGCCAGTCAGTGTCCTTCAAGTGGCTCTGTCAGGCCTTCCTTCAGCGTGTGCCCTGCACAACCCTGCCAGCGTACTTTGACAGTTGCCAATCATATCTGGTGTCTCTATAGCGTGCTTTTACAAAGAAAAAAGGTTTCCAGTGTAAGCTAATAGCAGCCAGTCAGTGTCCTTCAAGCGGCTCTGTCAGGCCTTCCTTCAGCGTGTGCCCTGCACAACCCTGCCAGCGTGCTTTGACAGTTGCCAATCATATCTGCTGTCTCTTTAGCGTGCTTTTACAAAGAAAAAAGGTTTCCAGTGTAAGCTAATAGCAGCCAGTCAGTGTCCTTCAAGCGGCTCTGTCAGGCCTTCCTTCAGCGTGTGCCCTGCACAACACTGCCAGCGTGCTTTGACAGTTGCCAATCATATCTGGTGTCTCTTTAGCGTGCTTTTACAAAGAAAAAAGGTTTCCAGTGTAAGCTAATAGCAGCCAGTCAGTGTCCTTCACGCGGCTCTGTCAGGCCTTCCATCAGCGTGTGCCCTGCACAACCCTGCCAGCGTGCTTTGACAGTTGCCAATCATATCTGGTGTCTCTATAGCGTGCTTTTACAAAGAAAAAAGGTTTCCAGTGTAAGCTAATAGCAGCCAGTCAGTGTCCTTCAAGCGGCTCTGTCAGGCCTTCCTTCAGCGTGTGCCCTGCACAACCCTGCCAGCGTGCTTTGACAGTTGCCAATCATACCTGCTGTCTCTTTAGCGTGCTTTTACAAAGAAAAAAGGTTTCCAGTGTAAGCTAATAGCAGCCAGTCAGTGTCCTTCAAGTGGCTCTGTCAGGCCTTCCTTCAGCGTGTGCCCTGCACAACCCTGCCAGCTTGCTTTGACAGTTGCCAATCATATCTGCTGTCTCTTTAGCGTGCTTTTACAAAGAAAAAAGGTTTCCAGTGTAAGCTAATAGCAGCCAGTCAGTGTCCTTCAAGCGGCTCTGTCAGGCCTTCCTTCAGCGTGTGCCCTGCACAACCCTGCCAGCGTGCTTTGACAGTTGCCAATCATATCTGCTGTCTCTTTAGCGTGCTTTTACAAAGAAAAAAGGTTTCCAGTGTAAGCTAATAGCAGCCAGTCAGTGTCCTTCAAGCGGCTCTGTCAGGCCTTCCTTCAGCGTGTGCCCTTCACAACACTGCCAGCGTGCTTTGACAGTTGCCAATCATATCTGGTGTCTCTTTAGCGTGCTTTTACAAAGAAAAAAGGTTTCCAGTGTAAGCTAATAGCAGCCAGTCAGTGTCCTTCAAGCGGCTCTGTCAGGCCTTCCATCAGCGTGTGCCCTGCACAACCCTGCCAGCGTGCTTTGACAGTTGCCAATCATATCTGGTGTCTCTATAGCGTGCTTTTACAAAGAAAAAAGGTTTCCAGTGTAAGCTAATAGCAGCCAGTCAGTGTCCTTCAAGCGGCTCTGTCAGGCCTTCCTTCAGCGTGTGCCCTGCACAACCCTGCCAGCGTGCTTTGACAGTTGCCAATCATATCTGCTGTCTCTTTAGCGTGCTTTTACAAAGAAAAAAGGTTTCCAGTGTAAGCTAATAGCAGCCAGTCAGTGTCCTTCAAGTTGCTCTGTCAGGCCTTCCTTCAGCGTGTGCCCTGCACAACCCTGCCAGCGTGCTTTGACAGTTGCCAATCATATCTGCTGTCTCTTTAGCGTGCTTTTACAAAGAAAAAAGGTTTCCAGTGTAAGCTAATAGCAGCCAGTCAGTGTCCTTCAAGCGGCTCTGTCAGGCCTTCCTTCAGCGTGTGCCCTGCACAACCCTGCCAGCGTGCTTTGACAGTTGCCAATCATATCTGCTGTCTCTTTAGCGTGCTTTTACAAAGAAAAAAGGTTTCCAGTGTAAGCTAATAGCAGCCAGTCAGTGTCCTTCAAGCGGCTCTGTCAGGCCTTCCTTCAGCGTGTGCCCTGCACAACACTGCCAGCGTGCTTTGACAGTTGCCAATCATATCTGGTGTCTCTTTAGCGTGCTTTTACAAAGAAAAAAGGTTTCCAGTGTAAGCTAATAGCAGCCAGTCAGTGTCCTTCAAGCGGCTCTGTCAGGCCTTCCATCAGCGTGTGCCCTGCACAACCCTGCCAGCGTGCTTTGACAGTTGCCAATCATATCTGGTGTCTCTATAGCGTGCTTTTACAAAGAAAAAAGGTTTCCAGTGTAAGCTAATAGCAGCCAGTCAGTGTCCTTCAAGCGGCTCTGTCAGGCCTTCCTTCAGCGTGTGCCCTGCACAACCCTGCCAGCGTACTTTGACAGTTGCCACTCATATCTGGTGTCTCTATAGCGTGCTTTTAAAACCAAAACTTTGTTTCCACTGTAATAGAAGAGCAGTTGCCTGCCTGCCAGCTTCTGTGTGAGTTTCACAGTGGATACTGTGCCCTCTTGCCCAGTGCCACCACTCATATCTGTTTTTACAATAGCTTAAGCTTTAGATTTAAAATAAATAATTTTTTTCACTGTAATAGAAGAGCAGTTAGTTGTCTGCAAGCGTCTGGGTGTCAGGCCTACTTCAGCGTGTGCTCTGCAGACCTGTGCCTGTGTGCTTTGACAGTTGCCACTCATATCTTGTGTCTCTATAGCGTGCTTTTACAACCAAAATTTGTTTTTCACTGTTATAGATTGAATAGCAGTTACTTGTCTTCAAGCGGGTGTCTCAGGCCTACTTCAGCGTGTGCTCTGCAGCACTGTTCCAGTGCACATTGCCAATCATATCTGGTGTCTCTATAGCGTGCTTTTAAAAACAAAATTTGTTTTTCACTGTTATAGATTGAATAGCAGTTACTTGTCTTCAAGCGGGTGTCTCAGGCCTACTTCAGCGTGTGCTCTGCAGACCTGTGCCAGTGTGCTTTGACAGTTGCCACTCATATCTTTTGTCTCTATAGCGTGCTTTTACAACCAAAATTAGTTTTTCACTGTTATAGATTGAATAGCAGTTACTTGTCTTCAAGCGGGTGTCTCAGGCCTACAGTGTGTGCTCTGCAGAACTGTTACAGTTCACATTGCCAATCATATCTGGTCTCACAGTAGCTTGCACGCATAGTACCACTAATCCCCCAAAAAATGACAGGCAGAGGCAGGCCACCCCGCAGGGGCCGTCGTGGTCGTGGTGCTGTGATTCCCTTTTGCCCTAGAATAATGCCCAGTTTTCAGAAGCCACGTACCCTGAACTTGAAAAGTTCTGAGGACATAGTTGACTGGCTAACACAGGACACCCAATCTTGTACAGCCTCCGCTCGGAACCTTGACGCACCATCCTCCTCCAGCTTAGCTTCAGGCACCTCTCAAGATAGCACTCACCCGCCTGCCGCCACCACCAAAACTAGCACCACAGCCGCTTTACTTGGTATGTCAGAGGAGTTATTCACACACCCGTTTGAAGAAATGAGTGATGCGCAACCATTATTGCTAGAGGATGTAGATAACAGGGATATGTCTCAGGCAGGCAGCATTAAACACATGGAGGTACGGTGTGATGATGATGATGTTGTACCCGCTGCTGCTTCCTTTTCTGAATTGTCAGATACAAGCGAAGCGGTTGATGATGACGATGCGTCCATGGATGTCACGTGGGTGCCCACTAGAAGAGAAGAAGAACAGGCGAAAGTTCAGATGGGGAGACAGAGAGGAGGAGGAGGAGACCAGTTGGAAGCAGGGGGGGTCGTCGCAAGGAGCTAGTGGCACAGTAACAGCATGCATCGGCACCCGGGGTCAGCCCGACAGCACGCCAATCAACGCATGCTGTGTCCACCACCAGAATGCCGTCATTGCAGAGCTCAGCAGTGTGGCATTTTTTTGTGTGTCTGCCTCTGACAACAGCGATGCCATTTGCAACCTGTGCCAAAGGAAACTGAGTCGTGGGAGGTCCAACACCCACCTAGGTACAACTGCTTTGCGTAGGCACATGATCTCACATCACAAACGCCTATGGGATCAACACATGAGTACAAGCAGCACGCCAACTCTAAGCCGCCATCCTCCTCCTGGTCCAGCATCTTCAGCCACGTCAACCACTGCTGTCCTTCTTGCCCCCTCTCAACCATCCGCCACTCCGTCTCCCGCCTTGAGCAGTTCCCGCCCACAGTCATGTGTCTGTCAAGGACATGTTTGAGCGTAAGAAGCCAATGTCACCAAGTCACCCCCTTGCCCAGCGTCTGACAGCTGGCTTGTCCGAACTATTAGCCTGCCAGCTTTTACCATACAATCTGGTTGAGTCTGAGGCGTTCAAAAAATGTGTAGCTATTGGGAAACCGCAGTGGAAGGTACCCGGCCGGAATTTCTTTTCACAAAAGGCAATCCCCAACTTGTACTCGATTGTGCAAAAGGAAGTCATGGCATGTCTGGCACACAGTGTTGGGGCAAGGGTCCATCTGACCACTGATACCTGGTCTGCAAAGCATGGTCAGGGCAGGTATATCACCTACACTGCGCATTGGGTAAACCTGCTGACGGCTGGCAAGCAAGGAATGCGTGGCATTGCAGAGGAGTTGGTGACACCGCCACGAATTGCAGGCAGTCCTGCTGCCACCTCCTCTACTCCTCCTACTCCATCCTCTTCCATAACCTCCTCGGCTGAGTCCTCTTGTGCCGCTGCTTCTTGCTCCACATCAACGGCACCCCCCCAGCTCCCCAGGTACTATTCCACATCCCGGATACGGCAGTGTCACGCCGTCTTGGGTTTGACTTGCTTGAAAGCAGAGAGTCACACCGGACAAGCACTCCTGTCCGCCCTGAACGCACAGGTGGAAAAGTGGCTGACTCCGCAGCACCTGGATATCGGCAAAGTGGTGTGTGACAACGGAAAAAATTTGATAGCGGCATTGAAGTTGGGCAAGTTGACACATGTGCCGTGCATGGCACATGTGTGTAATCTGATCGTACAACGCTTTGTGCATAATTACACAGGCTTACAGAACATCCTGAAGCAGGCCAGGAAGGTGTGTGGCCATTTCAGGCATTCCTACACGGCCATGGCTCACTTTGCCGATATCCAGCGGCGAAACAACATGCCAGTGAGGCGCTTGATTTGCGACAGCCCTACACGTTGGAATTCAACACTCCTAATGTTCGACCGCCTGCTCCAACAAGAAAAAGCTGTTAATGAATATTTGTATGACCGGGGTGCTAGGACAGCCTCTGGGGAGCTGGGAATTTTTTTGCCACTTTACTGGACGCTCATGCGCAATGCCTGTAGGCTCATGCGTCCTTTTGAGGAGGTGACAAACCTAGTCAGTTGCACCGAAGGCACCATCAGCGACATCATACCATTTGTTTTCTTCATGGAGCGTGCCCTGCGAAGAGTGCTGGATCAGGCTGTAGATGAGCGTGAAGAGGAAGAGGAAGAGTTGTGGTCACCATCACCACCAGAAACAGCCTTATCAGCATCGCTTGCTGGACCTGCGGCAACGCTGGAAGAGGATTGTGAGGAAGAGGAGTCAGAGGAGGATAGTAGCTTTGAGGAGGAGGAGGAGGAGCAAGACCAAACACAACAGGCATCCCAGGGTGCTCGTTGTCACCTATCTGGTACCCGTGGTGTTGTACATGGCTGGGGGGAAGAACATACCTTCAATGACATCAGTGAGGAGGAGGAACGGGAAATGAGTAGCTCGGCATCCAACCTTGTACAAATGGGGTCTTTCATGCTGTCCTGCCTGTTGAGGGACCCTCGTATAAAAAGGCTGAAGGAGAACGACCTGTACTGGGTGTCCATGCTACTAGACCCGCGGTATAAGCAGAAAGTGGCGGAAATGTTACCCAATTACAACAAGTCGGAAAGGATGCAGCATTTGCAAAATAAATTAAAAAGTATGCTTTACACAGCGTATAAGGGTGATGTCACAGCACAACGGGAATCTAACAGGGGGAGAGGTGGAAGTCATCCTCCTCCTCCTCCTCCCACTACCACGCCGGAAGGACAGGACGCTTTAAAGACGTGTTGTTGATGGAGGACATGCGGACCTTTTTAAGTCCTATGCATCGCCACAGCCCTTCGGGATCCACCCTCATAGAGCGACTCGACCGACAGGTAGCAGACTACCTCGCCTTAACTGCAGATATCGACACTCTGAGGAGCGATGAACCACTTGACTACTGGGTATGCAGGCTTGACCTGTGGCCTGAGCTATCCCAATTTGCGATATAACTTCTGGCCTGCCCCGCTTCAAGTGTCCTGTCAGAAAGGACCTTCAGTGCAGCAGGAGGTATTGTCACTGAGAAGAGAAGTCGCCTAGGTCAAAAAAGTCTAGATTACCTCACCTTTATTAAGATGAATGAGGGATGGATCCCGAAGGGACTGACACTGGGCGATACATTCGATTAAAAAAGGCCTGATGAGATGAGCTGCCTTGGGCTAAAAATTGTCCACACGCTGCTGTATTTTAGCTCTGAATGACGTTTGACTTGCGTGACTTATCCGCCACCAACTAGGGTTCAAGCCGCCATGTTTTAGGGCACTTTCTGCCTGTGAAACAGACATCAATTTTTCTGGACGCTGCTACAGCAGCGGCTGCAACAATACCAAATTTTTCAGGCATGTGTACATGCCTAATTTTTAGGCCCACTGGTGCAAGTGGACTGATTACAATTACAGGGCCTCTAAAGAGTCCTGTATTGTTATTTGTCGTCACTACCTTCCCGCGTCGGGAGTGGGTCATTTGCGCCCCTGCTGCCTTCCTTGCATGTGGTAGCTGTTTGTCAGGGATTTGTCAATCCATATCTGCCAAGTGACCCTATGTAGGGGGAACAGTCCCTATTCTGCTCTGTGTCAGTGTGTATCATGGTCTCTGTGGACAAGGAACAGTCTCTATTCTGCTCTGTGTCAGTGTGTATCAGGGGTTTTGAGGACAGGTGTCAATCCATATCTGCCAAGTGACCCTATGTAGGGGGAACAGTCTCTATTCTGCTCTGTGTCAGTGTGTATCAGGGATCATTAGGATAGGTGTCAATCCATATCTGCCAAGTGACCCTATGTAGGGGGAACAGTCTCTATTCTGCTCTGTGTCAGTGTGTATCAGGGATCATTAGGACAGGTGTCAATCCATATCTGCCAAGTGACCCTATGTAGGAGGAACAGTCTCTATTCTGCTCTGTGTCAGTGTGTATCAGGGATCATTAGGATAGGTGTCAATCCATATCTGCCAAGTGACCCTATGTAGGAGGAACAGCCCCTATTCTGCTCTGTGTCAGTGTGTATCAGGGATCATTAGGACAGGTGTCAATCCATATCTGCCAAGTGACCCTATGTAGGAGGAACAGTCCCTATTCTGCTCTGTGTCAGTGTGTATCAGGGATCATTAGGATAGGTGTCAATCCATATCTGCCAAGTGACCCTATGTAGGGGGAACAGTCTCTATTCTGCTCTGTGTCAGTGTGTATCAGGGATCATTAGGATAGGTGTCAATCCATATCTGCCAAGTGACCCTATGTAGGAGGAACAGTCCCTATTCTGCTCTGTGTCAGTGTGTATCAGGGATCATTAGGATAGGTGTCAATCCATATCTGCCAAGTGACCCTATGTAGGGGGAACAGTCTCTATTCTGCTCTGTGTCAGTGTGTATCAGGGATCATTAGGATAGGTGTCAATCCATATCTGCCAAGTGACCCTATGTAGGGGGAACAGTCCCTATTCTGCTCTGTGTCAGTGTGTATCATGGTCTCTGTGGACAAGGAACAGTCTCTATTCTGCTCTGTGTCAGTGTGTATCAGGGGTTTTGAGGACAGGTGTCAATCCATATCTGCCAAGTGACCCTATGTAGGGGGAACAGTCTCTATTCTGCTCTGTGTCAGTGTGTATCAGGGGTTTTGAGGACAGGTGTCAATCCATATCTGCCAAATGACCCTATGTAGGGGGAACAGTCTCTATTCTGCTCTGTGTCAGTGTGTATCAGGGCTGGGCTTTGAGGACAGGTGTCAATGTTAGGTGATGTCTGCCCTTTATGGATTAAAAGCAGACTCTGCATCAACTGTGCAATTTTCCATGGGAGTTTTGCCACAGTCCAGGTGTTAGTCCCCTTGAAACAACTTTTCCATCACTATTGTGGCCAGAAAGAGTCCCTGTTGTTTTTAAAATTCGCCTGCCCATTGAAGTCATGGCGGTTCGCGCGGTTCGCAGGTTCGCGAACATTTGCGGAAGTTCGCGTTCGCGAACCGAAAATTCCGGGTTCGCGACAACACTAGTGGCATTTTTAGACATACAGCACAATAAAAAATGTAGACAGAAAACTACCAATATATCCCCTTAGTGACCAGACCGTTTTTCAATTTTCTTACCGTTAAGGACCAGGGCTGTTTTTACATTTCTGCTGTGTTTGTATTTAGCTGTAATTTTCCTCTTACTCATTTACTGTACTCACACATATTATTTACAGTTTTTCTCACCATTAAATGGTCTTTCTAAATATACCATTATTTACATCATATAATTTATGATAACAAAATTATAAAATATGATGAAATAATTGAAAAAAACAATCTTTTTCCAACTTTGACAACCAAAATCTGTTACGCATCTACAGCCGTCAAAAAACACCAATAGTTTCTAAATTTAGTTCTGAGTTTAGAAATACCCAATGTTAACATGTTCTTAGCTTTTTTTTTTGCATGTTATAGGGCTATAAGTACAAGTAGGACATTACTGTTTTAAAATATATATTTTTAAATTAATCAATAGGGACATTGTAACATTGTTATCTGTCATAAATCTCTGAATGACACCTCACATGTACATATTTGATGAAAGTATACAACCCAGGGTATTCAATATGGGGTATGTCCAGTCTTTTTTAGTAGCCACTTAGTCACAAACACTGGCCAAAGTTTTCATTTATATTTGTATGTGTGTTAAAAATGCAAAAAACAATTATGTTTGTGACTAAGTGGCTACTAAAAAAGACTGAACATACCCCATTCGCAATACCTTGGGTTGTCTTCTTCTGCAAACGGTATGCCATCATGGGGGTAATTCTCATTCCTGGGCTACCATATGCTCTCAAAGGCAACATAACCAATCTTTCAAATTTCAATGTAAAAAAATGAAAAAAACAGCCTTATATTTGACCCTGTAACTTTAAAAAACACTATAAAACCTGTACATAGGGGATACTGTTATACTTGAGAGACTTCGCTGAACACAAATATCAGTGTTTCAAAACAGTAAAACATATAACTATGATATCATCAGTGAGAGTTACATTTGTGTGTGAAAAATGCAAAAAATAGTAACTTTTACTGACAGTATCATCGCTGTGATATGTTTTACTGTTTTTAAACACTAATATTTGTGTTCAGAGAAGTCTCCTGAGTAAAATAGTACCCCCCCCCCCATGTATAGGTTTTAGGGTGTCATGGAAAGTTACAGGGTTAAATACAGGGCTAGCAAATTAAATTCTCTGGACCTTCGGCCTGGGTTGTCAGGCCGGTCCCTCAAATTGCAATCAATAAAGTTACTTAATTATTTAAAAGTATTTCATTAATATGCACATAGAATTTAAATGTATATACATATTTATATATTTGAAGTCTACGCGAATATTTATGAAATTATTTATGTAATTATGTATATGGATAATGTGTATATATAATTTCATTCCAAGTGTATGTTGATATATATATATATATATATATATATATATATATATATATATATATATTTTTTTTTTTTTTTAACTTAACATATTTTTAGCTCCGCCCCAACCTGAATTAGGACAGGAAAAAAACATGAAAAATGAGACAGAAATCCCGAGTCAAATACGAAGCAAGGGTCAGGAAACCAAAAAACATGAGTCAAATACAAAGAAGGACTAGGAGGACAGGAGCACTAAATGAGGATCCAAACAAAAACCACATTAGGGCAAAGAATGGAGGCTAAAACATGCCTTAAATAGGCTCAAAAGAGTTCCCATTGGTCCACGCCATCTCTGCGAGCCCACACAGCATTGGGTCAACTAGATAACATGGTCCCTTTAAGGTAATGACATCATGGCTATTTCTTTTATTTTTAGGGATGCAGTTTGTCCCGTGAACCAGCAGAGTGAACCTTCGCGGGACTGTAGGTGAGTATTATATTCAGGCCGCGCGCCACATGGATCATTCGGGCCGCAAGGCCCGAGGACTGAGGCAATGCGGCCACGCGGTGCCTTCTTCCCATCTGGCCCGAGGAGAGGAGCGGTGCGGGCGCCGGGTAAAGGTAAGTTTGTGACACAGAGCACCTTTATTTTTTCTGGAGGTGTTAGTCTGTTTTTAATGAATGCATCAAATATCACCGGCAATCCATCCATCCTTAAGGGGTTAAAATGTGGGATTTATTACTGAACAAGTCTTGGCAAAAAAAAGACTTGCCCACCAGAGCACTGTGATTGGGTAGCCTTCCTCACTTATAACAATTAGTGCTTGGGGGTAGGTAGGGTTATCAGTAGGGGTTGCTTTGTGCTTGGGGACCCACAGCTACAATGTAGCATATGTATTAACCATTTTATGGGCAGGAAACTGAACATTTCTGGGCCTGTGCATTAAGAATCCAATGGACACATTACCTGTCAAATGCATTCTGCACATTCTGTCTAACATTTTGTATTATTGTGTTTGTAGAACCTAAAATGAAAGAAATACCATTTGTAGTACATGGCAATGATGAGTAGTTACAATGAAACAATATAAAGTGATTTATCAATGTTTATTTAGGATTGTAGTTTTATTAACAAAAAAGAAAATGCAATGTTGTCTTAGAAAGAAGGTCACATGGTACAGATTCAAGTTAATTTATCTTCTGTGACAGATCAATTTTCTACAACCGCCATCATTAGCCAGAAATACATTTGTCTGAGCGAAGTGTGTTTGTGGCCATTGCAAAGGCTTGCTCAGTAGTGAGATTTAATTTGAATTGTTTCCTATTATTTAGTAAACCGCTAAGATAAAAGCAGCATGCTTTTCTGTTTACATTCAGAAAATATTCCTACTATGTGCCAATAGTTAATGTGATCGAGAGTAATGTGCATCAAAAAAATCTCTATATATCTTTTTAAAACTTGAAGTTATTTTTATTAGCCATTATATAAAGAATTAAGTCACATACTGTAAGCTGCAACAATGTTGAAATGATCTCTTCTTTGTCAATTAACAAAATCAAAAAACCTTGTCTGACTCCAGAGGCAAAACTAGAAACCACAGAGCCCCGGTGCGAAAGTTGTCCTGGGCTCCCCCATATGTCTACCCACCCTACTGTCCACCACATATCTACCCCCCCCATACGTCCCACCCCACACACATGTAGACAGATACACTTGCAGACACACACACATATAAACAGAGACACATACATACATAGACAACACCCATATATAGGCACACATACATACAGACACACAAGCATGCAGACACACACACATACATGCAGACACACATATACACACAGACACATACATACAGATACGCATGCATACACACATACAGACACACATACATACAGACACACAAACACACACATACAGAGACACATTCATATAGACATGCATACACTAATGCAGGCACACACACACATACATAGATACATACAAACACCGACATACAGAGACACATTCATATAGACATGCATACACTAATGCAGACACACACACACATATATACACAGACACATACACACACACAGGCAATATACATACAGACACACAAACATGCAGACACATAAACATACATGCAGAAATACACATACACACACACATACATACAAACACGCACATACAGAGACACATTCATACAGACATGCATACACTAACACACACACACACGCAAAATTATTTAGTCACCCTCCTGTTTCCTACCATTTAGAGTTCCCATTCTGACTTCCTCATCTCCTTCCTCCTCCCTTTCAGCACGGTGATTGCTGGGAGGAAGTGACATCATCAAAGGGGGCCCAGTCGCGCTGTTAAAACGCCACATCGCTGACTGGACCCCCTGGAAATTAATTGCCATCGGCTGGCCCTAACAGCATTGACCACCCGATGAGCCCCTGAACGTGCGGCCCCGGCGGTTATACCACTGTCCCAGGCTGTGTTACATGGCTGGCAGGCAACCTGGTCACAGGGGTCTGCAGGGTGGTCTGGCCCCCTGGAGTGACGGGCCTTGTCGCAGCTGTGACCCCTGCAACTTCTGCCACTGTCTGTGTATAAGGTATTCTTCTAGCTCATAGTACATTCTAACTATGGTCTCAATTAAATGTTTTTGGATAAGCTTTTCAAATGATTGCAATCTGTTTTAAAAATGTCTCAAGTTATTTCTACATACATTCCCATAGTCTTTACTGGGAACTTCTGCAAAGAGGTTCATGCTGCAATATAAAACCCTGGCAACATGTTACCACAAAGATATAAAAGCAGTCATCAACTTAAAACAACTCAACCCATATCGGCACTATTACCAGCACATCAAGTAGGAAGGAATCCATCTGTTGAAAGACCTCCTTCGGAAATGGGATGTCAGGAATACTAGTTGATCCCGCACGTAGAATTATATCACACCTAGGTCTAAAGGTAACATCTTACCGGGCCTTAGAATGGCCGGACTTAACGTACCAGAGAATAGTCAGAATAATTGCCAAGGTCAGGGACACAGAAGGAGACACAATCGTTGAGGGAAAGCCAAAAGTCAGGGATAGAAGGAAGTCAAACAAAGCCAATAACCAGAAATAAACGCTCAGGAACACACTCTCGGACAACCACTAAGGGAAACCATGACAGGGCAATGAGGAAAATGAAAAAGGAATTTAAATAAGCCTCACTTAGATCTGATTGGCTGTACCCGATCTTTGACCCCAGAACGTGTGTGTGCATCCTATGCGCGATGTCACATGCACGCTGACATCATCAATAGCGTGGGCAGACATGGGGTTATAAATTGGAATGGATCAGCAGTGGCCAGAGTCCTTCAACATGCCACAGGAGTCAGATACACCGGCACATGGCTGCTGAGTAGCACCTCCGTTAATGCCAGAAAGAAATTTTCCATTACGGATATCACAAGGTGAGGATGAACATGTGACAGGGGACTGGTTTACCAGGCTAGACCTAAAAGATGCCTACTTGTCTGTTCCAGTTCATCAGAGGAGTCATCTGTTCCTGCTTTTTCTGTGGGTGGGTTGTCCATGGCAATTCACATGCCTCCTGTTTGAACCATGTTCAGTGGTGGTGTTTTTCTTAAACCACTAATAGCTCATGTGACAGACAATGGTCTAAGTAGGAATCCTACTTACACATCAGCTGCTTGGAACTAATAGCAGAATCTCTAGCCATTTGCAACTTTGCAGTCTCATTTGGATGGACAACTTCTCCACTGTACAATACATCAACCAATTGGGCAGAGCTCGCTCTTGCATTCTCTCAGAACTGCCAAGGGAGATTTACCAATTTTGCTTTGACTGTAATATTACACTACAGACAGGAAACCTTCTGAGAGCATCAAATCTGACTGTGGACTGGTTCTCCATACATTGGAGAGACACCGGTAACTGTACAGGTTGATCTTCCAAACCCTCAGTCCTCTTTGCGGACTGTTGCTTCTGGACCTTTTTGCCTCCAGAAACAATCACCAAACTGCAGATTATTTCAGCTGGCTCTTGGATCCAGACTTCCAGGCATATGTTTTTCATGCAAACATGACTGCTGCTGGGATCCTACATGTTTCCACGGTTTGTGATGTTGGCACGTGTGATCTGTTATTTATGAGTACAGCAGGTAGTTGTTACCTTGATAGCCCCCATTTGGCAGGGACAACCCTGGTATCTGGATCTCCAAGAAATGTCATACAGGGACCTTCGACTTTTTCTGTGTTTCCCTCTCCTCTTGTTAGATCCACTCTAGAATCCACATCCTTTGTTTCTTCAACTTACCTTTAGCCACCTGGACTCTTTCTGGAGTGCTTGGAACTTTAGCCACTTCATTGAAACAGCTAAATCTCTACTTTGGAATTCCTGGGCCCCAGGTACCAGGAAATGTTATCTTTTTGTGCAGCATTTGACTCTCTAGGTCTCTCTGCCCAAAATCATTCTGGGATGTGTCTGTTGTTCTCCACCAAATATCCCAAGGTGGGGATTGTACTGCCAGTGCACATCTACATACAGCTATCCAAGTTCTTAAATCTGTAAGTGCATTTTCACTTCTTATTTTGCCATTTATGCAGGACATTGTACGCTATATTCTGCTGTATCTTTCTGTCTCCACATATCACATATAACTTCTGAGAATGCATCTACAGCAGAAACATATAAAGGCGCTTCTTCTTCTACGCACCTTTTTATTGGACCGGTACGAGGGAAACTCTGGTTTCAGTGTTCGAGCTGCCTACCTTTTTCGATTGTATGTGCTAGAAACCCAGTGTTTAGTTAATTAAACTAGATATACATGTTCATCATCCTTCTGTTGTCACTGGGCCATGTTGTCTATCTCAAAATTCTAGACCAAGCAAATGCATTAATTTATGATCAAGCTATTTATTATTCTGTTTGTCTTATAAAGGGTATGAAAACTGGGAATTCACAGTATCCTTAATTAGTCTAGAATGCAATTCATCATTGGCATGTATTTTTTTTGGTAGCTACAGATGAAACTTTTTGTTAGTCGTGTTGCCTTTCATTTTAGTTTCACGTGAACCTGCATCTTTCTGACACGTGGAACTTGCCACTGAGCTCTTCTCTATGTCTTCAATCGATACAGAGATCCTTTGATAGCTTTGGAAGTCTCAGTTGTTTATCTTCTGATCAGATAATGTAAAAATGGGTCTTTCAAAAGATAGCAGTTATGTCATTTATAGCTGTCATATGTAAAGGAACAATGATTTGTATTGATTCGCCGGATGCAAGTCCATTGCCGTCTTCCACAAATGACTTTCAGTCTTATCTCTTTGAAAGCATGACAATCAAAAGGGCAATGAAAAGTACTTGAGTATTGATTAAACAAACTGGTCATTAAAACTGCAACTGACATTTTCAACACATTCAAGTATATCCTTTGCCTCAATAATAATGCCAGCACACAGCGCTTTAAAGAATGTAATGCTTAATATTTTACATGCCCTCAGAATGTCCTTCCACTTAAAAACCTGGGAACATTTTGTACAATTTTTTTCAATACATATAATTTATAAAGAGGGATTTCAAAAGAATCTACTGTGTAAAGTCATATCTCTCTGATTTAAGGGCCTCTGGTTTGTTTTTATGTTAAAATATATGAATGCTCCCAGGCACTTTCAACTGGTTCACAAATACTCTTAGATTAATGACAGGTTAAAAAATGTGTCCTGCAAAATGTACTTTGCCAGTTTAAAGACGTGACTGGGGTTTGCATGAAACCTTTTTATATAAATTAATTTTTTTTTAATAAATCTATCTATCTATATCTTTATGCAAGGTATAATTTTGTATTAAAGACAGATTTCAATGATTTGTTATAAAATATGATGTATGTTGTTATGTATCTATCTACAAACAAAAAAGAGTAACCTTGCACTCCTACTTTCAGTCTTTGTGACCTGGTGCTCGATAGCACTAAAATGTATAAAGTAAGTTATCAGCACTCCAAGGATTTCCAACAAAATGAGTTTACTTGAAAAAGTGTCACATAAAGTCAATGTTTCAGTTCCACATAGGAACGTTCCTCAGGACAAACACTATTTGTATTAGTGTATGTCTGTGTATGTGTTTATATGCAGGCTCAATTTATTTTAAAGGGTAGATTATGCATCCAAACCTTATATTTCACATGAATTACATCATGCCTGTGAATTATATCTTCTAGTTTATCTATGTGAATTACAGTTTTTTTTTTTCCAAGTTGTTTTATCTACATACCAACTAGCTTGTAATGTCACACATGCACGGCTGCTTGGTTTACCCTTTTAAAGAAACAAAATAAAAATGACAAATATTTATTATTGAAACAAATACCATGTTTGGCTCCTGAAAGAAAAAAAAAAAGAAAAAGAAACATAAACCATTAATTTATATCATATGTATCTACCTCATCTGTATCATATTACGCATGGAAGATAAAATGATTTGTGTCATGTTATATAATGTTACATTTTATCAGAGACAGGTTATTGATAACAGAGGGCATATGATATCAGTCCAGGAGAAATGAGCAGGCAGCCCAGATCAAAGTCTAGAGTGCCATCCAAGGTGAAGAGCAGGAGAGATCAATAACAAGGGTAAGATTAAAGCAAAGTCTATAATCAGTAATAAAGGACCAACATATACTGCAGCACTAATGCTGAGTACAGTGGAAACATCATAATAATAATTTAACTGATTCAGAATTCAGAAATTTCATTCTAATGCAAGTTAGAGGTGTTAGCGAAGGTTGCAAAAAGTTGCTTTTTATCACAAGAAGGAGACATGGCTGTACACAAAAACAATAGGTTGACTATGCAGTAATAATAGTCTTACTTCCAAACTGCCCCTGACTCTGCACTAATAATAGTTCTACTCCCAGTCTGCCTTAGATAATGCATTAAGAGTCCAAGTTCCAGACTGCCTAAGACTACAAAGCATTAACAGTCCAACTTCCAAATATTATTAGACTCTGCGGTAATAAGAATCCTTCTCCCAGACTGCCACAGACTGCAGTAATAACAGTCCTTCTCCCAGACTGCCACATACTGCAGTTATAACAGTCCTACTCCCAGACTGCAATAATAGCAATCCTAAAAACTAGATTCACACTATTGAAGAGACCATCAGGGTTATTAAGCAGCTGAAAAGTGTCAAGGCAGCAGGAGTCCATGGAAATCCACCTGAAGACTGGAAGTATGGGGCCCAGCATTACATACTAAAATACATGACTTCTTTGTCTGCTGCTGGGAACAAGGCAAACTACCACAGGACTTCAGTGACACTATAAACATCACTTTGTATAAGAATAAGGGAGAAAAGTCTGACTGCTCCAACTATCGGTGGATAACACTGCTCTCTGTCGTAGGAAACATCTTCGCAAGGGAACTTTTGAATAGACTTGTACCCATCATTGCAGAAGAACAGTTGTCTTCTGCTGCTGTCAATGCTGATAGGAATCCAATAATACTAACGCTCCAGCATCACATGCCTTCATTATGTAATGGGAAATATATGGAATTTTTGATATAAATATCAAGCTGATTCACACTGCAGACCCTGAAGTCACTATTTCCGTGCACTGGAGAAACAAATGCAAGAAAATAATTGTATAATTTGCTTTAGCCTTACATCTGACTTAGTTTATCACATGCTCATACTATTTAATCCCATTAAATGTCATTCTTCGTAATTACTAAGGCTCTTGAGATTTTTTTTTTTGCTGTAGACAGAAATGTGTTCAGCTAAAAACACCAATAAAATGCTGCATCGCTCTGAGTAAAAAATACTCTCCTGAGCCAAATAAAAGCAGTGCCTTTTAATTATAAATGTACCAAATGTGTATATTCTATGATTAAAAAAACACCACTTGTTTCTTTTTCATTCTCATTCAAAGCAGAAATATTCTAATTTCAAATGAAGAACTGTGTGTCCCCTAAACAAACAACTGCGTGGGGAAATGAAAGAATTTGATGCAGTAATTGGGAAAAAGAAAGTCTGCCAGAGATTAAACGGAGTTGCATGCATTGGCAGAGAATTCTTCTTGCACCTGCAGCTATTTTAATTTAACCCTCTGTTAATAATGACAAGGAGAAAGAGTCTGGGGAGATGCAAACAGTATAGTAATGGTGGTGCTTGCAAATTGTAGCTGCTGTCCTGATGTGTGAATTTGCTGATACCTGAGATTCCCAATGATGCTCTAAAAAAGGAACCCTATCCCTAACCTTAATTCTAAATCTAATTACAAATGTTTTATATACTTAATATAAAAAGATATAATGGTGAAGCATGTATTAGAAGAAAATAATTTCTTAATGTGCCATGTTCAGACTTCAACATTATTCTGTCTCCAGAATACCTCCATATGTCATTTTAATGAAAGAGATGATGGTTCTAGGATAAGGAAGTTTAAATGGAAACTGTAGGCACCCAGACCACTTCAGCTCATTGAAGTGGTCTGGATGCAATGTCCCTTTTGCACCTAGTGCTGCAATGTAAAACATTTCAGTTCTATAGAAACTGCAATGGTTAAATTGCTACACTAAGTCTGCCCACAGAGGGCTTCATGGATTGAAATGGACCTTTGGTCCTGTTCTGACGCTAGACGTCCTCACGCTCTGTATGAGGACATCGAGCGTCAGATTGTTCCCAAAGCATTGATTTAATAATTACTATGGGGAGGTCTAATGCACATGGGGCATTTGCCAAGTATGCAAAATAGTGCCCACTCGTTGTGGGATGTCAGAGGCCCAGTTAAGTAAATAAAGTAAATAAGTAAATAAAGTGTTTCTAACCCTTTATTTACCGGGGAGGAGGGATGCGATGGATGGGTGAGGCAGGGGAGCAATAGTGCCAGGAATAAAGCTTTGGATTTCTGGCACTCCACTATAGTTTCCCTTTAAGCATGGAACTTTAGTCATAGGCTTTTTATTTCCATCTATCCCTTCTATTAAAGAGAGCGCAACCTTCATCCAGCTATTTCCAGGAAGATGGCACAATCCAAAACAAAAACCTGTGTCCAGCAAATGAAAATGTATCTTTGATCAGGGGCAAACATTTAAAGTAGGTTTGACGTTGCCATATTTGCAGTCTGTGGATTTCACGTAGAAGTTCTAATGTAAGATGGCCACTTGTGCCACACCCCTGGTGTACTTGCTTTTTTAGTTTTTACTTCTGTATTTGCTGGCTAGTTATCCAGGCATTATTTATTCATTCATTCGATCAGTAATGTGTTTAGTAATTTATTTACTAAACTCAAATTCCTTATTCTATTCCACATTCCCAACGCAACAAATTTAGGGGGAGATTTATGCAAGAACAAGTTTATGTTGGGTCACATCACCATGGAAACCAACATAATGTTTCTGTAAATTTAACACTTTAATAGGTTAAAACCAGGTTTATTTCGAGGCCTATCACCTTAGAAACTAACATAAAGTTTTTGAACATTTAGCACTTTTACACCCATATCAGAACCTATTTCACCTTGATAAATATCTCCCTCTAATTTTAGAATTTGTCTGTTAACTAACAGTCAAATTGTTACAATTCTCTTAGCAGTTTGTATTTTTTTTTCCGGCAGGTCTGAAATGTACAGATTTGTAAACCCAAATGATTAGGTTTGCTACATACATTTTTTGATTGATATATGAAAACTTTGCAATTAAGGTGACAGATTGGATGTTAGTAGTGATGTACCGAACGGTTCGCTGGCGAATAGTTCCAGGCGAACATAGCGTGTTCGCGTTCGCCACGGCGGGTGAACATATGCGCAGTTCGATCCGCCCCCTATTAGTCATCATTGAGTAAACTTTGACCCTGTGCCTCACAGTCAGCAGACACATTCCAGCCAATCAGCAGCAGACCCTCCCTTCCAGACCCTCCCACCTCCTGTACAGCATCCATTTTAGATTCATTCTGAAGCTACATTCTTAGTGAGAGGAGGGAAAGTGTAGCTGCTGCTGATTTGATAGGGAAATTAATAGCTAGGCTAGTGTATTCAGTGTCCACTACAGTCCTGAAGGACTCATCTGATCTCTGCTGTAAGGACAGCACCCCCAAAAGCCCTTTTTAGGACTAGAACATCAGTCTGTTTTTTTTCCCTGTGTAATCTAATTGCAGTTGCCTGCCTGCCAGCTTCTGTGTCAGGCTCACAGTGGATACTGTGCCCACTTACCCAGTGCCACCACTCATATCTGGTGTCACAATAGCGTGCATTTAAAAACAAAAAAAATGTTTTGACTGTAATAGATTTAATAGCAGTTAGTTGTCTGCAAGCGTCTGTGTGTCAGGCCTACAGTGTGTACTCTGCCAACCTCTGCCAGTGCACAGTGCCACTCATATCTGGTGTCACAATAGCGTGCATTTAAAAACAAAAATGTTTTTTTCACTGTTATAGATTGAATAGCAGTTAGTTGTCTTCAAGCGTGTGTGTCAGACCTACAGCGTCTACTCTGCCAACCTCTGCCAGTGCACAGTGCCACTCATATCTGGTGTCACAATAGCGTGCATTTAAAAACAAAAAAGTTTTTGACTGTAATATAATAGCAGTCAGTGTCCTTCATAAGTGTGTATCAGGCCAAAGCGTGTACTCTGCCAACCTCTGCCAGTGCACAGTGCCACTCTTATCTGGTGTCGCAATAGATTGCATTTAAAAACCAAAAAACTTTTTTCACTGTTATAGATTGAATAGCAGTTACCGTATATACTGGAGTATAAGCCGAGTTTTTCAGCACATTTTTTGTGCTGAAAACCCCCAACTCGGCTTATACTCGAGTCAATAGTCTGTATTATGGCAATTTGCATTGCCATAATACAGACTGGGGCTGGCAGAGCTGTACTTACCTTTCCTGCAGCTCCTGTCAGCTCCCTTCTCCTCTGCGCCGTCCGTTCAGCACCTCGGTCAGCTCCCAGTGTAAATCTCGCGAGAGCCGCGGCTCTCGCAAGATTTACACTGGGAGCTGACAGAAGAGCTGCACGGACGGCGCAGAGGAGGAGAAGAGAGCTGACAGGAGCTGCAGGAAAGGTAAGTACAGCTCTGACAGCCCCCTTCTCCCCCCACTGAACTGCCAATGCTGGACCACCAGGGAAGGAGCCCCACCCACACACACACACACTGCATTCATACACACACTGCATTCATACACACACTGCACTCATACACACTGCACTCATACACACTGCACTCATACACACTGCACTCATACACACACTGCACTCATACACACTGCACTCATACACACTGCACTCATACACACACTGCATTCATACACACTGCACTCATACACACACTGCACTCATACACACACTGCATTCATACACACACAGTGCATTCATACACACACACTGCACTACTACACACACTGCACTCATACGCACACGCTGCACTCATACGCACACGCTGCACTCATACGCATACGCTGCACTCATACGCACACGCTGCATTCATACGCACACGCTGCATTCATACGCACACACTGCATTCATACACTCACACTGCACTCATACACACACACTGCATTCATACACACACACACTGCATTCATTATACACACACTGTAAATAAATATTCAATTAATATATTTTTTTTAGGATCTAATTTTATTTAGAGATTTACCAGTAGCCGCTGCATTTCCCACCCTAGTCTTATACTCGAGTCAATAAGTTTTCCCAGTTTTTTGGGGTAAAATTAGGGGCCTCGGCTTATATTCGGGTCGGCTTATACTCGAGTATATACGGTAGTTGTCTTCAAGCGGGTGTGTCAGGCCTACAGCGTGTACTCTGCCAACCTCTGCCAGTGCACAGTGCCACTCTTATCTGGTGTCGTAAAAAAAATTGAATTTAAAACCCAAAAAACTTTTTTCACTGTTATAGATTGAATAGCAGTTAGTTGTCTGCAAGCGGGTGTCAGGCCTACAGCGTGTACTCTGCCAACCTCTGCCAGTGCACATTGCCACTCATATCTGGTGTGACAATAGCATGCATTTAAATTTTTTTTTTTTTTTCACTGTTATAGATTGAATAGCAGTTAGTTGTCTTCAAGCGGGTGTGTCAGGCCTACAGCGTGTACTCTGCCAACCTCTGCCACTGTACAATGCCACTCATATCTGGTCTCACAGTAGCTTGCATGCATAGTACCACTAACCAAAAAAAAAAAAATGACAGGCAGAGGCAGGCCACCACCCAGGGTCCATCGTGGTCAAGGTGCTGTGATTCACTTTTGCCCTAGAATAATGCCAAGTTTTCAGAGGCCATGTACCCTGAACTTGAAAAGTTCTGAGGACATAGTTGACTGGCTAACACAGGACACCCAATCTTCGACACTTCCTCTCGGAACCTTGACGCACCATCCTCCTCCAGCTTAGCTTCGGGCACCTCTCAAGATACCACTCACCCGCCTGCCGCCACCACCAACACTAGCACCACAGCCGCTTCACTGTATCTGTCAGAGGAGTTATTTACACATCCGTTTGAAGAAATGAGTGATGCGCAACCATTATTGCCAGAGGATGTAGATAACCGGGATATGTCTCAGTCAGGCAGCATTACACACATGGACGTACAGTGTGATGATGATGATGTTGTACCCGCTGCTGCTTCCTTTGCTGAGTTGTCAGATACAAGTGAAGTGGTTGATGATGACGATGCGTCCATGGATGCCACGTGGGTGCCCGCTCGGCAAGAAGAAGAACAGGGCGAAAGTTCAGATGGGGAGACAGAGAGGAGGAGGAGGAGATGGGTTGGAAGCAGGGGGAGGTCATCGCAAGGAGCTAGTGGCACAGTCAGACAGCATGCATCGGCACCCGGGGTCAGCCCGACAGCACGCCAATCAACGCATGCTGTGTCCACCACCAGAATGCCGTCATTGCAGAGCTCAGCAGTGTGGCATTTTTTTTGTGTGTCTGCCTCTGACAACAGCGATGCCATTTGCAACCTGTGCCAAAAGAAACTTCGTGGGAAGTCCAACACCCACCTAAGTACAACTTTGCGTAGGCACATGATCGCACATCACAAATGCCTATGGGATCAACACATGAGTACAAGCAGCACACAAACTCAAAGCCGCCATCCTCCTCCTGGTCCTGCATCTTCAGCCACATCAACCACTGCTGTCCTCCTTGCCCCCTCTCAACCATCCGCCACTCCATCTCTCGCCTTGAGCAGTTCTCGCTCATCTGCCCACAGTCAGGTGTCTGTCAAGGACATGTTTGAGCGTAAGAAGCCAATGTCAGAAAGTCACCCCCTTGCCCGGCGTCTGACCGCTGGCTTGTCTGAACTATTAGCCCGCCAGCTTTTACCATACAAGCTGGTGGAGTCTGAGGAGTTCAAAAATGTGTAGCTATTGGGACACCGCAGTGGAAGGTACCCGGACGAAATTTCTTTTCACAAAAGGCAATCCCCAATCTGTATTCGATTGTGCAAAAGGAAGTAATGGCATGTCTGGCACACAGTGTTGGGGCAAGGGTTGATCTGACCACTGATACCTGGTCTGCAAAGCATGGTCAGGGCAGGTTGTGATGAGACCAATCTCGCCACATTGCATTGGAGGAACCTGGTTGCCCGCCTGCTGCCTTTGGACTATGGACCAGATTTGAAAAGACTTATTTTCCCTGCAGAAAGGCTTATTCATGCCTTTTCTGCCGGGGTGTTCGGTAGATTTTATCTACCAAACAAACTAACGAATGCGCGACCACCTGGGAGCTGGAGTGTGCCATGAATTTTTGTCCCTGAAGCTGCGGTTAACCGCAGCTTAATTGACGAATCCAGGGTGGTCTTTGTTCGGTTGCCGACCACGAGGCGGCGGCCGTTTTAATCGTGCGAAAGACCAGCGGTGTTCGGCAAACATTCTATGGAACTAAAAACGGACACTTATTTGCACGAACACCGCTGAGCCGTCCGTCTCCTGGTTCCTATTCGTGGGAATGTAGCCGAACAGCCGTTTATTCAGTATTTTGTTTAATGTGAATATGTGTTAACCCAGATAGCTATGCCATGGAGCCCATTCGTGTGATTAAAGACTTTGGCTCCATGGCAATTGAACTGTGTGAATAGGATCTGAGCGCTATTCGGTAGTTGTGTGCGCTCAGATCCCAGCTATCTGGGGATATGTGACATGCCTATGTTTTATGTGTAAAATATGACTTTATATATTTTAAAGTGTTTGCTGTCTTTTGTGTCCCCACGTGTGTAATGGAGTTTTGCCTCTGTCCTGGGAGATAATTGAATTACTTCTCAATTATCTCCAGGATAGAGGGAGGAGATCAGGATGCATTGTGGGGATGTTTTACTGCTGTATGTCTGTAATTGGTGTATGTCTGTCTTTTGTCACAGTCTTCCATTTGGTCCCCTAGGGGAGTGTCCACCAGGTGGGAGACCTGCATAAATACTGAGCGGGTAGCCCTTAGTAAAACAGACCACTGCTTGACCCTCAACACGGAGCCTTGTCTCGTTATTGGGGGGATTCACTGTATGCTGACAGAGACTGATTGCCAGGAGTGTAAGCCGCTTGGGAGCTTTTCCTGTTCGTCTGCTAGCAGCTATTCGTGAGGTTCCAGTTCGGGAGTGTATGCAGTTCGGGAGTTTGGTGCATTCACTTGTATTCAATTCGTGAGTTTTGGGTGTTCTACAGTAGCTGTGCCTGTCTCAGAAAGGGGATTATCGCCTAAACGGTTTTAACCCCTTGTCTGCTGAAACGGTCTGTAACACAGGTATACCACCTTCACTGCGCATTGGGTAAACCTGCTGACGGCTGCCAAGCATGGAGTGCGTGGCTCTGCAGAGGAGTTGGTGACACCGCCACGACTTGCAGGCAGGCCTGCTGCCACCTCCTCTACTCCTCCTACTCCATCCTCTTCCATAACCTCCTCGGCTGAGTCCGCTTCTGCCCCAGCTCCCCAGGTACTATTCCACATCCCGGATACGGCAGTGTCACGCTGTCTTGGGTTTGACTTGCTTGAAAGCAGAGAGTCACACCGGACAAGCACTCCTGTCCGCCCTGAACGCACAGGTGGAAAATGGCTGACTCCACAGCAAATGGAGATCAGCAAAGTGGTTTGTGACAAAGGAACAAATTTGTTGGCGGCATTGAAGTTGGGCAAGTTGACACATGTGCCGTGCATGGCACATGTGTGTAGTCTGATCGTACAACACTTTGTGCATAAGTACACAGGCTTACAGGATGTCCTGAAGCAGGCCAGGAAGGTGTGTGGCCATTTCAGGCGTTCCTACATGGCCATGGCGCACTTTGCAGATATCCAGCGGCGAAACAACATGGCAGTGAGGCGCTTGATTTGCGACAGCCCGACACGTTGGAATTAAAAACTCCTAATGTTCGACCGCCTGCTCCAACAAGAAAAAGCCGTTAATGAATATTTGTATGACTGGGGTGCTAGAAGAGCCTCTGGGGAGCTGGGAATTTTTTTGCCACGTTACTGGACGCTCATGCGCAATGCCTGTAGGCTCATGCGTCCTTTTGAGGAGGTGACAAACCTAGTCAGTTGCACCGAAGGCACCATCAGCGACATCATACCATTTGTTTTCTTCCTGGAGCGTGCCCTGCGAAGAGTGCTGGATCAGGCCGTAGATGAGCGTGAAGAGGAAGAGGAAGAGTTGTGGTCACCATCACCACCAGAAACAGCTTTATCAGCATCGCTTGACGGACCCGCGGTAACACTGGAAGAGGATTGTGAGGAAGAGGAGTCAGAGGAGGAATGTGGCTATGAGGAGGAAGAGGAAGACCAACCACAACAGGCATCCCAGGGTGCTCGTTGTCACCTATCTGGTACCCGTGGTGTTGTACGTGGCTGGGGGGAAGAACATACCTTCATTGAGATCACTGAGGAGGAGGAACGGGAAATTAGTAGCTCGGCATCCAACCTTGTTCAAATGGGGTCTTTCATGCTGTTGTGCTTGTTGAGGGACCCTCGTATAAAAAGGCTGAAGGAGAACGACCTGTACTGGGTGTCCACGCTACTAGACCCCCGGTATAAGCAGAAAGTGGCTGAAATGTTACCAAATTACAACAAGTCGGAAAGGATGCAGCATTTGCAAAATAAATTAAAAAGTATGCTTTACACAGTGTATAAGGGTGATGTCACAGCACAACAGGAATCTAACAGGGGAAGAGGTGAAAGTAATCCTCCTCCTCCCACGACCACGACGGCAAGGACAGGACGCTTTACAGACGTGTTGTTGATGGAGGACATGCGGAGCTTTTTAAGTCCTACGCATCGCCACAGCCCTTCGGGATCCACCCTCAGAGAATGACTCGACCGACAGGTAGCAGACTACCTCGCCTTAACTGCAGATATCGACACTCTGAGGAGTGATGAACCCCTTCACTACTGGGTGTGCAGGCTTGACCTGTGGCCTGAGCTATCCCAATTTGCGATAGAACTTCTGGCCTGCCCCGCTTCAAGTGTCCTGTCAGAAAGGACCTTCAATGCAGCAGGAGGTATTGTCACTGAGAAGAGAAGTTGCCTAGGTCAAAAAAGTCTAGATTACCTCACCTTTATTAAGATGAATGAGGGATGGATCCCGAAGGGACTGACAGTGGGCGATACATTCGACTAAGAAAGGCCTGATGAGCTGCCTTGGGCTAAAAATGGTCCACACGCTGTGTTATTTTAGCTCTGAATGCCGGTTGACTTGCGTGACTTATCCGCCACCAACTAGGGTTCAAGCCGCAATGTTTTAGGGCACTTTCTGCCTGTGAAACAAACATCAATTTTTCTGGCCGCTGCTACAGCAGAGGCTGCAACAATACCTAATTTTTAAGGCATGTGTACATGCCTAATTTTTCGGGCCTCTGGTGCTGCACTGTGGCTTAAAAAACCAAACCAAAAAAAGGTACATAACAGGGATTAAACTGATAGGAATAGTACTACTTAACACACCACTCGTATTTGGTGGCACATTAGATTGCACGCGCAGTGCTCCAAATTTGAAGTAGGAGGACCGACCAAGCATCTTCTTCCATCTCCCAGTTCCTAAAATCGATGCCATATACACGTCCCCTGATAGGGCGCCAGCTCGTTATTCTCTTGGGCGCCAGCTCGTTATTCTCTTTTTCACTTCACTAGGGACACTTTACTGCACTATGGGCACTTAGACCCACTCTTTGTCTTGCACAGTGTTATTCCTAGCAAGCATCTGTGATGGGAAATCAGGCAGTCATCTAAACGTTTAGATTGAGATTTAGCTTAGAACACCCTTGAAGGTGTTTAAGGAGATTAGGGCTAGTTTAGAGGATTCTTCTTTGACCTCTCTGAGTCTTTATAGCCCTTCTACCTATCCAGCATTTCTGGAAACTAGCTAAGAGAAAGGGAGGCTGTGTGTCTGTGATACATTTAACTTTATATCATCTTATTGACACTTTTTATGACAGCATCACTCCGGTCTCCATACTCTCTGCCTATACCCATCTATTTAGAGGGAATTTCCTTGCCCCTGGTAATATTATTACCATTATTACACAATTAGCCACTATAGGGGAATGAGTATAGTATCCCTTTGTTATTTATAAATGATACAATAAAGACTTTTGTCCATTACTCAATTTACTTTAACAAAGGGTACTAACCACGGTATTAGGAAGCATTACTCTGCTTTCCCTTTCTCCCTCTATTATACACCTATGCTCACTAGGATTTGTAGGTATCACTTCATTATAGTTGTCTAACCTTTTCCTATGCCAGTTTTAGATCTCCTTCTTGGGAGATTTTTTTTCTTTTTCAGTTTATTAGCATACCTGGGAACAAGCCCTCGGTGGGGCTGGCACCACCACCTGACCACATTTCCTCGTTTCTTCCACTCATACCGCTTTTTCCATCTTTGAAGGGGTTTGGCGAAACAAGGAAATAGTCCTCTACTTGTAACAGAAGAAAAGAAAAAAAGGTGGAAGCTACAGGAAAGACACTCAAAAGATGGGTTTAACCCACAATGGACTACCAGGGTAGTAACAGGAAAGAGGAGACAAGCTATGAGTGCCCTTAGTGGATGAAAATATCATTAAAATTTACTTTTAATAGAACTTTTAATAGAACGAAAAATATAAAACAATTGGAGGAAAAAATAAAAAATTTTGAAAATAACTTTTAGTGAATTTACAGTAAGTGTAAATGTATGTACAGCAAAACAAAACAAAAGAACCAAAAAATAAGTGCTAATCAAAATCTGTAAGCTAGATGGTGAATACACGTATACCTATATTATAATGGTATATTTGTGCACATAGTATCGCGGCACATCTGCCCCAAATTGCAATGTGGGTGACATTCGATACTTCAAGTAGTGTGCAATTCAGAGAACACTGAATTGGGGTCTAATGGGCAGCTGCTGCCGAGTTTCTGAGCATGAATCAGCCCTGTGACCTATGTAAAGAGAGATCTTCAATCGCTGATAAAATGTCCAGCATATTTGACATGCCTGTTAAACGATCACAGTCAAGATGAGGATTAATCTTTCTAGTGATAAATCATAATTAAATGAAGTGCTGTACAAATATACACAGAAGATATGGTAGCTGTATGCAACTGATAGTCCAATAGCAATCAGTGTAACGTGTGAGCGACCAAATAGACAAAAACAGTCAAACACTGAAAGTGCTGGTAATCAACCCTGTGACCTATGTAGAGAAAGACCTATACTCGCTGTTAAGATATCCAGCATACTTATTGACAGGTCTACAATGGTCACAGTGCAGATATGGTTCCTTCTTTAAAGTGATAAATTATACATAAATGAGGTGCTATACAAATGTTCACTAAAGATATCGTTGCTACATTCTTTGTAGTGATAAATTATACATAAATGAGGTGCTGTACAAATATACACTAAAGATATAGCTACATTAGATACATAAAAACACAGAGGACCTGTTCATAAGTTTTCAGGATACCTCTGGTATAAGTAACTTGCAACAAAACAAAGTTGCAGTTAGCTTGCAACAAGACAAAGTTGCAGTAAGAACTGAAATAGTAACAGTAATGATTTACTTGGTAAACGGAGTGGAATGTTGCCACCAACTGCATATGAGAAATGGAGCTAAAATAGCCCAAACTAAACCACAATAACTGTTATAGCCAGCAGACACAGAGGGAGGGGGTAGTATCACGATCAAATGTGTACTGAAGGTGAAAGAATAATGCACAATGGCATAGATCTACCCCACAATATAGTCTGCTCCAGTCATAACAGGAGTGGTGAACAGGATCCTTCAGAGAGTGCAGTCATGTTGATCTGAGGACCACACACTGAGCTGTTGCACTGAATCCAATGGCCCCTAATTTACTCGTAACAGGGATTAAACTGATAAGAATAGTACTACTTAACACACATAATAACGCAGAGAGAGGAGTCTGAAGAAGAGGAGTCAGAGGAGGAAGGTGGCTATGAGGAGGTGGAAGACCAAACATAGCAGGCGTCCCAGGGGGCTTGTTGTCACCTTTCGGGGACCCTTGGTGTTGTACGTGGCTGGTTGGAGGAAGAGACCTTCAATGACATCAGTGAGCACAAGGACATGGCTAGCTTGGTATCCAACCTTGTGCAAATGGGGAGTTTGCGGTTGTGCAAATGGACTGTTTGCGGTTGTTTGCGGTGTGTTAAACGGGGAGTTTGGTCTGTCACTGTGAAGCGGGCGTAACCCTTACACTACCTGATCGATACAACATCATACCTGATGTTTTAAAGCACGTTATTCCAAACAATTTAGGAATGTTAGGTGATTTATGCCCTTTATGGATTAAAACCAGACTCTGCATCAACTGTGTAATTTTCCATGGGAGTTTTGCCATGGATCCCCCTCCGGCATGCCACAGTCCAGGTGTTAGTCCCCTTGAAAGAACTTTTCCATCACTATTGTGGCCAGAAAGAGTCCCTGTAGGTTTTAAAATTTGCCTGCCCTTTGAAGTCAATGGCGGTTCGCCCGGTTCGCGAACATTTGCGTAAGTTCACGTTCGCCGTTCGCGAACTGAAAATTTTATGTTCGCGACATCACTAGATGTTAGTAATACATAATCTTTGTCCCCCTAATACCTGGACTCCATAGGGCGATTTATCAAGGCTAAAACTGTTGTTAAAAGTTAAATGTCTAGTTTTAGTATTTAACCCCTTAAGGACACATGACATGTGTGATATGTCATGATTCCCTTTTATTCCAGAAGTCATACATGTAACACATTGAAGTACAGCTTTAGCCATATATGTGGAGAGAAAGACGAAAAAATGTCCAGTATGACATAATGCAATACCTGGCAAGCATATTGTATGTTATTTAATGTATGCCTTGGGATTTGTAGATGTACTTATGAAATAATATTTACAATTTTAAAATTTGAGGCAATCATTGAGTGAGGATAAGAATGCCTTATACGACTATAGGAAAAGATTGGTAAACTCAATATTCCGACTTCAACTGGTATGCAAAATATACCTCAGTGTTTAATCAAATGCCTGCCCATCTTGAAATCATGATCCTTTTTATTTAATTATTTATTATTTATATATCCTCTATATCAAATAACTTAAGACTCAGTAAGACTGACAGAGTTATTCACTAAAGGCCAAATGAACCCGTACTAAAAGGAACAAAACCATTTGGCTGCATATGTAGTCATTTGGATTGCAAAATTCAGACATTGTTTATGCTATTTAACAATGTCCAGATTTAGCAATTAAGGCACGGAACACCACATTATGGTTTAAACCCAGACCCAAATACAAATCTTTTAAAAAATTCTTAACCATTTTCCCATTGGTAGTGCTAGCCCCCACCTATTAGTGGTAGATGGGGGCTCTATTAATATTATATGGAGGAAACCTAATGTCTCGAGCCCCCACCCATTAGCAGTGGGTGGTGTTATAATTATAATATATGCAGAACCTAATATCCTCACCCTAGCCCCCAGACATGTGCAGCAGGTGGTGACTATGTATTTATATACTGAGCAGCTACAACATTAAAACCACCTGCCTAATATCATGTAGGTCCAAAACTGCTGACAAATGTGTTGAGGCAAGGACTCAATAAGACATCTGAACATGTACTGTGGTATCTGACCCTAGCAGCAGCTCGTTTAAGTCTTGAAAGTTGTGAGGTGGGGCCTCCATGGATCAAATTTGTTATTCCACCACATCCCACAGATGCACAATCGGATTGAGACCTGGGGAATTTGGAGACAAGGGAAACACATTGAACTCATTGTCATGTTCCTCAAACCACTCCTGAACAATTTGTGCAATCTGAAAGAATTTCTTCATTTGCCATGTCATGTAAGAGGCCACTGCCATCAGAGAACACCATTGCCATGATGGGGTGTACGTGGTCTGCAACAATTTTTAGATAGGAGGTACATGTCAAAGTAACATCCACATGAAGGCCAGGACCAAAGATTTGACAGCAGAACATTGCCCAGAACATAAATACAAAAGATAAGTCCTGCACTCACTCCCATCACTCCTGGGCGGCAGCAATGACCACAGTACACATCAGCCCCAATATATAGTTAAAAAACAAAGAAAAAAGTTACCTGCGCTCTCTCCTTAATCCCTTTGTATTTTTAGACAAATGGAGGTCATTTAGGTACTCCAATGGCTGGCAGGTTGGCAGGCGGACATTCCATCCAATGGCCATTGGAGTAACTAAATTACCTCCATTTGTCTAAATATACATATGGATTAAGGAGAGAGCGCAGGTAACTTTTTTTCCTTTGGTCATTGCCCAGAACATAACACTGACTCCACTTGCCTGCCTTCTTCCCATAGGGCATCCTGCTACCATGTCTTCCCCAGGTCAATGATGCCCATACACCTGGCCATCCACTAGATCTAAAAGAAAATGTGATTCATCGGACCAGGCAACCTTTTCCCTGGTCACCTGAATGGAATATACCTGAAAGATTTGATCTTAAGAAAGGGTATTAATCATCGTATGGCATAATTAGAAACTGGATGTACTGTAAACTCACTAATGGGTCACCAAAGTAATGAACAGTAAACCCAATTAATGAATTACCAGTGGGATTTAGTAGTTTATCAGTGAACACTTAAATCAACCTAATAGTATCTGCCACGTAACTGTTTAAGTGTAAATCTTTCTACATATAATTATATGCATTTCTGATTTACAGACATGTGATTTTAAACAAATTTCTAAACACAATTCTATTGTGGGATATTTACTTTATTTCTGTACTCTTGTTTCGAACAGAAAATCCATGAATGGTAAACCCCCATAAATGTATTACAGAATAAACGAGAATTGAGCTTAGTTGATTTAATGCATTATGTCTGTTTTGCCTTTTTCTGTTCAGGAGTGCTTGTATACGAACCTCCTCCAATTCATCTCCCGAATGAGGACCACCCCTGTACCCCATTAGAACGTTAACACCAGCAACTTAAGCGTGAAACCGCAAGGGAAGTAATTAATGAATGCTTCCCCTGGGTAACCGAATGCACGTGGTTGACAAAAGAATGGCGGCCATTTTGTCTCCCGAACATGGATAGTGGCACTTTGTCATCGAGTGCCTGGAACTCTTTTTGACCAGGCACTCGCATGAACCCCCGGTAAAAATTAGACTGCTGCACGTTCTACTTCCCAACGTGCGAGTGATGGGAACTACCGAACGGGGGGAGCATTCATACCCTGAAATTAAGACCATTCCATCTATAGTCTTTGCATAGGAACCCCCAAATAGTGAGAACTTATAGTTTAACATGGCGAGGGGAGGTTCGTGAGTTTAGCGTTCGTATGTTTGTACGTGAGTTTGAATAGACTATGTTGAACGAAGAACCAACAAATTAATTGATAGTTTAGCGAACGGTTAAACCCACAAAATGCCATACGTGCTTAAGATATTGCAGCAAAGTGCCGGACTGGCATGAAAACCCACATTGAGTAAAAGAAACAAGGAACATATAACAGATATGAGAATCGTACGGAGCCGAACAGAGCAATGAAAGTACAATTAATAGAACTAAGCAAAAACTAATGAATGTACACATACAATTTTAACTTGCCAGGAATCAAGAAAAAAAATAAACATATTTAATTTATGTTCCTAAACTTGAACATTCATTGGCACAGCACATGTAGCATAGCAAGGTAAAACTCAAAGAGAAAATAAGTCATTGTTGTTGTGAATTGAAAGCAAACAGATCAAAGGCTCATTTCAGTATTTACTGGAATTTCTTACGAGAAAACAATCTTCTTCCCAAAGAGCATGTAGAAAAAAATAGTAACTCCAGCTCACTACCTCATATAACCTCACGTATTTTACTTTGAACCTAACTATTTTTCATTTACATTAGATTTGTCCCCATAAAATAAATACATTAAGATTAAATAAATACATAAATTCATGAAATCCATTGAAGCTAACCATTTTTAATTACAAAATTAGGTTTTGAATTTGAGGTTGCCTTGTTTTATAGATAGCAGGTTTTACAGAGTTTTGTAAATTTTTCATTGATATATTTATAGTTACTTGATCTTCCTCAAAAATACAGCTACTGACATGTGACTGAAAGGCACAGTCTAAACGCCTTAATCAGTACAAGTCAACCTCTTTCATGCCAGAAATATCAATTACATCCATAGTTAAATATCATTCACTAGTTGAGTGAATTGACTGGCACTCAGCTAATGTGGTTATGTTACTAAGACTGACCTGTACATAATGATTTCCAACCAGTCGGAAACAGCTTGAGTCTTACCTGTATGTATCAGGGTACCTTCCAGCTCTGGTATCTGTACCATAGGTAATATTTTCCGAAACAGTTCTGTATTTAAAGGCTATGGAGTTAATATTGTAGCATTTTAACTTAGTATCCACAATCTAGTTGGGATACATGATCTAGCATGAATCCATGATCACAATGATACTGCAATGAGAGATGTCCTGAGGAGCCTAGGTCTGTTAGACCTCTTTTAGAAATGTTGGACTTTAGATGCCCTGGTGGTTTAAAGTCCATCTTTGAATCCATGCTATTTTAAAAATATTTCTAAATATTGATCATTAGTTTTACCTGTTAAACATATTTTTTGCTACAGGAAAAGGCTGGCAATTTTGTCCTGGGGGACAAATTTAAGAGGATGGCTTTTGTGCTTTAAAATAGTCCAACTCAAATGGTGCATGCACAATATGAGTTTGACAGATATAGGCTGCTGGAGCAGTGATGTGTAACATTGTATATCTGTTGCAGCTTCCATCGGTATTACCAGTTTAACATAACAAAACACTTACATGGATTAATACATGCATAAGATTAATAGATTCAAAATTAATCCGTGACCGCCAATGACAACTAGCATGTGGCAAGGTTTTATAGCAAAAGGGCTACTTACCAAAACAGAAAAAGCTGGAGACCAGCCCAATTATCCAACGGGTGCAACCGTGAACTGATATTAATCACGTAACCCTCACATTACCATAAAACCGAGCCACAGAAAGGACATAGACTAAGCTCCATAATTATAATGTATACAGGCATACCCCGCTTTACATACACTCACTTTAAGTACACTCGTGAGTACAGACATTCCCGCGCCTCTTCTCTCCGTGAGTGAACAGGAAATGGAAGGTTCTTTTCTCGCCCTGAGCAGCTCAGTTCAGTGTCTTTGGGGCAAGAACTTTTCACACCTTCTGACATGGCACAGGCTAATCATCTCAAATGTATAATGTCTACTTCTAGCTGAACATGTATATTTTTTTTCTGCCCCTACATTGTCCATATTCTGCAATCGGCACCATCCAGTGAAAGGGTTTACCCTGCCATTTTCTATAACCATGACTTAGCAGCTAAGCTGCATTAGCCACAACTCTGAGGATTCAAAGTTAAACCATAAATGCTTAAAGTGAGGAAGAAGTGTTTCTAAACAAAGTGTGCAACTAAGCTGCTAACAAATACAAATTGGCACTGTATTGACAGAAAATGGCCCAGTGGGCAGGTTTATTTTACTTTTCCTCCCAGTTTAAGGTTGTCAGATGAGTAAAACATTAAAGATAAATGGTACAATCTGGAATGAGATTTTTCTTTTTACTGTTTGTTTTAACTGAATAAAAGCTCACTGGAAATCACTAAATAAATCACTGGAAATAAAATCACTGGAAATCTGCAGATGTAGTATCAGTTATGCCTGTAAATTACTATTGCAATGCAGTACATGCATTGGGAAGTGAAAAAACGTATTGCTTCACTTTAAGTACATTTTCGTTTTACATGCTCTGGTCCCATTGTGTACTTAAAAGTGGGGCATGCCTGTAATCAGTTTACATACCAAATACATACTTGCACTAACAGAAACATGGCTCTCTCCCTCTGATACTGCTACCCCTGCCTCACTGTCCTTTGGTGGTCTTCACTTTACCCACAATCCAAGACAAGCAGAGATTAAAGGTGGCGGTGTAGGTTTTCTTCTCTCACCCCACTGCTCCTTTAAAACCCTGCCCACCCCCCCTTCCCTCTCTTTCCCATCATTTGAAAATTCATTCAATTTGCCTTTTCAAACCCTTCTCTGCTAACATTGCCGTTGTCTATCGTCCCCCTGGTTCCCCTCTCCTCTTCCTTGACCACTTTGCTGCCTGGCTACCCTACTTCCTCTCTTCTAACATTCCATCCCTATTTCTTGGAGACTTCAATATTCCCATTAACCTAACTTTAATCCCAGCAGCCTCTAAACTACTTTCAATTACTTCCTCTCTCGGACTATTGCAGTGGGCTAATTCTCCCATTCATGTAGCTGGCAATATCCTCAACCTTATTTTCTCTTATTCATGTACAGTGTCTGATATCTGCAACACTCCATTTCCTCTCTCTGATCACCACCTCTTATCGTTTGCTCTCAATTACCCCCTCACCCAACAACCTCAGCCTAACCCCCCATAGCTCCGGAGGAACCTTAACTCTATTGATCTACAGCAGACATTGATTCACAACTGCTATCCATCCCTTCCCTCTCCTGTCCCTCACTGGCCATCTCCACATATAACACTACCCTCACATCTGCCTTGAACGCTGCAGCCCCACTCCAAACATGCACCTCGAGGAGGACACAACCCCAACCTTGGCATACTAAATCAACACGCTATCTGCAGACTTGCTCCCGTTGTGCTGAATGCTCCTGGAGGAAGTCCCTCACCCAGGCAGACTTTCTCCATTATAGATTCACGTTGCTTTCATACAGCGCAGCCTTTGCCCTCGCCAAACAGTCATACTTTTCCTCTCTCATTAGTTCATGCTCCCGCAATCCCAGACGTCTCTTTGACACCTTTAATTCCCTTCTCCGCCTTGCTGTGGCCACCCCCCAAACTAACCTTACAGCTGATAGCTTTGCATGCTACCTTACTGACAAGATTAAACAGCTAAAGAAACAATTCTCCCCTCCTTGACGTTCTCTTTCTCAACCACATGTAAATCATGCTTTCCCTACCCTCCAAACTTTCTACCCGGCTACTGAACAAGAGGTGGCTGCGCTTCTCCATTCCTCTCGCCCCACCACTTGCCCACTCGATCCTGTCCCATCTCACCTCATCAGATCTCTCTCCCCTTGTCTTGTGTCTACCCTAACACACATCTTTAACTGCTCTCCCTCTTCTGGCACTGTTCCTGCTGACCTTAAACATGCCACTGTAGTACCTATCCTGAAAAAAACATATCTTGATCCATCCTCCCCCTCTAACTATCATCCCATATCCCTGCTCCCTTTCTCATCAAAGCTTTTGGAAAGACTTGTCTTTACCTGTGTGTCTCACTTCCTTAATTCCAACTCTCTCCTAGACCCTCTTCAGTCTGGCTTCGGCCCTCTCCACTCTACTGAGACCGCTCTTATCAAAGTCACTAATGACCTAATCTCCATTAAATCCAAAGGTCACTACTCCATATTAATTCTCCTTGACCTCTCTGCTGCCTTTGACACCAATGATCATGCTCTCCTCCTTCAAACTCTCAATCGCTCGGTCTCTGTGACTCTGTCCTCTCTTGGTTTTCCTCCTATCCCTCCCAATGCTCATTCAATGTCTCATTTTCCAAGGATACCTCCTCCCCTCGTCTTGTCTCGGTTGGAGTTCCCCAAGGCTCTGTCCTTGGTCCCCTTCTATTTTATCTTTATACTGCCTCTCTTGCTAAACTTATTGCCTCTTTTGGATTCCACTACCACCTGTACGCTGATGACACTCAGATATGCCTCTCCTCCCCAGACCTCTCCCTGCAACGTGTCACTGCTTGCCTTTTTTCCATCTCTGACTGGATGTCCTCACGCTTTCTGAAACTCAATCTCTCTAAAACTGAACTCCTTGTCTTTTCTCCTCCTAATACTGATCCTCCTCTCTCGCTCTCCCTTCAAATCAGTGATATCCACATAAGTCCATCCCTGCAAGCGCGCTGTCTTGGCGTCATACTTGACTCTGGTCTCACCTTTGAGTCTCACATCCAGTTTGTTGCCAAGTCCTGTAGGTTCCAACTTAAAAACACAGCCCGCATCCGCCCCTTTCTTACACAAGATGCTACCATGGAGCTTGTCCATGCTCTAGAAATTTCCCGCATGGATTACTGTAACCCTCTCCTGATTGGTCTCCCCAAAAGCCATATTGCCCTGCTACAGTCTGTAATGAATGTTGCAGCTAGACTGATTTTACTCTCTAGTCGGTCCTCTCACACCTCACCCTTCTGCCAGTCCTTACATTGGCTCCCTGTATCCTATAGGAGTCAATTCAAAGTGCTAACCCATACATTTAAAGCAATGAACAATTCTAGCCCCTCTTATATCTCTTCACTGATCCATAGGTATGCCCCTCCTCGTTCCCTCCGCTCTGCCCGTGACCACCTCCTGACCGCTGCTCGTACCCGTACGGCCAACTCGCGCTTGCAGGACCTCTCACGGGCGGCTCCTTTCCTATGGAATAGCCTGCCTACCGCCATCAGACTCTCCCCTAGCCTTCAATCATTTAAGAAGGGCCTTAAAACCCATCTCTTCAGGAAAGCTTATGGCCTCCCAGAGTAATCTCTACCTTACATACCTGTCTCTTGCGCTCTCCAATAGGGCAGTGCTTTACTCTCTCCTCCAGCTCTGCTTCACTCCCACCTTATTTGATTGATATTTCCTGTCCTAATGTGTTTTATACCCCACCTCCTATAGTCTGTATGCTCGTTTGAGCAGGGTCCTCGTCAACCTATTGTTCCTGTACGTTTTCTTGTAATTGTCCTATTTATAGTTACATCCCCCCTCTCATAATATTGTAAAGTGCTACGGAATCTGTTGGCGCTATATAAATGGCAATAATAATAATAATAGATCAAAACAAAACTAAAAAACAAAATGGTAAAAACAATGTCCTGTTTGTGGCTCAGTCTTTAGGCAATGTGAGGGTTAAGTGATTGATATCAGTTCACAGTTGATACTGTTGGATAATTGGGCTGGTCTCTAGCTTTTTCTGTTTGGCCACAGTGTAACAATCTTTTATCGTGAGGAAGTATGTTTGTTTATTTATGATTGCAGTGTACAGAGTCCTACATAATTCTGTGTGAGTCTATCTGTGTGACTGTATCTACCAATTTACTGTTTTGCTGTTAAATGAAAACAATACAAAATAAGTTTTTTTTATATTTTTTAGTATGGATTAGCAACAGTATGGGAGTGGAACCCCGATTAAGTCCTGCAGGAGGATAAAGATTTGTTATACATTGTCTGATGGTGAGTGTGTGTGTTGGGGGGGGGGGGGGGAGGGGGTGGGTACAAACCCTGCTCCCCCCAGAAAACCTGGTGTAGATTTCAAGATTATATGTTTCACTATTAAAGAATCATAACAAAAATAGCATGTTAAAAGAGTTAGTTGTCCCATTCTACTAAAGACTCCCTAGTAATAATACATAATTTTGCCTATAGAAAACAGCATGGTTTAATATGTGTTAGCTATGTGGGTTGGGATTATTATAAAAGGCTATTCCCCCAGATTGTAATTGGTTTTAACACTTATGTGTCCAAACAATTGTATGTTCAAGATGTAACATCTGAAAGATCAATAACTACATAAACACACATCACAAAGAAAGAGTCCTGTGTCTGAGATGAACTAAACCATAGTAAATACATGTTTAACAAAACCAGTATGTTGCCCCTAACTAAATATATGGTATGTTAAATGTAAAGGGGTTGCACATTATGTCCCTCATACCATCAATTAATGAAATCAAAGCATGTATGTGAAAGGTCTGCCAGGTTTAACATGTGTTCTGAAAATGCTCTTCATTAGAAGTACATATGTGAAAAATACTCTGGGATTAAAATAGCAATCAATGCTTAGTATTGATCTTGTTTACAATACCAACAAGTTTTTGCTATTTTATCAGAAGGTAGTGGCAGTTTTTTTTCTTCCAAACGTTAGAAATAAAAACGCAATAAAATACTTAATAGAACCAATAAATGGTATTTTAACTGCAGCACTGATATGTGATGTAGTACTCTATAAAAACATGATCAATATACCTTTACGTACAATTCCACTGAACCCAGTATCTGTCAGTACATGAAAAACATGTTGCAATATTTTGCATATGAATAAATACTAAAGATAATAAAGTGAATTTATCCATTCATGAATTCTGTTACAAAAAAAGTTTCCTTTATGTTGGGTCAACTATTAATGTGGGGACTGTGTATAATATATGTACATTTGATTATAGTTATAGCTACGCTAACAGATGAGGGTTGCACTGAGTTCCCAGCCATAAACACAATGTGTTTACAGAAAGCAAAGTGCCTACACCATCACGATAGATGTTGTAAAAAGCTTGACACAATGTCAATTGAGTATTGGGGGAGGAACTAAATATGGATGGAATTTTTAATTTAACAGGATCTCCACTAAAAAAAGAACAGATAAATATATTAAATAAAGGTTTAAAATTTGCCCCCACATCAGATTTTAACGATTTAAATTTTTTTATAGATGTTAATAAATTTATTAGACATTTAAGCCTTAAAAAGTTCTTTTTTAATAAACGACCAAATAGTATTATAGAAAAAGAATCAGAATTCGTACAAACAGAATTAAAACAAAAATCTCAATTTTTCCCAAGGTTCATGATTTCAGATGAAATGAAAACTTTCGAAAAAATGCTCATAAGGGAAGGACAAAAGATTAAAAAATTGAATAAATTCCAAAAAAGTCTATCTCTGACAGAATTCAAAGCTATAAACAATATGAAAAAAGACAAAAAAATTATTATTAAACCAGCCGACAAAGGGGGGGTTGTAGTATTGGAAACCGACGACTACGTACAAGAAGCAGAAAGGATTTTATTAGATAGAAAGACATACAAAAAGATAACCACTAATCCGAGTATAGACATACAAGAGAAATTTGAAAGATATATTGAAAAAGGCGTCACGCTAGGAATTTTAACAGAAGATGAAAAGAAATATTTATCCATATCCGAAAACCCCAGTTTTTTATTATTTACCAAAAGTCCATAAAAATAAAAAGAATCCCCCAGGAAGGATTATTTCGGGTATAGATTATTTCGGGTATAGATTCCGTATCCTCAAGAGTCTCAGAATATATTGATAAATTATTACAACCAATAGTCATAAAAAATCCATCATATCTCAAAGATACTATACATATGTTACAAATTCTAAACGACACCCAATGGAACGAAAACTATCTTTTAGTCACAAGCGATGTGAGTTCCTTATACAGTATCATACCCCACCAGTTGGGAATAGAGGCAGTGCAATAATTAAAAAAAAAGCAGATTTTAAGGATATACAGATAGATTTTATTATAGAAGGCATCTCTTTAATTTTAACCAATAATTATTTCTGGTTTAAGGATTCATTTTTTCTACAAATCACGGGTACGGCGATGGTCATCAAGTTCGCTCCAAGCTACGCCAACTTGTTCATGGCGTATTGGGAAGAGAAGGTTGTCACACAAAATACCTAAGTTGCGAACTTGGTGTCCTATCGCCGGTACATTGACGATATTTTTTTTAAAAGGACAGAAGGAGAAATACAATTAAATGATTTTTTAAAGGTTTTAAACAATAATGAGTTGGGGATTGTTTTAACATCAACGTACAGCAAGAGCCAGATTAATTTTTTAGATCTGGAGATTTTCATCTCAGATTTAACAATACATACAAGGAATTATTTTAAAGATGTAGACGCGAATAGCTACATCGAAAAAAAGAGCTGTCACTATACCCCGTGGTTGTCCAACGCCCCAAAAAGTCAATTTCTAAGAATTAGAAGAAACTGCACGCAAGAGAAAGATTACACACTACAAGCAGAAAAAATTAAAAAGCAATTTACAGAGAAAGGTTACAGTGAAATTGAATTAATGACATGTATGGAAGACGTTAGAAAAATTAGAAGACAGGAACTTATTAAACCAAAAGGAAATAAAAAGAAAAATTATGCAGACAATGAAAGTTAAATAAAAATTCATTTTATATGCAACCACAGTGGAAACAATGCCAAAATAAGAAAAATTGTTAAAAAATACTGGCCAATTCTACAAGAAGACCCCATTTTAAAACAGATTTTACCTCCCAAGCCGACGATAGTGTATAGAGGATGTAAAAATCTAAAACAAATGGTAGTTAAAAGTAGTTTTAAAGATAAAAATACAGAACACTTTTTAAATAAAAACAAAGGTTTTTATGGTTGCGGATCCTGTCTAGCCTGTAGAGGTACTAATCAGAGCACAAGACACATCACTTTTTTCCACTACCAAAAAGACAAAAAATGTATAATTGAAAATTCATTAACATGCTTTTCGAAAAATTTCATTTATATTCTTAGATGCCCGTGCGGCCTGATGTATGTAGGCAGAACAATTAGATGCCTACACGTCAAAATTGCAGAACATGGAAGAAACATCAAAAAGGGTTTAGAAACACATAGTGTATCGAATCATTTTAAGATACACCACAATAGTGATCCAAAAAATATGTTCTTTTGCGCCATCAAATTAGTACAAAAAGACTGGAGGGGAGGAGATTTTAATAGAAAAATAGGAGAAGAAGAGATGCAATATATTTATAATTTTAGGACTAGTGATGTACCGAACTGTTCGCCGGCGAACAGTTCCCGGCGAACTTAGCGTGTTCGCGTTCGCCGCGGCGGGCGGACACATGCGCAGTTCGATCCGCCCCCTATTCGTCATCATTGGGCAAACTTTGACCCTGTGCCTCTCGGTCAGCAGACACATTCCAGCCAATCAGCAGCACTCCCTCCCTTCCACACCCTCCAACCTCCCTCCCAGCATCCATTTTCGATTCATTCTGAAGCTGCATGCTTAGTGAGAGGAGGGAAAGTTTAGCTGCTGCTGATTAGATAGGGAAATTGATAGCTAGGCTAGGGTATTCAGTGTCCACTACAATCCTGAAGGACTCATCTGATCTCTGCTGTAAGGACAGCACCCCAAAAAGCCCTTTTTAGGGCTAGAACATCAGGCTGCTTTTTTTTTTTTTTTTTTCCTGTGTAATGTAATTGCAGGTGCCTGCCTGCCAGCTTCTGTGTGAGGTTCACATTGGATACTGTGCCTACTTGCCCAGTGCCACCACTCATATCTGTTTTTACAATAGGTTAAGCTTTACATTTAAAAGAAATATATTTTTTTCACTGTAATAGAAGAGCAGTTGCCTGCTTGTCAGCTTCTGTGTCAGGTTGGATGCCTTGCCCATTTGCACAGTCAGTGCCACCACTCATATCTGTTTTAACAATAGGTTAAACTTTACATTTAAAAGAAATAATTTTTTTTCACTGTAATAGAAGAGCAGTTGCCTGCCTGCCTGCCAGCTTCTGTGTCAGGTTGGATGCCTTGCCCATTTGCACAGTCAGTGCCACCACTCATATCTGTTTTAACAATAGGTTAAGCTTTACATTTAAAAGAAATATTCTTTTTTCACTGTAATAGAAGAGCAGTTGCCTGCCTGCCTGCCAGCTTCTGTGTCAGGTTGGATGCCTTGCCCATTTGCACAGTCAGTGCCACCACTCATATCTGTTTTAACAATAGGTTAAGCTTTACATTTAAAAGAAATATTCCTTTTTCACTGTAATAGAAGAGCAGTTGCCTGCCTGCCAGCTTCTGTGTCAGGTTGGATGCCTTGCCCATTTGCACAGTCAGTGCCACCACTCATATCTGTTTTAACAATAGGTTAAGCTTTACATTTAAAATAAATAAAAAAAATTTCACTGTAATTGAAGAGCAGTTGCCTGCCTGCCAGCTTCTGTGTCAGGTTGGATGCCTTGCCCATTTGCACAGTCAGTGCCACCACTCATATCTGTTTTAACAATAGGTTAAGCTTTACATTTAAAAGAAATAATTTTTTTTCACTGTAATAGAAGAGCAGTCGCCTGCCTGCCAGCTTCTGTGTCAGGTTGGATGCCTTGCCCATTTGCACAGTCAGTGCCACCACTCATATCTGTTTTAACAATAGGTTAAGCTTTACATTTAAAAGAAATATTTTTTTTTCACTGTAATAGAAGAGCAGTTGCCTGCCTGCCAGCTTCTGTGTCAGGTTGGATGCCTTGGCCATTTGCACAGTCAGTGCCACCACTCATATCTGTTTTTACAATAGGTTAAGCTTTAGATTTAAAAGAAATAATTTTTTTTCACTGTAATAGAAGAGCAGTTAGTTGTCTGCAAGCGTCTGGGTGTCAGGCCTACTTCAGCGTGTGCTCTGCAGACCTGTGCCAGCGTGCTTTGACAGTTGCCAATCATATCTGGTGTCTCTTTAGCGTGCTTTTACAAAGAAAAAAGGTTTCCAGTGTAAGCTAATAGCAGCCAGTCAGTGTCCTTCAAGCGGCTCTGTCAGGCCTTCCTTCAGCGTGTGCCCTGCACAACCCTGCCAGCGTACTTTGACAGTTGCCACTCATATCTGGTGTCTCTATAGCGTGCTTTTACAAAGAAAAAAGGTTTTTAGTGTAAGGTAACAGCAGCCAGTCAGTGTCCTTCAAGCGGCTCTGTCAGTCCTTCCTTCAGCGTGTGCTCTGCAGACCTGTGCCAGCGTGCTTTGACAGTTGCCAATCATATCTGGTGTCTCTATAGCGTGCTTTTACAAAGAACAAAGGTTTCTAGTGTAAGCTAATAGCAGCCAGTCAGTGTCCTTCAAGCGGCTCTGTCAGTCCTTCCTTCAGCGTGTGCTCTCCAGAACTGTTCCAGTGCACATTGCCAATCATATCTGGTGTCTCTATAGCGTGCTTTTAAAAACTAAATTTTTTTTTCACTGTTATAGATTGAATATCAGTTACTTGTCTTCAAGCGGGTGTGTCAGGCCTACAGTGTGTGCTCTGCAGAACTGTTCAAGTGCACATTGCCAATCATATCTGGTGTCTCTATAGCGTGCTTTTACAAAGAAAAAATGTTTCTAGTGTAAGCTAACAGCAGCCAGTCAGTGTCCTTCAAGCGGCTCTGTCAGTCCTTCCTTCAACGTGTGCTCTGCAGACCTGTGCCAGCGTGCTTTGACAGTTGCCAATCATATCTGGTGTCTCTATAGCGTGCATTTACAAAGAAAAAAGGTTTCTAGTGTAAGCTAATAGCAGCCAGTCAGTGTCCTTCAAGCGGCTCTGTCAGGCCTTCCTTCAGCGTGTGCTCTCCAGAACTGTTCCAGTGCACATTGCCAATCATATCTGGTGTCTCTATAGCGTGCTTTTAAAAACAATTTTTTTTTTCACTGTTCTAGATTGAATAGCAGTTACTTGTCTTCAAGCGGGTGTGCCAGGCCTACAGTGTGTGCTCTGCAGAACTGTTCAAGTGCACATTGCCAATCATATCTGGTGTCTCTATAGCGTGCTTTTACAAAGAAAAAAGGTTTCTAGTGTAAGCTAACAGCAGCCAGTTAGTGTCCTTCAAGCGGCTCTGTCAGTCCTTCCTTCAGCGTGTGCTCTGCAGACCTGTGCCAGCGTGCTTTGACAGTTGCCAATCATATCTGGTGTCTCTATAGCGTGCATTTACAAAGAAAAAAGGTTTCTAGTGTAAGCTAATAGCAGCCAGTCAGTGTCCTTCAAGCGGCTCTGTCAGTCCTTCCTTCAGCATGTGCTCTCCAGAACTGTTCAAGTGCACATTGCCAATCATATCTGGTGTCTCTATAGCGTGCTTTTACAAAGAAAAAAGGTTTCTAGTGTAAGCTAACAGCAGCCAGTTAGTGTCCTTCAAGCGGCTCTGTCAGTCCTTCCTTCAGCGTGTGCTCTGCAGACCTGTGCCAGCGTGCTTTGACAGTTGCCAATCATATCTGGTGTCTCTATAGCGTGCATTTACAAAGAAAAAAGGTTTCTAGTGTAAGCTAATAGCAGCCAGTCAGTGTCCTTCAAGCGGCTCTGTCAGTCCTTCCTTCAGCATGTGCTCTCCAGAACTGTTCCAGTGCACATTGACAATCATATCTGGTGTCTCTATAGCGTGCTTTTAAAACCAAAATTTATTTTTCACTGTTATAGATTGAATAGCAGCTACTTGTCTTCAAGCGGGTGTGTCAGGCCTACAGTGTGTGCTCTGCAGAACTGTTCAAGTGCACATTGCCAATCATATATGGTGTCTCTATAGTGTGCTTTTACAAAGAAAAAAGGTTTCTAGTGTAAGCTAATAGCAGCCAGTCAGTGTTCTTCAAGCGGCTCTGTCAGTCCTTCCTTCAGCGTGTGCTCTGCAGAACTGTTCCAGTGCACATTGCCAATCATATCTGGTGTCTCTATAGCGTGCTTTCAAAACCAAAATTTATTTTTCACTGTTATAGATTGAATAGCAGTTACTTGTCTTCAAGCGGGTGTGTCAGGCCTACAGTGTGTGCTCTGCAGAACTGTTCAAGTGCACATTGCAAATCATATCTGGTGTCTCTATAGCGTGCTTTTACAAAGAAAAAAGGTTTCTAGTGTAAGCTAATAGCAGCCAGTCAGTGTCCTTCAAGCGGCTCTGTCAGTCCTTCCTTCAGCGTGTGCTCTGCAGACCTGTGCCAGCGTGCTTTGACAGTTGCCAATCATATCTGGTGTCTCTATAGCGTGCTTTTACAAAGAAAAAAGGTTTCTAGTGTAAGCTAATAGCAGCCAGTCAATGTCCTTCAAGCGGCTCTGTCAGTCCTTCCTTCAGCGTGTGCTCTGCAGACCTGTGCCAGCGTGCTTTGACAGTTGCCAATCATATCTGGTGTCTCTATAGCGTGCTTTTACAAAGAAAAAAGGTTTCCAGTGTAAGCTAATAGCAGCCAGTCAGTGTCCTTCAAGCGGCTCTGTCAGTCCTTCCTTCAGCGTGTGCTCTGCAGAACTGTTCCAGTGCACATTGCCAATCATATCTGGTGTCTCTATAGCGTGCTTTTAAAAACAATTTTTTTTTTTCACTGTTCTAGATTGAATAGCAGTTACTTGTCTTCAAGCGGGTGTGCCAGGCCTACAGTGTGTGCTCTGCAGAACTGTTACAGTTCACATTGCCAATCATATCTGGTCTCACAGTAGCTTGCACGCATAGTACCACTAATCCCAAAAAAAATTACAGGCAGAGGCAGGCCACCCCGCAGGGGCCGTCGTGGTCATGGTGCTGTGATTCCCTTTTGCCCTAGAATAATGCCCAGTTTTCAGAAGCCACGTACCCTGAACTTGAAAAGTTCTGAGGACATAGTTGACTGGCTAACACAGGACACCCAATCTTGTACAGCCTCCACTCGGAACCTTGACGCACCATCCTCCTCCAGCTTAGCTTCAGGCACCTCTCAAGATACCACTCACCCGCCTGCCGCCACCACCAAAACTAGCACCACAGCCGCTTTACTTGGTATGTCAGAGGAGTTATTCACACACCCGTTTGAAGAAATGAGTGATGCGCAACCATTATTGCTAGAGGATGTAGATAACAGGGATATGTCTCAGGCAGGCAGCATTAAACACATGGAGGTGCGGTGTGATGATGATGATGTTGTACCCGCTGCTGCTTCCTTTTCTGAGTTGTCAGATACAAGCGAAGCGGTTGATGATGACGATGCGTCCATGGATGTCACGTGGGTGCCCGCTCGGCAAGAAGAAGAACAGGGCGAAAGTTCAGATGGGGAGACAGAGAGGAGCAGGAGATGAGTTGGAAGCAGGGGGGGGTCGTCGCAAGGAGCTAGTGGCACAGTCAGACAGCATGCATTGGCACCCGGGGTCAGCCCGACAGCACGCCAATCAACGCATGCTGTGTCCACCACCAGAATGCCGTCATTGCAGAGCTCAGCAGTGTGGCATTTTTTGTGTGTGTCTGCCTCGGACAACAGCGATGCCATTTGCAACCTGTGCCAAAGGAAACTGAGTCGTGGGAGGTCCAACACCCACCTAGGTACAACTGCTTTGCGTAGGCACATGATCTCACATCACAAACGCCTATGGGATCAACACATGAGTACAAGCAGCACGCCTACTCTAAGTCGCCATCCTCCTCCTGGTCTAGCATCTTCAGCCACGTCAACCACTGCTGTCCTTCTTGCCCCCTATCAACCATCCGCCACTCCGTCTCCCGCCTTGAGCAGTTCCCGCTCATCTGCCCACAGTCATGTGTCTGTCAAGGACATGTTTGAGCGTAAGAAGCCAATGTCACCAAGTCACCCCCTTGCCCAGCGTCTGACAGCTGGCTTGTCCGAACTATTAGCCCACCAGCTTTTACCATACAATCTGGTTGAGTCTGAGGCGTTCAAAAAATTTGTAGCTATTGGGACACCGCAGTGGAAGGTACCCGGCCGGAATTTCTTTTCACAAAAGGCAATCCCCAACTTGTACTCGATTGTGCAAAAGGAAGTCATGGCATGTCTGGCACACAGTGTTGGGGCAAGGGTCCATCTGACCACTGATACCTGGTCTGCAAAGCATGGTCAGGGCAGGTATATCACCTACACTGCGCATTGGGTAAACCTGCTGACGGCTGACAAGCAAGGAATGCGTGGCATTGCAGAGGAGTTGGTGACACCGCCACGAATTGCAGGCAGTCCTGCTGCCACCTCCTCTACTCCTCCTACTCCATCCTCTTCCATAACCTCCTCGGCTGAGTCCTCTTGTGCTGCTGCGTCTTGCTCCACATCAATGGCACCCCCCCAGCTCCCCAGGTACTATTCCACATCCCGGATACGGCAGTGTCACGCCGTCTTGGGTTTGACTTGCTTGAAAGCAGAGAGTCACACTGGACAAGCACTCCTGTCCGCCCTGAACGCACAGGTGGAAAAGTGGCTGACTCTGCAGCAACTGGATATCGGCAAAGTGGTGTGTGACAACGGAAAAAATTTGATAGCGGCAATGAAGTTGGGCAAGTTGACACATGTGCCGTGCATGGCACATGTGTGTAATCTGATCGTACAACGCTTTGTGCATAAGTACACAGGCTTACAGGATGTCCTGAAGCAGGCCAGGAAGGTGTGTGGCCATTTCAGGCGTTCCTACACGGCCATGGCTCACTTTGCCGATATCCAGCGGCGAAACAACATGCCAGTGAGGCGCTTGATTTGCGACAGCCCTACACGTTGGAATTCAACACTCCTAATGTTCGACCGCCTGCTCCAACAAGAAAAAGCTGTTAATGAATATTTGTATGACCGGGGTGCTAGGACAGCCTCTGGGGAGCTGGGAATTTTTTTTGCCACATTACTGGACGCTCATGCGCAATGCCTGTAGGCTCATGCGTCCTTTTGAGAAGGTGACAAACCTAGTCAGTCGCAACGAAGGCACCATCAGCGACATCATACCATTTGTTTTCTTCCTGGAGCGTGCCCTGCGAAGAGTGCTGGATCAGGCTGTAGATGAGCGTGAAGAGGAAGAGGAAGAGTTGTGGTCACCATCACCACCAGAAACAGCCTTATCAGCATCGCTTGCTGGACCTGCGGCAACGCTGGAAGAGGATTGTGAGGAAGAGGAGTCAGAGGAGGATTGTAGCTTTGAGGAGGAGGAGCAAGACCAAACACAACAGGCATCCCAGGGTGCTCGTTGTCACCTATATGGTACCCGTGGTGTTGTACATGGCTGGGGGGAAGAACATACCTTCAATGACATCAGTGAGTAGGAGGAACGGGAAATGAGTAGCTCGGCATCCAACCTTGTGCAAATGGGGTCTTTCATGCTGTCCTGCCTGTTGAGGGACCCTCGTATAAAAAGGCTGAAGGAGAACGACCTGTACTGGGTGTCCACACTACTAGACCCCCGGTATAAGCAGAAAGTGGTGGAAATGTTACCGAATTACAACAAGTCGGAAAGGATGCAGCATTAGCAAAATAAATTAAAAAGTATGCTTTACACAGCGTATAAGGGTGATGACACAGCACAACAGGAATCTAACAGGGGGAGCGGTGGAAGTCATCCTCCTCCTCCTCCTCCCACGACCACGCCGGCAAGGACAGGACGCTTTAAAGACGTGTTGTTGTTGGAGGACATGCGGACCTTTTTAAGTCCTATGCATCGCCACAGCCCTTCGGGATCCACCCTCAGAGAGCGACTCGACCGACAGGTAGCAGACTACCTCGCCTTAACTGCAGATATCGACACTCTGAGGAGCGATGAACCCCTTGACTACTGGGTGTGCAGGCTTGACCTGTGGCCTGAGCTATCCCAATTTGCGATAGAACTTCTGGCCTGCCCCGCTTCAAGTGTCCTGTCAGAAAGGACCTTCAGTGCAGCAGGAGGTATTGTCACTGAGAAGAGAAGTCGCCTAGGTCAAAAAAGTCTAGATTACCTCACCTTTATTAAGATGAATGAGGGATGGATCCCGAAGGGACTGACACTGGGCGATACATTCGATTAAAAAAGGCCTGATGAGATGAGCTGCCTTGGGCTAAAAATGGTCCACACGCTGCTGTATTTTAGCTCTGAATGACGTTTGACTTGCGTGACTTATCCGCAACCAACTAGGGTTCAAGCCGCCATGTTTTAGGGCACTTTCTGCCTGTGAAACAAACATCAATTTTTCTGGCCGCTGCTACAGCAGCGGCTGCAACAATACCAAATTTTTCAGGCATGTGTACATGCATAATTTTTAGGCCCACTGGTGCAGCACTGTGGCTTCAAAAACCAAACCAAAAAAAAATCCTCCAAGATGGCACCAATATACCAGTGGTCTAAGCATCTTCCCACCTTCGCCTAAAAAGGGGAGGTGATTCAACAATTAAAAATCTCTGCCATTTACACGTCCACTGATAGGAGACGCGGAAGGTATTAAACTGATATGAACAATACTAAACTCACCACTCCTATCTGGTGGCACATTAGCTTGCCTGCGCAGTGCCCCAAATTTCAAGTAAGAGGACCGACCAAGCATCTTCTTCCATCTCCCTGTTACATAAATCAATGCCATATCCATAGAAATTGTAGAGAATATCCAGGATAGTTTTACAGGGCCAAATCATGTCGCCTGTTGAAAGAGGTGACCTTGCTCGGGTCCCAGGTGTGCGGTTCCTAAAATGGCTGCCATATACATGTCCTCTGATAGGAGACGCGGAAGGTATTAAACTGATATGAACAATACTAAACTCACCACTCCTATCTGGTGGCACATTAGCTTGCCCGCGCAGTGCCCCAAATTTCAAGTAAGAGGACGACCAAGCATCTTCTTCCATGTCCCTGTTACATAAATCAATGCCATATCCATAGAAATTGTAGAGAATATCCAGGATAGTTTTACAGGGCCAAATCATGTCGCCTGTTGAAAGAGGTGACCTTGCTCGGGTCCCAGGTGTGCGGTTCCTAAAATGGCTGCCATATACACATCCACTGATAGGAGACGCGGAAGGTATTAAACTGATATGAACATTTACTAAACTCACCACTCCGAGTGCTGTTATTTATTGAATTTTTTTGTGGTGAGGCTTTACAGGACAGAGTGCTTCTCCACGGGACATGTTAACTCACGGGCAGCTGGCTCATCAAGGAACCAGAGCAGCTTGAACGAGGTGACCTTGCTCGGGTCCCAGGTGTGCGGTTCCTAAAATGGCTGCCATATACACGTCCACTGATAGGAGACGCGGAAGGTATTAAACTGATATGAACAATACTCCACTCCTATCAGTAGGTCCGTCCCATTGTGATTTATGCCCCCCACCCACCGCGCAGGGATGGGGGCCGTGGGGGAGGAAAGTAGGCCCCCCATTGTGATTTATGGCCCCCACCCACCGCGCAGGGGTGGGGGCCGAGGGGGGGAGGACAGTAGGTCCCCCCATTGTGATTTATGGCCCCCACCCACCGCGCAGGGGTTGGGGAGGACAGTAGCTCCCCCCAGTGTGTATCATGGGCTTTGATGACAGGTGTCAATCCATACCTGCCAAGTGACCCTATGTAGGGGTAACAGTCCCTATTCTGCTCTGTGTCAGTGTGTATCATGGTCTCTGTGGACGGGGAACAGTCTCTATTCTGCTCTGTGTCAGTGTGTATCATGGTCTCTGTGGACGGTGAACAGTCTCTATTCTGCTCTGTGTCAGTGTGTATCATGGTCTCTGTGGACAGGGAACAGTCTCTATTCTGCTCTGTGTCAGTGTGTATCAGGGGCTTTGAGGACAGGTGTCAATCCATACCTGCCAAGTGACCCTATGTAGGGGGAACAGTCTCTATTCTGCTCTGTGTCAGTGTGTATCAGGGATCATTAGGATAGGTGTCAATCCATATCTGCCAAGTGACCCTATGTAGGGGGAACAGTCCCTATTCTGCTCTGTGTCAGTGTGTATCAGGGATTTGACTATCTTTATTCAGATTCAAAAATTACAATTCCAGGAAAAATTTAACAAACATTTACAAGAACATGTTATGCACATCATAGAAACAACGTAAACCTCTTTAAAGCCACAAACTTAAGACAAAAAATACGTACACACAATGTGTAAGGGTTTGAAAGAATATTCTGAATCCTTACATGTTTACTTTATCATTTGTTTGATTTTTGTGAACCATATATAAACTACAAGCAGCGTGAAAACTATAAAAACTCAAGTGGCCATGCTGATCAAATTAAATAGTATGCTTTACACAGCGTATAAGGGTGATGTCACAGCACAACGGGAATGTAACAGGGGAAGAGGTGAAAGTCATCCTCCCCCTCCCACGACCCCGCCATATCTGCCAAGTGACCCTATGTAGGGGTAACAGTCTCTATTCTTCTCTGTGTCAGTGTGTATCATGGTCTCTGAGGACGGGGAACAGTCTCTATTCTGCTCTGTGTCAGTGTGTATCAAGGGCTTTGAGGACAGGTGTCAATGTTAGGTGATTTCTGCCCTTTATGGATTAAAAGCAGACTCTGCATCAACTGTGCAATTTTCCATGGGAGTTTTGCCATGGATCCCCCTCCGGCATGCCACAGTCCAGGTGTTAGTCCCCTTGAAACAACTTTTCCATCACTTTTGTGGCCAGAAAGAGTCCCTGTTGGTTTTAAAATTTGCCTGCCCATTGAAGTCAATGGCGGTTCGCGCGTTTTTTTGCGGAAGTTCGCGTTCGCCGTTCGCGAACCGAAAATTTCGGGTTCGCGACAACACTATTTAGGACGCTTATTCCACACGGTCTTAATCAAGATTTCGAATTATGTCACTTTTTATAGTCCCCTTTTAACAACCTATAAGTTGAAAATAGATTTTAATATGTATTTATTAGAGATTAATATGCCATCAAGTCACAATATTTTTTATAAAATCATAGAAGAACTGTCACTTTAAGTACACAATTATCAGAGTACTTATTGGTTAAGTCTCCATCAAGAGTAATTGCACACTGCCACTTTAAATAACCATGAAGAAACAAGGTTGAGAAAAATATGTTTATATTTTTATGTTAAAACTCTACTTTATATGGTCAATTAACACAACTTTCTTCTTCTTTTTTCCCTTTGTGTAATTTTAAGCTCTGTAAAATACAGTCTTTGAGCCATAAAAATTCCATACTAAAATATTTATTTGAATATATTGGGTTATGTCTAGGATTATACACTGTCACTTTAAGTACTTGGTCATTTTAATTGTCATTCTTTTAGTTATATGAGTTGTGTCACCTTTAATAGTCTTTTAGCAATACATTTGCTCTATTGTGTTCTTAGTTTTATTGCTATTTGTATTTGAGAATGGTAGGCAGTGGTTACTATAGGAATATGCTAGTAATATCATTACTTAAGAACCAGCTCGAGAGGAAATATCCATCAGAAGAGGGAAATTGTCCCCCTATGTGAAACGCATATTGCGCCCCGCTCACGAAACACTGCCCACGTGATGATACACATGACCGGAACCAGGAAATGAACATTGATCGGGTAATGGAACGCATGGTGCGTTCCACACACTAAAGGACTGCCCCACATGATTGATCACATGTTTAGAACCCAGAAGTAACCAACGATCGGAAGATGGAACGCGAAGTGCGTTCCACGCTCGAAAAAAGACAGCGAAACTGGTGTTTAAAGACACAGAAGGACTCAGAGACATACAGTCAACTGAGGAAGCCATAGAGGCGAAACGCGTTTTGGCTATTATTTTATACTTATCTTTCTTAAACATATTTTATTTGTAATGTACTAATAAATTATATTTTACTTTTAATCAAATTGAATCCCTTGCTGCTTATGGTGGAATACGAAAGTACCCTTGGAAATCCAGAACACCCACAGAGGGATTTGGATCACCCCTAAAAGATCCTGAGTCCTTTGATACCAGAGCCAGGTCCAATTGGCTCTAAGTCTGTGAGTGTTTCCATCTACTACCTATTTACATCTGTTTATAGCCATCTGCACTATTGTGTGTACCCCTCTGTCTCCACAGAATTCCAAATTGAGAAGAGAGGACTAGTATTGCTCCATCCATTGTGCTTGTTTTGTATCAATTGAGTATCTGTTCTGCACCCTCTATATTACAGTGCTTATAGTGCTGCAGTTTACAACACACTTTCCAATATTACAACATTTCCTTATTCCATTTCCCAAACACAAGTCAATTCATTCTTTTTTTATTATAGGGATAATTTGGTTTGGTTTATGGTTAGCAAGCACGCTAGTTTAGACCTATCCAACGTTACAGCATTTCTATTTTTCTGTATCTAACCATTTTCTCAAAGTGTTTTTTTTTTATGTCAGGAATCTAACCTTCAAATAACAACAAAAAAGAAATCTCAAGTAAAGCCTTAAAAAGTGTTATTGTCAATCTGGCTCTGTTGGAACACGCTCTTCGAATTTTTGTGTTTGTTCATCTCTTTCATTGTTCTTTGAGTAGCTGAAATATATGTTTCAAAAAGGGACTTTTGCAGTAAACAATGTTGGTCTATAATAGACTATATAATACAATTTGTGATAACCTCAGCTGATCCCCACCTTGCTGTTTCTCGCATAAACTAGTGTTTACAATGACCATATTGCACAGGACTTTTACCTATAGGTACTGTAACAGAACCTTCCGTTAAGGGATGCTTCCTAGCTTGCGCTGAGGACCACAAGCACTGCACTGGACACCACAACCACCGCAGACTCCACAACCGCCGTAGCTTAACTGGAGCCTCGCTGTCTTCCATCCACCCTGGATGAGCTTCTGTCCTCCAGGACCGTGTGGGGAAGACCTCTCCTCCAGGAGAGCATATTAGGAACAATCTCTTAAAAGAGCTGAGTGATTAAAGCTCAGGGGAGTATGCAGAGCATAGCAATCCCCAGTGTGATATAGCAGTTCCCTCCAATAACGAGACAAGGCTACGTAATGAGGGTCAAGAAGATCTGTTTTACTTGGCACCAAAGGGCCTTCTTTTATGCAGGTTTTCCCTACATAGGACCACCCACAGGGTTTTACAGAACAACCAATAACACATGTACATTACATAAAACACTCCCAGCAATTATGAACAAAATCCTCCCCTCTGCCTGTGATATAATTATGGTACACAATGGGTTAACATAATTATCACAAGCAGGAAAAATACAGTTTTTATACCAGTACTATAACTTTAAAAATATACGTCCAATCTTCATAAATTACATATTCAGAATCAGCACACTTTAAACATAAACACTCTCAAAAATCAGACAAATCCACCCAGTAGATAAAAAGTTAGATGGGAGTCCTTTATGACCGACTGCAAGCACATTTTCCTGCCCAAAACAGTTCCATAGATTTGGGCTCTGCAGTCGGTCTATTTTACACAGAAAAATGACTAAGTCCCATTTGAATGCACGAACGGGGCCATTCGTGCATTTAGCTTAGTATAGCAGTGAGTTCAAACTGCCGAACGGGACTTAGTCTCTGCAGCTGAAAACGGAGTGTAGGAGAAGGTAAGGGTCAGCAGTGTTCGTTGCAATGTGTAGCCGATTTCAGTTCCATGGATTTGGCTTCACATACCGCTAACCTCGTTCGAATGAACAAAGATGGCCGTCGCCCACTTCGACTACTTTGGCACTTCGGCTGCATCCGAAGTGCCAATTTAAAGCTGCAGAACTGCTCCAATACAATTTAAAGGGGCAGCAAGAGTCTTTTAAAATCCAATCTGCTAAAATAGTCTTTAACAGGCAATATCTTCCAGGGGCCATAGTCTTAAAGGGGCATTGTTCACCAAAGTCACAATGTGCACACAGACAGTTCTTAAAGGGCCATACACAGTCCAATAAAATCCATAAGCCCAAATGCTGGTTTAAGAGGGTACAATCTCCCAGGGGTCATAGTTGCAGGGGAGGAGGCAGGCAAGCAGGCCTCTCCAGGACAAAGTGGCGAAGGGCACTTCGTCACAGGTACATCTTTTATTTGCACCGATCCAGAGATGTTTGACTCCAGCATTGCTCTCTTGATTTTGCCGTAGTAAATATTCTCCATGTTTTCCTTAAAGGTGATACTTTTTGATAGCAATAAAGATGGAACTTCAGGCTTTAATCAATGAAGAACCTTTCTTGAAACGTCTTGTAGATAAAACTATCTTGTGTCCTGTTGCTCAAATTCCGATTTGTGGACCATGCTTCTAATTTAGCTACAATATCCTATAAGACTTAGTTTCATAATAAATAAAAAAATGTTAAATACATGCAATATCTATTGTACAACATTTTTTCACACAATTCAGATTTCTATTATTTATACTGTTACTTTGCACTCAATTTCCAGCTTGTATAAAAATTACCCTAAAAGTTGACCTGTCATTTTTTTCACCGAACTCCCCAAGTTTTGATATGTTGACAACTAACTTCTCCAACAATTGTAGCATTCCCCTTCCACTGGTTGTTTATAATGTGTTTATAGTACTCTTTATACACTTTGCCAGACTCTTAATTATTACATTTCACCAATGCTGGTTATTATATTAATTTGGCTAAGTATAGTTGTTGCATGCGATATCTTGTAACAATCTGAGTAAAAACTCAGAAATTCCTGTGATTATACACATGTGCATGGACTGCATGCCACTTAGTGTTATTTTTGTGAATATTGATCAAGACAGATGCTTTAAAGTGTCTGTCTTCTTTATGTACTGTAAACAAAAAGCCTGATTGTCCACAGATGCACGCAAATTATTCAACATAAAAACATATATTTTCATTTTCAGAGCCAGAGTTCCTTAGGGAGAGTAGCAATTAACAAATCAATGAAAATTATATGATATGCTTTGCTTTTTCTTCGTGTTTAATTACGAGTCTCTTTGGTGTATGTATTTGTGAAATATTAAAATATCCTTTGATCATTAATTAAATTGTATTCTCTCAGTCTTCTTGAAGAAAGGATAGACTATATAATGAGTAAAATAAAAATAAAACAATGTAAATTATTATAATGTATTAAAAAGGTATCCATTATTCACAGCAGCCACAAGAGGTCTTAATGTTCTTTTTTTTATTAATACTTTATAACCACACATACGAGTCCATTTGCTAAGTGGCCTAAATAGCCTGTAGCTGTTGAAATTATTTACACTCAGAAGCTATTTTAAAGATCTACAATGTTCACTGTCATGCGTTACAGGCTGGATTGTAAGCTTAACTTAACCCCCGAGAGTGAATTTAACTAAAAAGCGTAAGAACGTTTTTATTTATTTATTTGTAATAGTGTGATCTTATCACCTCTCTCTAATTATATACTGAGTTCTCAAAGACCCCAGAATGTATTACTTCACTCGTTTTACTCGAAATGTCAGTGCCTTGGGGGAGAGCAGAGTTCTAAGCTATGCTGTAGAACTTCTGCCTGGTCTCAATGCATAGAATGTTTGCCAGTAAAGGGTCTTTTTCTGATCTGACTAAACTTCTAGGTCAGTATTAGAATATCAAATAGCATTGTGGGTTGTATGGTTTTCTTTAGAGTACTAGGTCTCAAATCAGAACTTTTAACTAACTGTCAGGTTGGTTACTGGTTTGCTATTGAGGCTTGGTAATGCTTGGGAAGCAAAAACCAAAAAGGTTATGGTGGGGAAAAATTGTGATTGAAAACCCCTTCCACCTGAAGTCTGTGGATAGTTAATACAATGTTAAACAAAAATCTGCACACCAGTCAAGCCATAAGACTTGCTTTTCCCAAAGAAATCACAAATTTGTTGTGTACCACGTGCATATCTCAAGTTAAACTTAGAAAGTCGTCCTTCTGCACAGAAACCCAGATTGATATGCAAATAAGCACAAACAGTCATATTTCAGACTTAATTGTGCGTTTAATTAGTGCAGGTACCCTTAGTAATGAATGATGATTTAAAAATTCCCAACCATTTTTCTTTTATAGTGTGTTATGTTAAAATTTGCATGGGAGGGATGGAATATATTTTTATGCAAAAGTTTCCAAATCTAATTTAAATTAATTATCTCTCATTTTTCTTTTTCTTTAGATTTATCATCTTCAGCAATCTTCACCTCTGTTCAAAGGATTTGAAAGCCGCAAAGTAAATGTGAATACATATTGATAATATTATTGGTGAACATGTAAGATAAAAATGGGAGTTAAAGGTTTTAACATTGTGCTGGAATTATCAGGGACAGTGAAATACAGTAGTTATATAGTATATGCTTTAGAGCAATTAGCATAGGGATTTTCTGACTGTATCCGCAGGTCATAAACAAATGATTCAATATTGCTTGATTTTTTTCTTACATGTTCGGCTAGTATAATCTCAGTTGTGCTCAGTCCTAATAAAAGGTTCTGCTAGAGTTTCCTTACCTCTGGGAAGTGACCCAAAACTATGTCCGCAGGCTGTTTTAATTTGGTCTCCAATGGAAGAAGTAAATATATAATAATTGTCAGAACTCAGGTAATGTGTTTTTTTTTTTGTGATACTGCCTTCAGCAGTACAGTGGAAACCCATGCATCATGGATAAAAGGTTAACAGACAAGTTTCCTATGCTAGCCAGGAGAAGAGTATTTTAGTTTCTAGGACATGACCCTCGGAACAAGACAGAACAAGAACAATATAGACAGACGGATATATGTAACTGAAGCCTGGTTTAGCTTTAAAAATGTTAACATAAAAAGTGTGGTTACTACAGTGAGGTAAAGGAACACTCTGGGCACCATAACAACTGTCAGGGTACCTGAGGCCTCTACCTCTAAGGGAGGTAGAGATTTGGTGGTTTGCCCGTCCAGGCGAGCTGTTTCCTTCGTTCCTCGCGGTTCATCCAGTCACTTAAACACCGGCCGCGAGGAATCCACGTCCTTTTCTAGCGGGACGCTCAATACGTGACGTCATGACGCTATCACGAGCGACCTGTCACTCAAGTGTCCGATATCCAATCGGTACTTGTCAGAGGCGTGATTACCATCCAGAGCCAGGGTATTTAAGCTTACTTCTCTCTTCAGCTCATTGCCCTGTCGTGGTTCTAGCTTGTCTAGTCACTCAGTGCTCTGGTATTCTAGTTTACTCTATTTGGTTTTGACTCGGCTTGTTGTACTACCCTGCTTCTCTGTTCTCCCTTGACCCGGCTTGTCTCTCGCTTATCTGTCTTCCCGTTCCCTCGACCTCGGCTTGTCTCTGACTATTCTCTATTACTCTCGGTACGTTAGTCCGGCCATTCTAAGGCCCGGTATACGTACCTTTCCACTCTTTGTACTCTGCGTGTTGGATCCCTGTCCCGATCCTGACATTACGACAGGGCCAATGGATCCTGCAGGTACAAACAGTCAGCTTGGTTCTTCTGATCCCAGGTTTGACGCCATGGAGCATAGGATGGATCAGATGGCTCTAGCACTACAGGCACTTTTGTCTCATGCTAGTAACCCACCTGAGGAGACACGTACTCCTTCTATTTCTCCTGCAGTCTCAGGTCTAGAGGTAGCCACTGTAGGTGCTTCTTCCCGTATTACCCCACCAGTACGTTATGGCGGGTCACCGGAGAAGTGCCGTGGTTTTCTGAACCAGATTAGCATCCATTTCGAATTACAACCCCGCTCTTATCCTACAGATAGAGCGAAGGTTGGATTTGTTATTACTTTACTCATTGAGAAAGCTCTGAGATGGGCCAATCCTTTATGGGAGAATGATAATCCACTAGTCTATAATTATAATGCCTTTGTAGCTGCGTTTAGAAGAACTTTTGACCCTCCTGGTAGAAAGGTCAATGCAGCTAGATTACTGTTGCGCCTTAGACAGGACAATCGAACACTTGTGGACTATGCACTAGAGTTCAGGTCCTTGGCGGCAGAAGTTAAGTGGAACGAACAGGCTTATATAGATGTGTTTCTGAATGGGTTATCAGATGTAATTCTTGACGAGGTCGCTACTAGAGAACTCCCTGAGAATTTGGAGGATTTAATTTCTTTTATATCTCGTATTGATGAACGCATAAGAGAGAGGCAGAACACTCGAGATAGGACCCGTAGACCCTCCTTTAAACTAGCGCCTACCTTTCAAAATTCTGAGTTCGAGGACTTACGTATTTCTGAACCTATGCAGATAGGCAGTACTCATCTCACAGAGAGAGAGAGACAGTACAGAAGAAGGGAGGGTTTATGTATGTATTGTGGAGTCAGAGGACATTTACGCCTAAATTGTCCTAATCGTTCGGGAAACGCTCGCACCTAAGTTTCTCTAGAGGACAGGCCTTGGGTGTTTCTACTTTGTCCTCTATTCATAACTACAAAGAGTTCAGGCTTCTGTTACCCGTTTCTTTGAGGTGGGAGAAGGGAGTAGTAAAGACTATGGCATTAATCGATTCTGGAGCTGCTGAGAGCTTTATAGATCAGGGTTTTGTTGCCAAGCATGCTATCCCATCCCAGTTAAAAGAGACACCACTGGCTGTTGAGGCCATCGATGGTAGACCGTTACTTGAGCCTGTTATTTTCCATGAGACCATACCGATTAACTTAACTGTTGGCATCCTACATAAAGAGGATATATCCTTAATGCTCATTTCTTCTCCGTCTATTCCCATAGTCCTGGGGTACTCCTGGTTGAGGAGACACAACCCTATTATTAATTGGGAGTCAGGGGAGATAGTTTCGTGGGGAAAGAATTGTCAAGAAAAATGCTTGCGGAAGGTCTTACCTCTCGGATTAACTAACACATCGACTACCTCTGACAATCCTACAGAGACACAAATTCCGCCTCAGTATCTAGATTTAAAGGCAGTATTTGACAAAAAGAAAGCCGATACCTTACCCCCACACAGGTCCTTTGATTGCAAAATTAACCTACTCCCTGGTACCATGCCTCCCAGAGGTCATGTATACCCATTATCTACAAAAGAGAACTCAGTTCTAGAGGAGTATATTCACGAGAATTTAGACAAGGGATTCATCAGGAGGTCCTCCTCCCCTGCCGGGGCTGGATTTTTTTTTGTTAAAAAGAAAGATGGTTCTTTGAGACCTTGTATTGATTATCGAGGCTTGAATAAGATAACCATTAAAAATGCCTACCCGATTCCCTTGATCACCGAACTCTTCGATCGTTTGAAGGGCTCTACAATTTTCACCAAGTTAGACCTCAGAGGGGCATATAACTTGGTGAGAATCCAGCAGGGACATGAGTGGATGACGGCATTCAATACTCGCTATGGTCACTATGAATATACGGTTATGCCTTTTGGGTTATGCAATGCACCAGCGGTATTCCAAGATCTGATAAATGAGGTTCTTAGGGAATTTCAGCAAGAGTGCGTCATTGTATACCTAGATGATATACTTATACATTCTAGTGAGATTGAGACTCATCACAAGCAAGTCAGGAGGGTTTTGCACAAGCTTCTTCAGCATGGTTTGTACTGCAAGTTGGAGAAATGTAGCTTTGATCAAACCCAGGTAACCTTTCTCGGCTATGTGATCTCTGGGGAGGGATTTAAGATGGATCCGGATAAACTCCAGTCCATTCTAGAGTGGCCTTTACCCAAAGGTCTTAAAGCCGTACAGAGATTTATTGGTTTTTCCAATTATTATAGGCGCTTTATTAAGGGCTATTCTTCAATTATCGCACCTATCACTAATATGACCAAACAGGGGGCTGATACTAAGAATTGGACTACTGAAGCTCTTCTTGCGTTCAAAACTCTCAAGGAGCTTTTCGCTTCCGCTCCAATTTTAGTTCACCCCGACACTTCTCTGCCTTTTCTGCTTGAGGTAGACGCATCAGAGACTGGTTTAGGTGCTGTCCTATCTCAAAGGTTGGGTGTTGATAAACCATTACATCCATGTGGATTTTTCTCTAAAAAATTGTCCGGTACTGAGAGCAGATATGACATTGGTGACAGAGAATTACTAGCGGTTATCAAAGCTTTGAAAGAGTGGAGACATTTATTGGAAGGTACTTTACATCCTGTTACCATTCTAACAGACCACAAAAATTTGTCTTATATCGGAGACGCCAAGCGTTTGTCCTCCAGGCAGGCTCGTTGGTCATTGTTTCTTACCCATTTCAATTACGTTCTGACTTACAGACCTGGCTCAAAGAATTCTAAAGCCGATGCGCTATCTCGCCAATTTGAGCCTTCTGCTTCAGTTGAACCACTTGTGTCCTCCATTGTACACAAATGCAATATTATTGCTAATACCAGTCTTAAAATTCATTCTCCGCTACTTGACCAGATCTTGAAGTCACAACATCTAGCTCCCGGAAACACTCCTGAGGGAAGAAACTTTGTTCCTCCTGAACTTCAACTGGAGCTCTTACAATGTTTTCACGAAAGTAAGATAGCTGGTCATCCTGGTATTCGCAAGACATACTCTCTGATATCCAAGGATTTCTGGTGGCCTTCACTTCGAAAAGATATTGAGGAGTTCATCGCAGCTTGTGAGACTTGTGCCAAGACTAAACTACCTCATGCTTCTCCATGTGGCCTGTTACACCCCTTGGACGTTCCTGAGAAACCTTGGTCCTGTTTGTCCATAGACTTTATCGTTGATTTACCTGCTTCCAAGAGACAAACTGTTATTCTCACGGTGGTGGATAGATTTACTAAGATGGCTCATTTCGTACCATTACCTAAACTTCCGACTTCTCCTGAATTGGCGGAGATTTTTGCGAGAGAGGTTTTTCGCCTACATGGGATTCCTTCGGAGATTGTTTCTGATAGAGGTTCTCAATTTGTCTCACGTTTCTGGAGATCCTTTTGTTCTCAAATGGGTATCAAATTGAACTTCTCCTCTGCCTATCACCCTCAGTCTAACGGAGCTGCTGAACGTACTAATCAAAAGATCGAACAGTATCTACGTTGCTTTGTTTCCGAACACCAGGACGATTGGGTCGGTCTGATTCCTTGGGCGGAGTTCGCACACAATAACCTTGTTTGTGATTCAACTCGCTCTAGCCCTTTCTTCATGAACTATGGCTTTCATCCTTCGATTTTTCCTTCGGTTTCCTCTTCTCAGGGGATACCGTCGGTTGATGATCATGTCGCCAACCTGAAGAGATTATGGGATCAGACTCGGCAAATTCTATTACATAGTTCTTCGTTGTTCAAGAAACACGCTGACAAGCATAGAAGAGCGGCTCCTGTTTTTGTTCCTGGGGATAGGGTATGGTTGAGTACTAAGAATATTCGCCTAAAAGTCCCATCTATGAAGTTTGCTCCTCGCTACATAGGTCCTTACAGGATTCTCACTCGTATCAACCCGGTTGCGTATCGCCTTGCTCTGCCACCTGCCTTACGCATTCCTAACTCTTTTCATGTCTCCTTGTTGAAACCTCTTATTTGCAACAAATTCTCCTCTAAGGTTTCCTCTCCTCGTCCTGTTCAGGTGGAGGGTCGGGAGGAGTACGAGGTCAGCTCCATCATTGATTCCAGAATTTCAAGGGGAAAATTGCAATATCTGGTCAACTGGAGGGGATATGGTCCTGAGGAGAGGAGTTGGGTACCTCAGGAGGACGTTCATGCGTCTCGCCTTCGCAGAGCATTTCACCTCCGCTTCCCATCTCGCCCCGGTTCCTTCCGCCCGGTGGGCGTATCTGAGAGGGGGGGTACTGTCAGGGTACCTGAGGCCTCTACCTCTAAGGGAGGTAGAGATTTGGTGGTTTGCCCGTCCAGGCGAGCTGTTTCCTTCGTTCCTCGCGGTTCATCCAGTCACTTAAACACCGGCCGCGAGGAATCCACGTCCTTTTCTAGCGGGACGCTCAATACGTGACGTCATGACGCTATCACGAGCGACCTGTCACTCAAGTGTCCGATATCCAATCGGTACTTGTCAGAGGCGTGATTACCATCCAGAGCCAGGGTATTTAAGCTTACTTCTCTCTTCAGCTCATTGCCCTGTCGTGGTTCTAGCTTGTCTAGTCACTCAGTGCTCTGGTATTCTAGTTTACTCTATTTGGTTTTGACTCGGCTTGTTGTACTACCCTGCTTCTCTGTTCTCCCTTGACCCGGCTTGTCTCTCGCTTATCTGTCTTCCCGTTCCCTCGACCTCGGCTTGTCTCTGACTATTCTCTATTACTCTCGGTACGTTAGTCCGGCCATTCTAAGGCCCGGTATACGTACCTTTCCACTCTTTGTACTCTGCGTGTTGGATCCCTGTCCCGATCCTGACAACAACTCCATTGAAATGAAATGAAGTTATTATGAATGGTGCCAGGAGGTCTCTGGCTCACCTAGGGGTAAAACCAATCTATAAAAGTTTAACCCAAAAGTCTGTGTTCCAAAGTCAGATCTTTCTACACATCTGTCCCATTGGGAAACTAGAAGGCTTTTGCAGCATCAGCACTGATTGGCTGAGAGTGGTCAGCTCTCAGCCAATCAGTGACTCCCCATTTATAAGACTGGCTTCAAAAAAGTACGTACAAGGTCTCAGGGCCGGTGCAAGGATTTTTGCCGCCCTAGGCAAAAGTAAGGTTTGCCGCCCCCCCCATGTGACATCACAATGCCCCACCCATATGATCTGCCATGTTAACTAACGCCAGTGCTGCAGTGCCGCCGTGTTTACATTAAAAGACCTGCAGGGACAGGCTATAGACACCAGAACCACTACATTAAGCTGCAGTGGTTCTGGGGACTATAGTGTTTCTTTAATGTGAGATAAGTTAGAGATTAGTGCCACGAATAATATACTAGATTGCCTACTTACAACCAGATGAGGATGATGATGGGCTCTAGCTGCAGTCTGGCACCACTGGTCTGGTGTAGAACAGGATCTCTGGAGGCTGTTTGTAACTGTGGTCACAAAACTCAATGTTCTGGGAGAACGGGAAGCAGCACCCTTTTTTGGGGGCCCTTTACACAGCTCAGGGTCCACCTTCATGTTCCACCAATGAGTTTGTTCACAGGGGGTGGAGTGTGTAGGGGATGTCCTGATATGTGTGTAAGGAATGCATTGTGTGAATCTGTGTTTGTATGTGTAAGGGCTGCAAGGTGTGTTTCTGTGTATGTACGGGATGCAGTGTGTACTTCTGTAAGGGGTGCATTGAGTGTGTGTAAGGAATGCATTGTGTGTTTCTGTGTGTGTAAGGGTTGCATGATTGTGTGTGTGTGTGTGATGGATGTCATTCTCTTTCTTCCCCTCCCTCCCTTGTCACCCTCTCCCCCCCTCCATCCCTTGTCACTCTCCCCCCCCTCCCTGACTTGTCACTCTCTCCCCCCTCCCTTGTCACGCTCTTTCCCCCTCCCTCCCTTGTCACTCTGTTTCCCCCCTCCCTCCCTTGTCACTCTCTTCCCCCCTCCCTCCCTTGTCACTCTCTTTCCCCATCCTTCCCTTGTCACTCTCTTTCTCCCCCCTCCCTCCCTCCCTCCCTCGTCACTCTCTTTCTCCCCCTCCCTCCCTTGTCACTCTCTTTCTCCCCCTCCCTCCCTTGTCACTCTCTTTCCCCCCCTCCCTCCCTCCCCACTCTCTTTCTCCCACTCCCTCCCTTGTCACTCTCTTTCTCCCACTCCCTCCCTTGTCACTCTCTCCCCCTCCCTTGTCACTCTCTTTCCCCCCCTCCCTCCCTTGTCACTCTCTTTCCCCCCCTCCCTCCCTTGTCACTCTCTTTCCCCCCCTCCCTCCCTCCCTCCCTCCCTCCCCACTCTCTTTCTCCCACTCCCTCCCTTGTCACTCTCTTTCTCCCCCTCCCTGACTTGTCACTCTCTCCCCCTCCCTTGTCACTCTCTTTCCCCCCCTCCCTCCCTTGTCACTCTCTTTCCCCCCTCCCTCCTTCCACCCCACTCTCTTTCTCCCCCTCCCTCCCTTGTCACTCTCTTCCCCCCTCCCTGACTTGTCACTCTCTCCCCCTCCCTTGTCACTCTCTTTTCCCCCCTCCCCCCCTTGCCACTCTGTTTCCCACCTCCCTCTTTTGTCACTCTCTTCCCCCCTCCCTCCCTTGTCACTCTCTTTCCCCATCCCTCCCTTGTCACTCTCTTTCTCCCCCTCCCTTGTCACTCTCTTTCTCCCCCCTCCCTCCCTCGTCACTCTCTTTCTCCCCCCTCCCTCCCTTGTCACTCACTTTCTCCCCCTCCCTCCCTCGTCACTCTCTTTCCCCCCCTCCCTCCCTCCCTCCCTCCCCACTCTCTTTCTCCCACTCCCTCCCTTGTCACTCTCTTTCTCCCCCTCCCTGACTTGTCACTCTCTCCCCCTCCCTTGTCACTCTCTTTCCCCCCCTCCCTCCCTTGTCACTCTCTTTCCCCCCTCCCTCCTTCCACCCCACTCTCTTTCTCCCCCTCCCTCCCTTGTCACTCTCTTCCCCCCTCCCTGACTTGTCACTCTCTCCCCCTCCCTTGTCACTCTCTTTTCCCCCCTCCCCCCCTTGTCACTCTGTTTCCCACCTCCCTCTTTTGTCACTCTCTTCCCCCCTCCCTCCCTTGTCACTCTCTTTCCCCATCCCTCCCTTGTCACTCTCTTTCTCCCCCTCCCTTGTCACTCTCTTTCTCCCCCCTCCCTCCCTCGTCACTCTCTTTCTCCCCCCTCCCTCCCTCGTCACTCTCTTTCTCCCCCCTCCCTCCCTTGTCACTCACTTTCTCCCCCTCCCTCCCTCGTCACTCTCTTTCTCCCCCCTCCCTCCACCCCCACTCTCTTTCTCCCCCTCCCTTCTCCCCACTCTCTTTCTCCCCCCTCCCTCCCTTGTCACTATCTTTCTCCCCATCCCTCCCTTGTCATTCTCTTTATCCCCCTCCCTCCCTCCCCACTCTCTTTCTCCCCTCCCTCCATCCCCACTCTCTTTCTCCCCCTCCCTCCCTCCCCACTCTCTTTCTCCCCCTCCCTCCCCACTCTCTTTCTCCCCCTCCCCACTCTCTTTCTCCCCCCTCCCCACTCTCTTTCTCCCCCCTCCCCACTCTCTTTCTCCCCCTCCCTCCCTTGTCACTCTCTTTCTCCCCCTCCCCCACTCTCTTTCTCCCCCCTTCCCACTCTCTTTCTCCCCTCCCTCCCTTGTCAATCTCTTTCTCCCCCTCCCTCCCCACTCTTTTTCTCCCCCCTCTCCCTTGTCACTCTCTTTCTCCCCCCTACCTCCCCACTCTCTTTCTCCCCCCTCCCTCCATCCCCACTCTCTTTCTCCCCCTACCTCCCTCCCCACTCTCTTTCTCCCCCTACCTCCCTCCCCACTCTCTTTCTCCCCCCTTTCTCCCTCCCCACTCTCTTTCTCCCCCCTTTCTCCCTCCCCACTCTCTTTCTCCCCCCTCCCCCCTCCCCCCTCCCTACTCTTTCTCCCCCTCTCTTTCTCCCCCCACCTCTATTGTAGCATGGCCGAGCTCTGTATAATCCGCGGGTACAGGGAGCTTTTGTTTCCTGTACCCGGCCGGACTAACAGGAAGGGCACACTCAGCGTGCCCTTCCTGTTAGTCCGGCCAGATACAGGAGACAGATGCTCCCTGTACCCGCGGACCATACAGCGCTCGGCCACGCTACGGTGAGGGAGTGACAGGAGGGAGCGCTGAGCGCTTCCCTCCTGTCAGCCCCTCTCCTCATGCTGCGCCTGGGCGGTGTGCCCTCATGGACGCACCAGCCTGGGCAAAGCTGCAGCTGCCTGAGGCTCTCTACAGAGCACTCGGGCGGATGCAGCATGAGGGGGGCCGGCGCTCCTGGCAGCGCCCCTTCCCAAGGGGCGCCCTAGGCGGCTGCCTAGTCCACCTAACAGGTAGCACCTGCCCTGCAAGGTCTTTCCAAATAGTATCCAGCCATGTAACAGGAAAAATAGAGACATTTAAAGGGACACCATAGGCACCCAGACCACTTCAGCTAATTGAAGTAGTCTGGGTGCTGTGACCCTTTTGCACTTAGTGCTGCAATGTAAAACATTTTTACATTGCAGCTCTAAGTCTGCCCTCTGTGGCTGTCTAACAGACAGCCACTAGAGGGCTTCCGGAATCCAAATGGACTTTTGGTCCATTATCTGACACTGGACGTCCTCACGGACCACCAGCGTCAAATTTTCCCCATAGGAAAGCATTGAATAATGCTTTCCTATGGGGAGGTCTAATGTGCATGTGGCCATTGTCACTGGGTCAGGCTCCTCTTCCCCGACGACGTCAAGAGGCGATGGAAGGAGCGTGGGCGGAGCCTGACCCAGCGCCGAGGAACATCGGCAATAGATTCAGGTAACCATATGCTCCTAGAGTGCCCCCTTCCTCAGGGCTCCTTCAGCCCCGCGGGAGGGAGGCCCTGAGGGATGGGGGCACTCCAGGATCCTATAGTGCCAGGAAAACGGGTTTGTTTTCCTGGCACTCTTAAAGATACAAAATAGAAGAAACGTTGTATGTAGGAAATGACACCTCAGTCCCCTTCAAAGTAGGCACCTTGGGATCTCACACAGTTCACCCAGTGTCTCTTCCACTGCGGAATAATCACCATCAGCTGCCTTGTTGTATTTACCTGAATCTCATCTACTGTTTGAAATTTTTTCCCTTTCAAAGGTGATTTTAGCTTTAGGAAAAGTCAGAAGTCGCAAGAAACCATCTGGGCTGTAGGAGGGCTAAGCCAAAATTTTGGTATGTACTATACAAGTAATGCCAAGCCTCCATAGCAAGCCAGTAAGCAACCTCATGCTGATGAGTTGCATTAACAACTAAACAGCTGTCCATGAGTGGTTGACTGGCTTTACTTCTCTTCCTGAGTTGTGTTTTTTAAAGCTTTTGTATACAGCAGACACATACTCCAAGGAATCCATATATAAAGTGGAAATTAGGCAAAAATGTGTGTCTTTGTTGAGCTCATTTGCATATGCCTACCCAGAATCCCTTACAGTAGTGAGAGCACTGTTAAAGTAATTTCTGTGGGAAAAGCAAGTCTTATGGCTTGACTGGTGTGTGTATTTGTGTTTAGCAATGCATTAACTATCCACTTACTTCAGGTGGAAGGAGTTTTCATCCAAAAATGTTTCCCCACCACAACTATGTTGGTATGTATATATATATATATATATATATAAATTTATATTTACTAAAAATATAATATATAAATACATGCATGAAGATTTGTTGCTGCCCCTTCTTTGTCTCTCTATAGGTTACATAGTTACACACCAGAAAAGAGACATGCATCCTTCATTCCTTTCTCACATCTGTTTTTGCGGTTGACCCAAAAGAAGGCAAAAAAACCCCAGTTTGAAGCACTTCCATATATGCAGCAATCTTCGACAAAAATGCCTTCTTGACCCCAGAATGGCAGTCAGATCTCATCTTGGATCAAGAAGCTATTACCACACAAATTAAAATTATATCCATGAATATTATGTTTTTGCAAGTATTTATCCAATGGCTGTTCAAAAATCTGAATAGGCTTGCTCTCACTTGATCGATTAACCTAATGACCTCTATCAATGTACTGCAAAATTTATACATGATATTTATATTATGTCAATATTTTGCAGTATATTAATAGGTGCATGTTCGTGCCATTTTTGTTCATCCAAAACAATTGCATGGATGAAATTCACATGGATTGACACACCATGTAAATGAAACCCGAATCAACAAAAACATTTTTTTTCTCGTGGGGAGGGCAATAAAATTAGCATGAAACCATGCCATGCACAAACACAAATTTCCAGATACTAACTTTTATCCTTCTTCTAAGAATGTGTTCAGCAGTGAAGGTCATTAATAAAATAACATGTGTGTAAGCTATGCTAGGCCTAGGGGAACTGCCCCTGGGCCAAGCCATTATAGTCAGCTGTCATGGATGTCAGTTAGATTTAGCAGTTGCTACCTATTTTAATTTACTTTTGATAAATTAGCCCTGGTAGAAAAAAGTACATTTTTTTGTTTGCAGTTTTTATCTAAATCCAGTTTATCAAAATGTAAGCACCCTATCTTTGTACACAAAGCCTATAACCACAAGCCAGGGATTTGACATCTATTGGAAATGCAGTCATTGATTTAAAAACTGGTTTCTAGGTTATATAGGTTTTAAAGCTTTTTATTAATTGTAATTGTAATTCATTATTTTACTGCTTTATGTAATGGTTTCAATTGTGTATTATTGGTTAAAATCAATTGTGTATTATTGGTTAAAATCATATCTGCTGTTACTACATATTTGTGTCGAAATTTAATTTGTCCCTTTTTTGTCTCTCTCTCCTTATGTCTGTATAACCGGCTAACCACAAAGAAGAAACTATTACAGACCAACTTCTCCTTAGCTTCTGTTTCTGTCTACAATCTTGTTATGCATAAGCCCTGTAACAAATAATACTATTTCTGATATGTTTTAGAGCTTAAGGCCATCTCCTGTTTGACCTATATATTCTCCAATGCGAATGCGCAATAAACCAGACTAATTTTTAAACATTCTTCCGTGCTCGTATCTGCAATTCAACCCCTGTGGCCTGCGGTGCAGCTGCAAACCTGAGAATACCTGGGTTCGAGTCGCAAGTAGAAAAGTCATCTTACACAACAATATATAAACGAAGTAGATAATAGGTTTAGAAAAAAGTATTTAAATTTAAAAAAAATAACCAGCACAACATTATAGGAAAATATTCTATTGGATAACTAGTTTTAAGTTACTATTGGTGCAAAAAAAAAATATGAAATAGTTTATATATAGGAAACATAACAAATATTTCTAAGTATGGTAATTGAATAAGGCAATATAATATAGGAATTTCACCTATGTAATTAGTGACATGTATTGTAGAATTAGCTGCCAGAACGGTGTTGGTTTTGGGTATTTGACATTGCACATATAGCCCTAGCTAAGGACATCATCAACTATGAAAGCAATATAAAGATAAGCACATATTGATCTTTTCAATTGTGCCACATCGTTTGTGAGTGTTTTAATTTATGTGTCTTTTATCACTTAAATATTAAATTGTTGGCACTATGATGTTCTCTCTTTTTATATTTTCCATGTGTACATTTTCCATGTGAATATTCCAACCCACTTGCTGGAGGGTAATTATATCCAGTTTTCATATGTGGTGATAAGTGGCGCCCTATTTTCTGTATTTTATATACAGTTCTGTTTTCAATATAAAGATAATACTGGATTCTCCTGGGAATATCTCTAACATTCTCAATCTACTGCTTGGAACCATGAAGCTATGGGAGATATATTAAATATGTAAATACCTGTACGAGTCCTGGTATATACAAAATATTTTCTCTATAGAAGATGAATGGACTGGGTTAACCAGACCATGGAAAGAGTGAGACCTCCTCGTCTTTTCTTGCAAGCTGTTTGTCTAAACCCTTACAATTCTTAATTGGCACATATTTTTATATACTGCACTATACTTCATAAGACCCATCTAACTCCCCAGGTCACTAAGTACCTTTTTCCCATTTGCCAGTCAAGTCAGGCACATTTTTAGTTTTGTAGACATAATTTTCCAGTCAATCTATTTATTCACAAACACATAATTTACAACTAACACCTTGATTATTTTGCTTTCTAATGTACAGGCTGAGCAAATAGGTGAGTTTTTTTATTTTATTTTTTTTTTTTCATTTGAGCTAGCCTTGATATTAACAAATATATGCAATGTTCTATTTGGATAATGCAGTAATGCATACTGTCCAGTTATACTGTTGGCGTGTGTGTTACATGTAAAGACAGGCTTTCCGTGATGCGATTCTTAAACTTTCTATTTCATTTGTGTTGTTTACATACACCCTTATCCAATTAGTGAATATCTTTAATAAAGTCTTCCGGCATGCCAACGGAAGGGTTAAATGAATGAACACAAGAAAATAATGCAGGACTATCACAATATTATTTGTCACTTTAAACGGACTTACAGTTCAGGGTCTGACACGCATTACATTCTCTTTCCAGCTTCCTTCAATCAATGAGGAAACGTGAGCCGTGCTTCCATAATATAATTATATGGTTTTACAGATCAATTTTGGATTATAGAAGCTTCCCTCAAGCAATTGTAGTGTAAAAGCTCTGCTTTTTTCTAATACTTAAATAATATAGATTTTTCTACTGCTCTGTAGCCTGCAAGAGTCCACTGCATCAACTGAAGTGGTGCAAAAAGCAATTTGAAAAAGTGGTCCAGTGTGGCATCATATTATTTGAAAAGTTAATGTGTTATTTATGAACTGCACAACTATTATTACCTATTAGTTATTTAGAACCGCAGGTTAGTGACGACACTAGCAATATTGCTGAGCAATAAATGGGAGCAAGCAGTGACCTACGAGCCCCCTCACTAACGAGCACTTTTTTAGATTGAAAAATATTAGCATAGCATGTATTTAATGCATGGGATGAATACTTAACATATAAACATATCAAAACACAGTAATTTTCTACATATATATTGCTGTGCAGATAAATGTAAACATGAAAGTTATGTACATTTACACAATTTCTATTTTCCACCTATTTGTTCAGCCTATATAAATAAAAAAAAAAGGAAATTAAAAGCTTTAGACAGTATGCAAGACCCCTTTATCTTGCAATACTTCACACATGGTCTGAAATTTTAGTATAAAAGTAAAAATGCTATTTTTTACATACTGTAGATATCTTGCCTATATGTGTTTGTAAGGAACCCTAAGGGATTAGGGTAGTTTGCTAAAAATGGCAACAGAATGAAAAAAGAATATCCACATATGAGCTAAAGCAAACACACAGTAATTACAGTTACATCGTATAATTTCTAAAATAAAAGTGTTTAAAACTTCCATAGCAATCTTTATCAATAACTGGAATGCTAATTGTTTTGTTTTTTATTAAGGCAATCACATAGGAAAACAACAAATATCAATATAAGAGCAGCAGTACATGGCAAGTATGCATAAAGTTAGGTATTGCCTTATTTTATAGTAGATAATAACATAGGTAAACAACAGCTTAAATACACAAGTAAGAAACCACTGAAGCAGTGGCTACATATGGACTGGCTGAGAGACAGTGGTAAATAAATGAAAACTTCCAATAAGAGCCAAAAAGAAAGGCAAAGAACATAATGCACAAAGCAGAAGTGATAAGTAGGCACTCTCAGCACAGGCACCATAGATTATCCAATCCTTAAAGCCAAGAAACAGCTCACACGTCTGGGCCAGAGTCCTGCAAACAAAATTCCAGAAAGGTTCTCGATATACAAGTAAGCTGAGAGGAATCTACTCCACTGACCCCAGGCAACAATATGAGAAGGCACACAACGCCCACAGATAGGTTTCCTCCCGGTGTTGAAATCAACATCTCAGAAGAGTCCTACAGGGCAGGGCAGTGGCAGGAAACTCTCCAGTTGTGTGGACAGTATAAAAGAGATCTCCTCTCCAAGGCTTGTGTACTAGGTAAAAAGCAGCAGGAAGTTATCATCCTGTGGGCCTGTTAATTGCTGGGTAACAATGAAGAGCACTAATTTTTAGCCTGAATCTGTTGCAAATTAGAACAACAATGGTCTAGTTTTGTCCAAAAGCCTCATCAAAAGCCTCAGTAAAGGCTTCCACCCACATTGTTTAGATAGTCTCTGGAGTCGATGGCAAGGTAGCCATTGTGAGTTTGGTCAGCTTAGAGAAAATGGTGCACTGCAGCCAACACCTCTCCACAAATATTGAATTCTTCTCAAGCAGGGTCCTGGGTAACCCCACCAGTCCAAATGGGGGAAGACAGGGCTTCTTGCAATATAGGAGCTTTATGTGAGTGTGGAATCAAAAGCATTCCTTGCCTCAAACAGGCTGATAGGCCTCAGGTGAAGGAGTCTAGGAAAACACAAAAAAAATCATAAACATAACTTGGTCCAGTTGAGGATTGGAGTGTTCCCCAGGCAACAGGAACAAATATAAAGCATTAGATAAAGACAAGTCTTCAAATAGTCACTGAATTGTGTCTTTTTTTTTTAATAACTCATCCTACCTGCTTCTTGCACTACCAAGTCCTGCCCTTGGAATACTAATTTAATGCATCATCCATTCTCTCTAGCTGTGTAAATGATATGACCTATTGGAACTTCCTTTACCATTTGTAAGCAAGTGGGGGGCTAACAGTTTTCAGCAAATTTAAAGGTATTATATCAGTGATCTGGCAGAAAAAAAAATGTTCCTCTAACAAGCTGGTAATTATAACTAGAGTATAAATGAGGGTTCGCAAGGCTTTATATATCATTCTGCAAAATACATGAAAATAAGAATATTTGTACTTGATTTAGGTAGTAAACTAGCTATGAAAGAAAAGGGTCGCCATCTATTCTAACTCCCGGCAATCGTGCTTGAGACAAAAGCTTGGAAGTCTATGTGGGACCTGCTTCCATCCACCATAGCTTGCCAATATACTAAAATGTCCTTTAAAATGTAATGCCTCGATCAATGCCTTATGAAATAATCATGAAATACTTCAAATGTGACCACTGATTCAAAATTACCCTGAAATATGTTTCAGGTGTGAATATATCATTTGTGAAAACATTCATAATCTTTTAATTATTGTATTCTACAGTGATCGGCAAATAGTCCATATCTGAACTTCACTCACATTGATCTTGATGGACAAACATGCACCACTCTCAATTTATGAATAACAGGTGGAGAAAAACTATAATCAATGAACCCCCTAACTGATTTGTGCCACTGGTTGAATAGTTGATATGCCAGACAGTGACCATTTGTTGCCCCTGATCAATTAAAGATAAATCAAGTAAATAAGGGTGATAAAGCTACATGAATGCTGTTGTGGGCTGAATGTGTGTACTAGACTCATTGATGTAAAACACAGAATAATCCAGTCATATAAAAGTGCAAGAAAAGGTGGCACCATGGGCATCTACAGGAATTTTTCCAGAGGGGGGAGGGGGTAATTGGAATGTCATCTATGCTCTGCCTCTTTTTGCAGGGCTGGAATGGGGATACAAAGCAGCACTAGATAAAAATGTATGCCAGCCCCATAAGTCATTGTGCCATGTAGTGTGTGTGTCTGTATGCATATAAAGACACACACACACTGAACTGAACAAAATTATAAACACAAAATTATAAACACAACACTTTTGTTTTTGCCCCATTTTTCATGAGCTGAACTCAAAGATCTAAGACTTTTTCTATGTACACAAAAGGCCTATTTCTCTCAAATATTGTTCACATCTGGAACACACTGTTGTATATGCCAATCCAGAGTTTCCCAAACATGCTTAATGAGTGACATGTCCGGTGACAACAATGGGCCTCAGGATCTCGTCACGGTATCTCTGTGCATTCAAAATGCCATCAATAAAATGCATCTGTATTCGTTGTCCATAAAATACGCCTACCCACACCATAACCCCACCGCTACCATGGGCCACTCGATCCACAACATTGGCACACCTTTGCAATAAACATGCTGTCTAATTAGCATCTTGATATGCCTCACCTGTGAGGTGGATGGATTATCTTGGCAAAGAAGAGGGACTCACTAACACATATTTAGACAGATTTGTGAATAATATTTGAGAGAAATAGGCCTTTTTTGTACATAGAAAAAGTCTTAGGTCTTTGAGTTAGCTCATGAAAAATGGGGGAAAAACAAAAGTGTTGCATTTATTATTTTGTTCAGTATATATATATATGGTTGTGATATAATGTAATTTGATAAGAACAAAAGTCGGTTGAGGTGTGCCGAAACCGACGTGAGGTTAGACCTCTAAAAAGAGGGCCCACCTAGATAATTAATATGAAATATTAAAGGGTGTGGTGGGAGGGGAACTTCTGAGATCATCAACGACAGGGAAGCAGGGGCTACTGGGTTTAAATAGGACCAATAGTCCCTCCCACAATTTCAGGCATAACCTTCCACATACATACATACATATACATAAATATATATTATTGGTATGTTTCTTTTTCTAATTAAAAATATTGGTTCTGTCAGTGTAAAAAAACTAATTATAAAGTAAGCATACTCACAGGCAGACACAGACAAGCTCACTGACACACGCACACAAGCTCATTGACACAGGCTCACAGACGAACAAACAATCTCAATGATGCACATAAGCTTATTGACATAAAAACACAAGCTCACTGATACACACAAATAGGCTCACTGACAGACAATCTCACTAACACACACACAAGCTTACTGGTGCACACACACAAACTTAGTACAAACTTAGTACAAACTCGGACACTCACACGAGGTTACTACAAACAGACTCATTGGTATACAAACACAAACTTACTGTCACACACACACACATGCTCACTACAGACAAGCTCCCTGACACACACAAGCTCACTGACACACACACACACATGCTTACTACAGAAAAGCTTACTGACTCACACATGAACACTACAGACAAACTCACTAACACACATGCACATGCTTACAACAGACACGCTCACTACAGACAAAGTTCACTACAGAAAAGCTCATTGATACTTACATGGTCACTACAAACTCACTGACACACACACATGCTCACTACAGAAAAGCCCGCTGACACACATGCTCACTATAGATAAACACAATGACACACACATATGCTCACAGAAACATATACACATGCTCACTACAGACACTCACTGACACACACACACATGCCTACAGCAGAAAATCTAGCTGACTCACACAAGCTCCCTACAGACAAACTCACTGACACACACATGCTCAGTACAGACAAACTCACTGACATACAGACACAAGCTCACTGACACACCTACCCATGCTCACTACAGACAACCTGACTGACACATGCATGCTCACTACAAACTCACTGACACACACAAACACAAACATTCACTACAGACAAGCTCATTTACACACACGTGCTCACTACAGAAAAACTCACCGACACACACAAGCTCACTGACAGACAAGCTCACTGACACATATACACATGCCCACTACAGACACGCTCACTGACACACACATGCTCACTACAAAAAAGCTAGCTGACACACACAAGCTCGCTTACACATAAGCTCACTGAACACACACAACCTCACTGACACACACGTTTACTACAATCTCACTGACACACACCCACACACACAAGCTTACTCACTAGCAGACACACACACACACATACAATCACTGTCATGGGCTGAAGCTTACCTTTCATAGAAGGCTGTGGGAGACTGGGAGGTCGTCTCCATGTTGTGTCCTCTTCCTTAGTCAGCAGCATGAGTGTAGGAGGCGAAGCTTGTGAGGGGGTGGGGCTTGTGTGCAGGAGACATGGCCTGAATGCGGGGCGGAGCACAGAGGCACTAACATGGTGGAGATTTGAAAGGGAGCCTCACAGTGCTCCCTCTGCCCCCCTGGCAGCCTAAATGTGCCCCCCAGCACCTCCCTCCAGTCCCCAGCAACTCCCTCCTTCTTTCCCTCAGACTGAGCTGTCACAGTCCGAGGGAAAATTACCAGTGGGGAGGGGACATGGTAAAAAATCCAGGAGGGGGCAAGTGCCCCCTCTTGCCCCCCTATGCCCATGGGTGGCACATATCTATTTAGAGAAATATAGCCATTTCCCTAAATAAAGGGCACATTGTGACAAAAAGAAAAGGAAATATGAACATTCCAATAAAAATAATTTATGGCATATTGAAATTATAATAATGATAGTAGTCAAAAATTGGAGCACACAAATATAAATACAACCAAATTGCTGGAGAGAAAATAAGCTCTAACTTGAAACACATTGGTAATTAGAGACATATGTGTCATCAGACATGGACTATTACTGCATTTTGATTGGCTGAATGGCATTCCAGCCAATCCTGATGAATGGCAGAACAAACTTTCTTGGAGAATAATTGTATTTGGCAAGAAATATATACAGTACATAAAATCTTGGTTATTCTTTATTTTTGCATGCATAAAGAGGTTAGACAGTTACATTTGCGGTTGCATTGCCCCAAAAGCATATGCACTCGTTATGACATTTTTATAATATAGCATGAGGCATACGTGTAAACATGAAAACAGTGCTAGTGTTTGATTGTCTTTCATGACTTAAGCTTGTGGACTATAGCACTGTGGTAGATGAGTATGTTTCCCGGGAGGCCCCCCAGGTAAATCAGGCTTTGAGTCTCGTTATGGCAATTTGAGGGTAAGAGCATGGTAGCACACTGGGTTAAACTGGAGTGGTTCTGGGCTCAAGGTGTGGGCACTGGGGGTGTATTGCTTGGGTACTTTGGTACCTATACTCAGCCTCGAGGTCATCCAATGCCATGTGGGGGCTCTGCGCTTCCCAGCCCTGAGAGTCTCTTGATGGAGCCTTTCTGCTTTCCCAGGTGAGGGTCTGCATTCAGGGGTCGCTGTGGAAGCCCGACTGTGGAGGAGCGGCAGCTTCTTCTGCGTGGCTTCATAGACCGGCATGCGTTGTGAGGCAGGCACCGTGTTGCAGCCCTGTCGGCTTGTGGCAGGCTGGTTGTGGCTTTATGTGCCGTCTTTCGCATGCTGGGAAGCTTGGTTGTTTTCCGGTGCGTGGCCCGTGTGTGCTGGGAGCCAGGTTTTGTGGTCCACCATTTTCTGTCCCTCTGTATCTTGGATACTGTGTTTTTTTTCGCTGGAGCGGGGAGGCAGTGTATGAGGCGTTTGATCTGTCTTGGTAGGTAGCGGTGCTTGTTGCTGCCTACTCTCCAGCTTCCTCCAGAAGGCTGTGAACAGGCTGTCTAGTCTGGCTTTGAGGTCCCAGTGTGGGTGAGAGCACATGGCGTCTGCCATGTTTCGATTCTCCGTTGCTGGGTAGTGCTCGTTCAGTACCTGCACGTTTGTCCCATGCAGCAGGGTTGCCTCCCTGGAGTGGACTGGGATCACCCCCACCGCTCCCTGGGGGGGAGAGGTAGTATGTCACTGTGTCCGCATCGCCAGTGTCAAGACGAGGAGAGCGGCCGTCTCCCCCCATCTCCGCCATCTGCAGGCCGCGGCTAGCTAGCTCAGGTTCCCGGTGCTGGAATCACATAATTCTGGTATCGGAGGGTACACCAACTCTCCCCTGTCTCAGGTAGTGCAGTTTGGTGCTTGGGTAAGTCGTGTGATTGCGATTTGCGGTAGGGAATGTGCTGAGAACAGCGGGAGCTCTGCGAACATGGGACTGTTCAGTTAGCAGGTCAAGCTCCGCCCCATATTTGTTCCATTTAAAAAAAAAAATTGAGTTGAATCCGAAATGAGTTGAGCAATTGTTCCAGAGCCTAAAACTTTATCATTTCCAACAGAAGGCTGCAATCCAAATCTAAATTAATAGTAAAAACTAGTTTATGAAAAAGGGTCTACATTATCGTGAAATTGTTTTTTGAAATTGCCTTTTATCCTTCAGGGAACTGGTTTACTTAGTTTATCTATTCATCAAGTATTTTCCCATCTAACAGTAAAATGATTTTTTTTCAGAAAATTGGACAAATGTCATTATTCAAAGAGGAAATGAAACATGCAGATTAAAAAAAAAAAAGTAAATTCTGCGCTTTTAGGTAGTTAGCAAAGCAAAACCGACACAGAATTAGAAATATGTTGTTCCTGCTATGCATGCTTGGCTGAAAAGATTAAAGATGTCTGAATCAGGAATGAACAACACGCTAGCTCACAACTGTTATTTAACGAAACCACCTATAATGCAAATTCAGTATTTTGCTACTGGATTTTGTAATTCCGTACGAGTAGGAGGCTGTGTATTTCATATCAATGGCTGCTGCCTTGTATTCCATTAACTAAAAAAGGTTATACCACTGGAAACCGGGAAAGAAACTTATCTTCATCTTTTATTAGAATGTGCATATGCTTCACCTCAAAATGTATTTTAATTAATTTGAAGTGACTTTCCAACACTTCAACTTCCAAAACTGTGATACACTTTGTAATTACCAGGGCAGACAAGTATGTTTACATGAGACCTCAAGCTGTTTTGCTCCATAAAATATCAGATTAAAATAATGGATTCTAAAATAGGCTTTAGATATTTAATTATTTTACAGATTACGAGCAATATTTCTTTCTGGACAAACTCTAGAATGCAACCTAGTATAACCTTCCTTCTTATTATCTTCACAGCCTCAGATATATCGCATTTTATTTTATATGGTAACCATAGTAATAATTAGTAAAGTGGAGAATACATTTCGAATTATGATTTTACTTTATTGATATTAAGTATGGTGGTTCAAGAAAGGCATTTTTGAATATGCAAATGTTATAGAACGTTTTTCAACAGATGTGACAATGGTGTTGTAATGCTTACATGTATTTAAATGGAAAACAACTGCAGATCTCTTAGGACTTGGATTGATGACTAGGATACTAGAGGATAACACAGGTACTGTATCTTTAATTACGTATAACACAGGTACTGTATCTTTAATTACTGAGCTGTTTGTTTAAACGGAGTAAGCAGTTTCTGGTATGCATGCAGTATAGCACATAGGAGTTTGCAAGTTCATGGAAACGGAGCAAAATGAGAAATGAAGTTGTAGCAGGAATGATAAGTTTTGGAGTTCGAGGTAAGCAGGCTTGAGAGCAGGCTGTAGCAGGAATGATTAGCAGGCTTGAGAGCAGGTAATCTCCTATTACTGATATAAAATATGACTTAGCTTTCAATGGTGAAGGATCAGGTTTCCCTAAGTTCTCCTCCGGGGAGGGAAGTTGTTAAGCAGGATGAGGAAGGTCCAGTTACTAGCCGTGGTCGAGGAGAGGAGAAGGAGGGTCGATAGTTTTCCAGTCCGGGTTCGGTGCACAAAAAGAAGGTTTAGAGGAATCTTTCTAGCCGGTTTGATTTCGCGGTAACGCTTTTCAATAATCCAGCGTCTTGAATCTGGCGCGGTCTCATTATGTAGCGTGGGGAGACCGCGTCAGAGAAGGGGGTGTGGCTAAGCTCCATCAACCCGGAAGAGACAATGTAATACCGGCAGTTAAGACATGACAGGTGTTTTGTCCTGAAGTCAACAGAGATTAAGGAGGACAATGAATGGAACTAAGAATGAAAATAATAAGAAGCTGATGTTGAGAGTTTTGGAGGTGATTATACAGATATGACATGGTTTGGTGAAGATGAAATTTGAAGAAAGCGAGTTGGTGAATCAGAAGCCTTTGCAGATAACTTGTAAAGGGCTTATATACAGTATAAGGGAAGTTATAAAATATATTTGTAGATTAAACATTTTTAATGTATTGAAGTGAGATAATACATTTTCAGGGAAGGAAAGAAAAGAAGAATTGCTGTAATGTTAACAAATGTTAATTCTCTATAGTACAGATTTGCCAAAATCATCCGTGACCGTATCCATTCAGAAATCCCAACACTTATCAATGTCTGGATATTACAATACCAGCCCTGAATGAGCCAGAATTAAGTTCAAATTCCATCTGATCCAAACATGACCAAACGGCTAAAAATCCAGATATAAACACTAAAAATATTGGTTTAATTTTACAAACCCAAATTAAAAGCATTCAAGCTGTTCTCCTGTCTACAGGCAGCCTATTCTATTCATTATCAGAATTCAGAATCTATTGAGTGTTTACTAAATATACAAATTCTATATTGTATATTGAATTCTCATGCAAGAAGTACTAATTTTAAAAAAGTGGTTATGTTGCTTAGAGTGTCTCTTTAATTTAATATATGTAGGGCAAAATATATATGGACAAACTATGTTGCTCCTCGATCTAAAATGTTTAAAAATAATTATGATAGTATGATTAAGAACAATTTAACATAATCAGGGATGGTATCAACATTGTAAATAATGACTTACTTTTTCACATTTCTAAGTTTCAAAGACGGAATTGAAAATATAATATTTTAGATAGGGAACTTGTTATTAAAAGATAGGAGGACGTGGATTGATGAGACAGCAGTGATAACAACAGGATGTGTTGCTGTGGAAAAATGATAATGAGGAGATGTTTGATAGCCCATCTTTTTAGAACCTGTATCTAAAATCACACACAGCTAAGTAAAATTAAGTTTACCTTTTCTTGACAAAGACCATGTGATTTGGTTGAAACATTGCCAGCTTAGCTCCTTCATTGAGACCTTTGGTGTTGCGGTTCCATTATTTCACATTCGGTGTACTCCTGGAAATCAGATATGTTATATCAGATATAAAGCTATTCTCTTTACACATATTAGTACAGTCAGAGAATCCACTCTTCATCCATGCATGTATATGTAGACAGACAGGCAACAGTTTCTTCAATTGTAATATTTTTGGATAAACTTTTCTAATGATTTAATATTTTGCAAACATGTTTTATATTTTGATATTTTTTTATATGTAATATATTTTCTGAAATTTTAATATTTTGAAAATATAATTTAAAAAATGTATCCAAAAATATTGAATAATTTAGAAAGCTTATAAAAAATATCAAATCCAGGTCTATATTGGTTCTAACATGCACAGACCACTCCTGAGTAGAAATTTAACTCTATTTGAGACATTCACAGCTCAACAGTCTGACATAAATTATATTTGCTCCATAGCATGTCAAACACAAGAAACAGCCCATAAGGTTTTGTCCTTTTGATATCAAACTTCTCAAAAATGACTACAGGTGGACCCTTTCTGCGATTAGTTTTTGGCTGGGTACATACATACATATCTGGTGGCTGTGTCAGCTATCATGACAATACTTGGAGGCCATCCACAAGATTCTAAGTTCTCGATAAACCTCCCTACAATTTCTTGCATTATGTCTACCACCAAAACATCTAAATACAAAAAGTCCTGCCAGTGAGCAAGTGTTTAGTAGACTCATGCTCTCTCTGGTCACTTGGTTCACCAGAATAGAGGAAATGCGAGTAGTGTAGGAATTGATTGTCAGTGCTGCTGACTGCATTCCAGTATATACATCTATCTGGTAATATTGGCTTCTAACCTCACCTTAACCGTGATTTAACTAACTGAATTACTGGCTTGTTTTGGACTCTGCATTAAAACCGAAAACAATTTAAAATTGTGTACAATTACAGAGAAACCAACAATGCTGTGATATCCTGCCATGTTCATTTGATTGTGACAGTTCACACTTTGTTGTGCAATGTTCAGGGCCGGTGCAAGGATTTTTGGGTACATAGGCGAAGATGCATTTTTTCCACCGCCTCCCCCCAACAAAATAACATATTCACCTGTGTGCCTCTTAACCTCACATGCACACACATACACTCACATGCACACACATACACACACTTACATGAACACACATACAATTACTTGCACACACATGCACTCACATACATGCACATGCACGCACACTTACATGCACACACACTCACAGACACACACACTCACTAATTATTAATATTTTTACAATTAAAAATATTCCACTCAACCTCCCTACCTGGAGAGCTGGCGTGGACCTGTCCCTGAGGTCCAGTGGGACTGCTGGGAGGCATGTGGCTGTGGCAGAATCAGAGGAGGCGAGGGAGCTCTGATCTCCCTGCTCTCCTACCTTGCACCTCGCGGGCTGTCAACTGATGCCGGGAGCCGGAATATGATGTCATATTCCGGCACTCACGGCATCAGCAAATGGTGAGCGAGGGAGCAAAGCAGGGCTATCAGAGCTCCCTCGCTGCCTCTGATTCTACCACAGTCCAATGCATGGGGACCATAACATGGCCTGGTAGGAGGGAGTGCTTCCTTCCTGCGGTTACTAGAATTTTGCGCCCCCTGAGCTGGTGCACCCTAAGGTGACCGCCTGTGCTGTCCTATTGATGTGCTGGCCCTGACAATGTTACCATATTAAGCATTGAGGACCTTTCAAAGTTTTTTTTATTGGGCAACTGTTTATTATTCTGTGAAATGTTCAAATGTGGAAAACATATTTGGATAATTTTATTTTCCATGCACATTTTAAATAAATCTTCATCGTGATGCACATGATTTGATGACTTGGATGCCATCTTAATTCAAACTCTATAGTCAGTTCCAAATTATCATCAGCCCCTTTAAATTATCCCTATATAACTAAAAGAATACTTCCCACACCAAAATCACTTTAGCTTGTTGAAGTGCTTTATGTGCAAAGTGTGTGTCCTCTTTATTTCATTTTACAAAAAGTATAGATTTCAATAAAACTTAGCACTTTTATAAATGAACCTTGTTACACCCCACTGGCTGTCAATCAGACAACTGGTAATGTTACTCCCTTGTAGTTTAGCTCAGTAAAGCTAAACTCAAGCGGCAGGCACTTGCCCAAAGCCCTTGCCATGCAAAGAATTCTCATTGAGTTGCAATGGGAAATCTCACATTAGACAGACACAACAAGTCTGGATTGTGAACAAGGGGAGGGCTTGCAAAGGCCATGACAATCAATCGTCAGCTATTGCAAGCTAATTTTAGATATACCCCAATGAAAATGCATAATTAAATGCATGCATGTTGTGATTGAGTGATATCTACTATAGTGATTTTTATATTTCCGTTTTTTTTTTTTTTTTTTGGGCAGTGGAATGTCCCTTTAACTAGACAACTAGCATAAAGGATATCCTATAATTGTCTTTGGGGCTTAAATAGAAATTTTAGCATAAACAAATCCTGTTGGGTAAGATGAAACTTTATTAATTTACTTAACCCCTTAAGGACACATGACGTGTCTGACACGTCATGATTCCCTTTTATTCCAGAAGTTTGGTCCTTAAGGGGTTAAAATACAAAATGCACAGGAATAATTTGAGATAGCATGTACATTTTAACAAAGGAATTAACAATATAAATGTTCGAAATAAACACCAAACAGCATACTGTGCTTTAATGTAGTCTGTAAATAGGAAAATATGAATTAGCTCTGGAAGAGTATATGCAGCTCTCACAACAGTCAATAGTCATCTCTTTGGTTTCCAATTATGATGGTCAGAACAAAGATTTGTGTGCATCTTTATAATCTCATAGATGCAGCAGATTTCATAGAGATATTTGTATAGATAAAGTTCATGTATGTATTTTCCTCATAGCATAGAAATTGCAGCTATGCATGAAAAAGTGCATGAAAAAAAGATCTGTTCCAACATTGGTTGTATTAGTAATGCAATATCCAAAAATTAGATGTAAGTAAATACAAAGAATAAACATTATAAACAAATGCACACACACATTGCTTGTGTAGACTTCTTAAACAGCTTCTAGATAGATAGATAGATAGATTTTTTTAAATTTAATTTTGTTTTTAATATTCATAAAAATGTTTGCATATTGAGGCTGTTGAAGAAGTCTACATAAGAAATGTGTGCGTGCATTTGTTTATAATGTTTATTATTTGTATTAACTTATGTTGGAATAGGTCTTTTTTTTTTTTTTAAGAGATGCAATTTCTATGCTATGGTAAAAACTACAAACATGAACTTTATCTATACAAATAGCTCTATGAAATCTACTGCGTCTATGAGATTATAAAGATGCACACAAATCTTTGTTCTGACCATCATAATTGGAAACCAAAGAGATGACTGTTGCCTGTTGCGAGAGCTGCATATACTCCTCCAGAGCTGATTCATATTTTCGTAATTACAGACTACATTGAAGCACAGTATGCTGTTTGGTGAGTTGTTCACATTTATTTCAAGCATATATATTGTTCATTCCTTTGTTAACATGTACATGCTATCCCATATTATTCCAGGACATGTTGCATTTTTTAAGGCAATCAATAAGGTTTCCTCTTACCCAACATGATTGATGTTGATGCTAGAATTTCTAGCTTGCTTCAACTGTTTAATGTCACCATGCTGACGTTTCATCCCTGAATGTTTGCACAGCAAGTAACACTATCCTTATACACACAATACAATTGTGCACACCACACAACCATTGTTGCCCTCACAATGCTCACTATGGAGGTATCAATAACTCTACAAATCCCGTATGTCAATGTATGTCTGCCATATCTTTTCTAGTCTCTCCTTAAACTGAAGGTATATCTCAGTGGTAAAGTTCCTTTCAAAGAGCACTCATATCTAACTTTACTGTCTTCAGATAGGATCTAGCCACTCTTCTTCTAATAGCAGTAGATTCTGTTCTCTTTTGTATACTATTGTGTTCTAACCTTGGCTAGTTAATGTTACATATGTTCTCTGCCTGTACTGACTGCATACAGTCTGCTTTGTCTGGTGTTTTACAAATCACCCCGACCTTTCCTCTCCTGATATGGCTTTTTTTTTACTTATCTTCAGAAAATCCCATACTCAATCGTAAGGATACAACATGAATGGCAACTTGAAAACCCAGGACATACTTCAAAAAAGAGAGAAATCTCAATGTATCTTTCCGGGTAAAATATTTTATAAATAAATAAATAAAATTAAATGGAGAGTGAAACATAGTCACCCTGTCTCAAAGTATGTGATGTTACTTTTTTGAGTAAATCTAAATATTTTGATGTTTAGGAATAGTAACTGATTTTCTACTATGACGGAAAGAGAGACGGAAATGGGTTAACTGAGCAGTGCTCCCATTGTCAGTCCCAATACCCTGATGAAAGTAGCTCCGTCAGTGTCATGCAATAAGTTGCCAATTAGGGAGCATTGAAAGAACTGTATTTTAATAAAATTTTAATTTTATTAGTCCCTATTAGGGAAAAAACAAAATAAATTAATATGAAGAAGTGTATACAGTGATAATGATAATAAAATAAACTAGGATCGCCTGCTAATATGCAGGATTTACAAAAATCCACATAGTGTAGTTGCCACCTAAATGGTCATTCAGATCCCGATGGATAAATTATGTATACTGTTCCCACAAACTTGTTTGCAACAGAGTATCAAGATCAGCCTAGAAATGCTACAGAGTGGATAGTGTTAACATGAGATTGTTTGATACACGTACTGGTTAAATTGACACAAATACAACTCTTTGAAATACGATTCAGTATAATTGCACATACAAAAGTTGCTTAGTGAGGGTATGAGTGTCCCCAGAGGGTAAGCTACAACAACGTACTGGAGTAGGGGGTTCGAAACTATTAGTAAATAGAGGGTAGAATGGGGTATTTGGGGAGGAGAGAACAGCAGTGCAAGCCAGACACGTAATTCAGTCGGGAATCTAGCCCCCAAAAAAGATACCTAAACCCCAATTATAATATCCCAAGAAATAACCCAAATAAAATGAATGCATAAGCTGTATTCCAAAAGATAGAGTCATATAGGTAGCCCAGCGTACGTATTCACAGTTTAAATACCGGTCATGGCTGGACGTAAAAAAAAAAGGTAGATGCGTAAATCAGTATCCTCTATTCCTATGGAACAGTCCCCACATATACAAGCTGTAATATTAGGTCAAGACCCAGTTGAGGCAGCTTGTCCTGTTGAGACAATATTAGATAAACAGAGTCTAAGTAGTCAGAGCTTGATCTATAATCTCAGATAAGAGTATGAGAGTCCAATATAGGAGTCTAATATTCAATAAGGATGCTAGATGTTACAGTGTCCTAATATTAGACAGAGGTCAGTGATAATAAGAGAGAATAAAAGTAAAAATAATTATAAATAAATAGATAAAGTATCTAATTAAGTACAAGCACTAGCTTTAACTTGTCTCAGGTATTCTTACTCTAAGTACTAGATTTAACTTGTCACAGGTATTCTTACTCTAAGTGACCTTAGACACTGCTCAATTTTTCATCATACTAGACAAGCTATTTGAGTAAAAAGCTCTTTACTGGTTTCAGGTATTCCTATCCTAAGTAATCTTAGACACGGTTCGATCGTATCTTAGGAGTCAGAGGTAGATAAATTACAAACTTAATGAAATACTTTATCTATTTTTTTATAATTATTTTTACTTTCATTTATTTATAAAATAAAAATATTTAAATTTTGTAATATTTAGATTTTTTATGTATTAATATATTTTTATATATGATACGTTTTTTGACAAAATATATTAGATAGTTTGGAAATTCTATCCATCAATATTAAATAGAGGCATAATTGCCTTCTTTTCACCTGTATAATTTTTTTTTTTGTTCTCTTGTTTCTGCATTGAGAAAAAGTCCATCTTATGCCTTTGTGCACCCTGTTGGCTTGATACACATGTCACATGGATACTGAAATGTGTGCTGATACACGTCTTGTAAAATCACAGAATATACATTGTATTGTATGCCTTTTCAATGTGTCATGTTATATGCATCTTCTACTTCTTTGTTGATTAAAAAACAAAAAACAATACAATTCTAATTATAAAAAAAGAAAAAATTATAAAATATAATGGTATTATATAAAATATCAAATAAATATATATTGTATATATGTATTTTTTTATTATTTAAATTTTGTATTAATACATATTGCACAGGTCATGATCTTTGTAGGAGATTTAACATACCTCATGTCACACATGATTGTGAGTCCAAACAAAAGAAATGCGTAAACATAAGATCACCTAAACAGCAGCAATATCTTGGTGACAAACATATATCTATATCTAAGATATAAGAAATGAGAAATTAGCATTCATGAGTTATATCGACGTATAACTTTTTTGTTATGCAACAAAAAGGGGTATTTAGTTATTTTAATGTACTACTTGGATGATTTTTAAGGCATTCAAGAAAGTAACAAAAAGTATACTTTTTGTTTCCCTGTTTGGCTTAAGATTCAGACTGTCTCTAAAATAAATTCTTGAAAATATAAAATATTCATTAAAACATATATGGCAAATTAAAGCCAAATATTAATTTGTTTCATTTGTCCTTTGAAACCCAACGATTGACTGTCCTATAATGTTATTTTTAACAGATTATTGATGTAGCTGAATTAGCTGTTAGCATTTCTATTAATTCCACAGGCAGAGAATAACTTCACATAAAATAGTAAAGGCATAATGAAAAATAAAAGTGTAGAGATGTTGCATATGTTTTCTCTGTGAAACAGAGTTTGCTAAATATCAAAGAACATAAGCAGACTACTGGTATTGCCCATACAGGATGCTTTATTTACAATGTTCAGTCTTGAAGTACCACTAGTCACCCAGATTACTTTATCACCATGAAGTGGTATGGGTGCAGTGGTCCTGTAGTTTTAACACTTCAAGGTAAAACACTGCTGTGTTGCCATGTTGCAGAAACTGCAATGTTTACCTGGAAGGGCTAAACATGACCCTAACATGAGTTGCTTCAGGTGCAACAATACTTGATGTCGCAGCTCATAGGAATGGATTGGACTCAATGCTTTCCTACTAGATGCTGGATGGATGCTGCACTGTTCGCAGCTTATGTGCATCAGACACTTAATACTCCTCTATGGGGAGCACTGGATACGACAAACGAAGAGCAATCAACAGTTCCTCAATGATGTTGCTGGATGCGGAGTGGGAAAAAGGTGAGTAATTTTTTTTTTTATATATATATTTTTAGTGCAAATGGGGCAAGAGGAGGGAGCACTCACCTATCTATGAACTCGGCCACTTTAGAATTAGGATTGCTTTAGTGTTCCTTTAAGCATATTAGATATCAAGAATACAGTCATATAGTAAATCCATTGTAACTATGGAACCTGGAAAAAGACAATACAGATTTTGCATATGTAAGATTTAAAATAATATTCAAAATTCTGATTCTTAATCAAGCATTATATAGTGGCTAAAATGTTAACATATGAATATTGATTGCAGAACACTTGTTAAATCTATATATAACAATGTAAATATCAGCACATAAAAGACACACCCAATGTAAATAGTGCAAATATATAAAATCCTTAATATTCCAAAGATGTGTTCAGGTGATGTTTGAAGCAAGGTACAATATATCTTTCAGAGGGCTGTTCACATTGAGTATCTGCAGGAGTAGGTTTGGTCACCTGTTCTGTGGTCTAGTGATCCAGGATGAGTCCCAAAAACTGTTACTTGTTTTAAAACTTTTTTTTTTTTTTTACTTTTGGTAAATAGTAAATCTACATTTATTGTGAACTGGTCATGTAACAGATTAACAGGTGCATTTAGATTAATATTTAAATTGAGTAAGTCTTTTCGAGGCACTTCACCCCGAATGCTGAAGACAAGGTAAAAAACTGAGTTATTACTAATTTCAGATGTGTTGAAAAAAAAGGTAACAGCCTTACTAAAGTTGGGGTAGCTATTTGCCGGCTTTGTCACCGCTACACATCATATACTAGATATCCAATGTCATGCTGTCAAATGCCTGCTTCTTACATATGAGTAGAAGATATTTTTTACCTCTTCATCTACGACATTACCACTAGTTGCGTGTTCATCTGGTCATGTTCCTCACCTGTCTTGTGGATGAAGGACACGGAAAAAAGATACGGACATGTTTATGACTGATAAAAGAGATATGAACATAATACTGATTTGGAGGAAGGAATTGCCATGTTTTGTGAGAGAGCTACTGCTGGGGTGTAATGGAACTATGTAGATGTCTGGGGACTAGATATTTTTAGGCTCCATTTCTTACAAAGCTCATCTAAATGTTTATCTTGCTGAGCACCATCATAAATAAAATACAGAAACAACTGCAGACGAGCGCTGGCTTTTCATGTCTTCACCACAGCCAAAAACATAATTGCACAACATTGGAAATCGAAGACAATATCATTGACTTCACAAGTGATTCAAGACTCTAAAAGGAAGCGACGCACAGATGCTGAAGAAATTAAAGTGAGGTTGAATTGGGTAAGCTGATTCCCTGGCTAAGAAATTAGAAATTCAAAATGTGCAACAAATCTTCCATTGTTTCCCCCCACTCATCCCATTCCTTCTTCATCCTCCCCCACCCAGTTACATTGTTATTTATTAATATTGTACAGTACAACTCAAATTGGTGACACCATTAAATATATTTATAATGTAAATGTGATATATACTTTCCTCAGCACCAAACCAAAGATCTCTAATCACAGAAAATTCACACACACACACACACACACACACAAAACACACACACACACACACAGGAATAGATCTATCTATCTATCTATCTATCCATGTAGATGGACAGCAGACAAAGTGTATTTTATTTTATTATTTATTTAACATTTGTTTATAGTGGGTGGTGCAATGCTTCCTTTCATAGGTTACAAAGCTGTGCTCCAACAAGATGTAATTTTCCCCTAATGTGCCCTGATTAATGAAAACAACACAATTTCTCTGTCCAGGGGGGTATTTTAGTATGAGATAAGAAGGACATTTTGTTGCTCTCAGTCTTAATGATTATTTTGTTCTCTGCTTTTTGTTTCTTTTACCTGCTGTGTGTATAATGAGTTTATTATTACTATTGCACAAAGAATTTCAGACTGTGGCAAGGTGATAGCCTTGACAAGAAGCAGCTGCAAAAGCAGACGCCAGAGATGTTTTGCCCCCTAAGGTAATCAGTATGTAAACTGGAACTGTGTTATGTGGGGTGCTTTTAATTTATCCTAAGTATTTGAAATCCTGCCAGATTGCTATACAAAGACACTGTGGGAGCCTGCACTGGTAACGAAATTCACAATTTTAATTCTTGAAAAACAGCAATTTACAGTTTCTTTTAAATCTTTCTTTTTTTTTTATTTCGCATTGTATTGAAACGTATGAAGATAAAATTAGGTTCATTCAGTAATAAACTACATATTGAGTGACGTACAGTTGCCTTGCACGCTTGAGGTGGAACTGAATTGCAAACATATTTAAAGATAAGGTCTTCTTTTCAAGGTAACAGAAAATGTAATCCGTAAGAACTGCTAGAGACTTGCAAGAAAACAGATTCATCCATTCCGACCTTATAGGAGAAGTTAATCGAAGGAATTTATATATTTTAATTCTTTCTTGAAAAGATGTTTTATATCTGCTTTAGAATTTTTATTTTCTTGGGACTCACAGCAATTCTGTGCTTAAGGATTAGATCGCTGTGAACAGACTATTTGAAAGCCCTCTGTTGATAAGCTACTCACAAGAAAATCAGATAGAAGATGGACATCAATATATTCCTGATAAATCGGAAATAGAGGATACATCGCGATGGATACAGCGTGTTGGATAATCCTGAAAGTGTCAGGAACAACAGGAGATTTATCCAATGGTCTGGAGATATTTATGCAACACCAACCCCTTACGAAGTGTAATCTTTCCCCAAAGGCCATGCTGGGCATATCAATACAAGATGAGTTGTGAACTCTCTTGAAATTGTTAAATAATTGCTAAGCGTCTATTTCAGATAGAAATTGGATATTTGCATGGTAAATGTAAGTGTTTCATTCTCAAGTGCATTTATAAAGTGCAATAAATACCTTTGACCACTAGGTCTGGGCAATGATGGGAATTACCAACAGGTTTCTACCACGTGTTACACATAACTAAGGTGTAACTGGATGAATAAGGTTGTGCTAAATAGGCCTTCTTTCAGGCAGATGGAGTTAAAGAAAAAGGTTCCTTCAGAATGTAAAAGTGTTGACTGATGTCCATTTGTGCATCTGACTATTCCAATAGCTCAATGATACTCATGGATAATATGTTACCCAGATTACTATATTTGATAGATGAATAATTGTAATCATTCAATATCTTATATGTATGGATTGTTGCATTACCACTACGTATGCTGCCTCTCTCTTCATATGTAGGATATAAGACAAAAAAACATGGCCTTCTTGGCTAATACTCCTCTATGGAATCCAAAGAATGCATCAAAACCTGAGTGCAATTACATTCACTGTCACCCTTCCATTTAAAAAACATGTCTTTGTGGTCCAAATGTGCAGGTTTCTCTATGTAACAAAGTCTGGTGGGTTTCTGTTGTACCCTTGTTTACTTTATTGCAGTAAAATCAAACAGTATTATGACATTCACAGTTAGAATGTCACGTAGAACTAAAAACATTTTTTTAATTCTTATTTTCTCCCATTTTTAATATTTTAGTCATATTAAATATGTTTCATACCTAAATATTTGATGGTAAATGAAAGCCCTGTTTCCCCTGAATAAAATGATATATAATAAGTGTGGGTGCACATAATATGAAAGAGGTGAATTACGCCTGAACAGACATATAGCGCAAATTCAAGTTTTTGTTTACGTTTTGTTTTGATCACAACGTGTACATTTGGCTCAGTCCTTAAGGGGTTAGAACAGTAAAAAAAAAAAAAAAAAAACATCCTAGCCTGGTTTCTGTTTTTTTGTTAAGGGAAGAGAGAGGCTGTTTTGCAAAGAGTGGAATAGTCAAATTCAGTGAACTGTCAAGCCAAGATACTGCTGTGAATGCTGTGGTTATGACTGTAACTGTTTGCTAGTTACAGTTTACTATTCATCGACTGTGTGCTCCAGAAATCTAATTGGAATTAAGACTTGCAGGTTTAGATTAACAAGCAGCTGTGTTTTTAGTTTAGTAACTAAAGATTCCGTTTAAATCAAACAGAAAGGACTATAATATCACTTGTAATCAAATAATAATGATAGTAAAAATCTTCAGAAGCAAATTTGCTATTACAAGTATATCCTATTTAGCACTGACAATGTAGTTAGTTCCATCAAGTACCAAGACCATGGTAATTTATTTTTTAGCAGATAATAGTTAATTTTCTTTCACAAGAAGGCTTTTACTACATTTACCCTCTCTTTAATAGCTACATCTGTATGCAGCGGTAGCCATCTTGGGTCTGTTGGGTATGATAGACCCCATTTTATCTTTAACTTGTACATAACATGGCTGTCCTTTTTTGTTAGAGATACTCCAGTAGTCATTCGTTAAACATAATTTTGTATATTGATAGCCAAACTGCAAAATTTAGGGGGAAAAACAGTCAAACTGTGACCAAAGCTAAGAAAGCTAAGTTTTCAAAATCAGGTATTTTGTCACACTTTGTAACATCCTCCAGGAGAGCAGGAGAGAGGTCAGGGAGGAAAGGTAAATCTGAGTATCACCGGCATTTACATGGTAATTAAATCCAAAGGAGTTAATACGGTTACAAAGAGAGGCAGTATAGATGGAGAATAAAAGAGGATAAGAATAGAGCCTCGAGGGACACTGAGTGAGGCCAGCAGTGGCACTACAAAAAGAGACACTAAATTAATGCTCAGAAAGATAGGATGAAAACCAGGAAAGTACAGTGTCACAATGTTTTACTGTATGTTTTACTGTAGTCATGGTGACTCTGTTGAGCACCCCATCCCTTCACTGGCAGGTGCTCTATTAGAAAGAGGAGAAAATAAAGGATTGATTTAAGGAAAGCCAATTGAAGCAATTTAAATATTAGTAGGCTTTGCACTTAACATGTTTATCACCCATGGTAAAATTATACCAATATCAATATACTTTGCTGCAGCGGTGGGCTTAACACAGTATGCGCATAAGATGTGACTAAATAACCATAATTTAGCTTCACACGGGTGATTTTAAGGAACTTTGTAAGATCTGAAGCTGTACATTTTACACAGCTTATTTTATGTGCATTTTGTATATAGGTCTTTATAGACGGACCACTATAAAGACACATTTTCAGTGCCCCCAGTTCATTTTCCCTATGTATATTTGGAGTCTTGTCCAGAGTCCATGATCATGCCATGCTTTTCTCGCAGGTGCCCCCTTGGAATGGGCATTTTTTGATTGTGCTCTGTCTCCTTTTTGTGATTTTTTTTTTCTAAAATTTGTGATACTCTTGTCAATTCTCCACAATATCTAGAATACACCATTAAACATATAAAGTCCACAGAGTAAAGCAGAAAGATAAGGCATTCTAGAAATAGCTCACACAGCTTTACAAGTGTTTCAATAGTAGGATCATTAAGCAGACTGACATTTATCAACACTTATGGAATATTGCTCTACGTTATAAGGGGCACATTTCTGGATCATTTGCCCTTCACACTGACATGTTTTATCGATGTAATATGGACATTGAATGGCTTTATATAGTGACCTTTATAGACAATGCAAGAAAATTACAGCAAATAATTTGTCTTGATACAGTCACGCTTAACACAGTGGTTCAAGAAACTAGCATTTATGGAATTCGAATTACCAAACCTGGCTGACTGGGCAACCTGAATGATTTTCTGAGTCATATTTCATACATATAAGAATGATTCACAATAAGTTACATCATTGTTCTGCATATAAAGTAAAACTTTTCCAAACCTTCTAGTCAAGTGATACTTATTTCACTAAAAGCAAGATCTACCTCTTACACTCCAATTCGGGCAAATTATATTCTAGGACTAATGATGCAAATGTTTTTATCCTTCTCTCCTTCATGATATTATTTACGTATTTGATTTTCTTTTCTCTCCACCGATCTAGTTTTAAATCATCTGTAAGAGATTCCAATATCTCCAACTCCGTAAACCCGTATATCTTTCCAGTATTTTTCATCTTTTCTTCTTAATTTAAATCAGCGAAAAGGCAGTGTTTACATTGCCCCTAGGAACACCTCCAAGTGGCCACTCCTCAGATGGACACTGGAGATGCATCCTGGCTCAGTGCTGCACAGTGCGCAGCACTGCCGTTCAGCGTCTTCATTGATTCAATGTATCTCTATGTGAAAGCATTGGATTGGTTGAAAATCAGCAATTCTAATGTCACCAAGGAGGCGAGGACAGCGCCGGCAGACCCGTGGAGGGCTGAAAATAAGGTGAGATTTAACCCATTCTGAGAAGGCTAAGTGGGGGGGGGGGAGTGGGGGAGGGGAGCCACCTTAATGGTTAGTTTTCACTATAGGGTCAGGAATACATGTTTGTGTTTCTGACCCTTAAGTGTTCCTTTAATGTATTACTTGACATAGTTCCCCATAATATCAAGAGCTGAGATTTACTAAGTGATCTCAAGCAGGGGTATTTTAAGAGGTTGACCTGGGCCAGGGACTTCCTTAGAAAATGTTCATTTATCCCTTGTTGCCAGTTCTGGCCATTAAATCATGTATAAGAACTGTAGCTAAGGATATAGAGGTTTAGACGCTAAATGCCAACCAAGAGAGGAGCATAAAGAAAGGACTTACCACTTAAATGAAAATATAATTGTCCTTTAAAATAAACGCACCCATTTTAACGAAAGATTATCATTTATCTAACACTATTATATATTACCCTTAGAATTGTGTGCTTATTATCTTTTGTTTTATATAATATTCCTCTCTTATCTCACCCCCTTTGAACTTAATCCACCTAAAAAGTGTTTTTTCCCCTTTTTTTCCCTTTCTATATCTCACATAAACTAAAAGTGCTATATATTTTGTGATCTCTCTTTTTCGTGTAAACCTGTGCCTTTTTCTTTTTCCTTTATATAATTCCATTTTTCTTTTCTCTTCTTCTCTCTTTCTTTTCCTTTCTTTATATCTGTGCTTATCACACTATATTGTGTAATTCACTTATTCACTTATATTCACACATCTATTCACCATATACATTATTCCCAATCTATATTTATATATGGTTGAAAAAAAAGTCCTTTTTCATAGTCCTCTGTGTTGCTTCCTCATTCTCTTGTGACACTTATTTCTGTGACTTGCTCCATATTACTTTTAGTGTCCAATTAAGGGACATTTAATAATCATGGCTACTTGTAATGCCAATCACATGTATACATTCAGCTCACCATAGGGTTGCATGTGAAAGCTATGGAATGAAAGATCGGAAATGAATGGTATGGAATTAAAGATCTCACTGATTTCCAAAAGTGCATGAAATACCAGAACAAAAAACAGGTTTTTGCTCATTTGTGCCATTACAGAGAGAACCTATAACAATCATGTATCAGACTGGTGGGTTGGCTAAGGAATGTGGTATGTGGAGAGACAGGAGCAGGTGTTAAAATTCCAAGTCGTATGTTACTAACCAGACTTTAAACTTTACTCATCCCTGCAAGCCAGGAGGGTCAACGTCACATTTACCAGTGTTGAATTTCTACCTGCCACGACTAAATTTTCCCATTCCAATGGGTAGTGCTGGGTGGTAATTTTGAGTCCTGGGTAGGAGCGTTGTGGGAGAGGAATTGGGGAGAGGTACACAAGATATGGATTGGATTAGGGATGAGTTTTTCTACTAGATAAGATATTTGTAGCTAGACCTCTGGTGTATTTTAATCCAGTAGACTTTTTGCAGCTTTGATTGGGCATGAGAGGAATGGGGTGTATTGAAATGACATACAGACAACAACATTTTGGATTTGTTGCAGTAGAATGATTGAGTGGTGTGGAAGGCCAAGTTAAAGAGAGTTGAAATAATGAGATATGGTGCAGTTGTGAAATTAAATGAGGAATATTGCAGAAAAGAAGTGGCGTAATGGGTGGATTTTCCAGATATTGAAGTGATGAAAGCAGCAGGAGAAAAGAAGAGTGGATTGTTTCTCAAAGAGCGGTGATATGTACAATATGACACAAAGATTTACGTTTTGTGAGTAAATCTCTGGTGGTAGTCCATCTTTTCATCCTGCACCCGAGTCAACTGCACCCAATACAAAGTCTTTATATTTGTCCAATTGAATATCAATTTAAAGTAGGTCACTAATTTAGTACCATAATGATCACAACAGATTATTTATAAAAAGCTTTGATAGCTTGAGACACTAACGTTTATGTCAAGCTTCTTGGTGATCCAAATAAATACTTCCCCAGGGTTGGGTTGGTAAAAAAAGTAGAAAGTCAGCCAATCCTTAGTCTTTTATTAGATCGTATGAGGAAACACTGACACCCCAAACAAAAATATACAGTGCTTCAACTTGCATATAAACAGTCATATCTCCTCTTAATATGTTATATTATTATTCTCCTATTTAAAATAAATCTCCCCTCTATGACAATTTTCAGACATTAAGTAAATGCAGCTCATGCTTTGTATTTGTGCTTGAATATCTGATATTTCATCAAGGACAAGGATTTCTTCCAATGGCTCAGAGCACAAGAGCACACAGATTTTAGGTAACAGCATGAATATCACCAAGATTAACTTCAATGTTCTGCACTGACTGTCTTTTTTGTGCGTGCCAAAATGATTCTGTCTGATCATCAAGCTAAACTGCAATAAACACACTCCCATCTGTGCCTGAATTAGGACTCGCGCATGCATATTTCCATTGCTTTCTTCTATGTCATTATTCGTTTGCATATTTATCATCACACTTTGTCACATTCTGAGTGTTGACTTTATTTATTTTTTGTTTTTTACATTTTCACTAATGTAATCAAAAATGTTTGGTTTTCTATGCTCAAATATTGGCCAGCGATAATCTCTTGTTATTCTGTGACGTCTACCAACTAGGTTGGCAAAGCAAATAATTACTTTAATTAATCTAATTCAGTGATGTTTCCAGAACTAGTAAAAGTTCTGGATTTTTTGGTACAAGGGCACGTATTTTCAAAAGAAGAACATTTTATTTCCAAATCTGTAAATAGAGAAACACAGTTATAATAAAAAGCCATAAAATAATAAAAGCATTTTGCAGTGCTGAGGCTGATTTAAACTCTATCCATTATGACAATTTATGCAAAGTACATAAACATTAACTGAACATACACTGGGATCTGATATTTATTTACAACTAATAGTAGTAGATTAGAGAATGTAATGAAACAAATAAAATAAAAATGTACATTCTCAAATCTTTATTAAACTGATTGATTCAATTCATACCATATTTATCTGAAAAAGCATGTGTACCTCTAGCATAATTAACTCAAATTAATTTATCGGATAAAAGTAGATGAGATGGATCTGGTAAAATTATCTAAAAAGAAATGAAGACGATCTAACTTTTAAAAACGTATTCTTAACTATCATAGTTATTGATTAAAAGATTTATTTACTTCAAAGTGAATTTCAAATCTAAGGTAAAATATAGCCAAACTGGAAAAATACTCTAAGTCAGCTATGGTTTCAGTTCAGCGACTGTGGCCTTAATTTTAATATTCACTTTAGTAAATAATCATGTCAGTGGTGTAAATAGCAGTGTTAAATTTAGAAGTCAGTTTAAAGGAAAACTATAGTGCCAGTAAAACAAAGTTTTCCTGGCACTAGAGCTTCCTATAGTACCCCGCTCCCTTACGCGCACCCTCCCTGTGGTGCTGGCTCGGGCTCTGCCTATGCTCCTCCCCCACCAACATCAGCCAGTGGGGGAGAGACCTAATGCGCATGCATGTCAATGGGCGTGCTTGCATTAGGACTTCCCCCATTGGAAATAATGTATCATGCTTTCCAATAGAGTTTACATAATGCTGGGTGTTCTCATTCAAAGCGTGAGGACGTCAAGCATCAGTTAGGTGACAAAAAGTTGCCTAACCACTTGGAAGTCCCTCTGGTAGATGGCCACTAGAAGTGGAGTTAACCCTCAAAAGTAATTATTGCAGTTTTTAGAAAAACTGCAATAATTACCTTAACAGGGTTAAGGGACCAGGGACTATTCACCCAGACCACTTCATTGAGCTTAAGTGGTCTGGGTGCCTATAGTGTCCCTTTAAATACATGTTATAGTCTCTATCATGCATTGCACACTGGCTTCTGAGTATAATTTAACTCAGGCAACAAATGTATTTTCATAGCATGCGTGCAAGCTGTGCTATTATATAACTGGCATACGTCTGTAAAGTCTAACTATAAACAGTAAAAACAGTGAAAACTGCATACTGGCGTAGTGTTGGAGTAATTGTTATTGCACCATTAGCTTGATGACACCTTCCAACTGGTCTCACTAAATGTAGAATTCAGAAAATCATAAAAGTTGCTTTTTATTCCCAGGAAATTGCATTGACATATAGTATAGTGCCATACGTGTGCTCGTTCTCTGGTCTAAACTCTTTACCAAGTGGTGAAGTTATACCATTTGGTGAATAACATTTTTGCTGTGACATTACTGAGAAATTTTAAACTTCGTTCTTACTAGATTACCTTCTCAGATGTCAAAATTGAAACATTAAAACCTTAGCCCGGCCTTTAAAATTACACATTTAAAAACTAAAATTGCCAGGTCTCATATCTGAAAATTAAACATAAGGGACTCTGGAAAATATTAGAAGAATAATGAGGAATAAGAAAAAAAAAAAAAAAGGTTTTGCCCCATAATCACTAAAAAAAATAGGTACAAATAAGATGAGCTTATCAATGTTATGAATGAAAAATATCAAACTATAATTTATTTGAACTTCATTTTCTAATCCATTTACTTGGTTTTAGACCTTATTAATATTAAATTAAAGCACTGGATTTAAGATCAAGCACAATATGATCTTAACTTGTGTTTGCAGAGTACAGAGAATTCTGATCAGTGCCAAATGCAGTATTTTATTTAAAGTTAATTGCTATGACTTTGATTTCAATATATTTTTCTGTGTTGATTAACTTCAATACTTTTACAGTTTCTTCGATTTTAATTGTTGATGGCACAGTATACATTCAAAGCATGCACAACACATTTTAATTAGATTTATAGTAAAATAAAAGCTTTTCCATCATGTTTGAGTTAAGAAAAAAATGAAAGTGGTAATTATATTCATTTTGATCTACGATTCGCATATTTCATGCAGAACAACATTTAAAAACATTTGATGTCTCTTTTTAGGATGTCACTGTAAACGACCGGCATCATCACTGATTTATAACTTTATAAAGTTGCAGATCTCAGTGCAGATCTTTGAAAAATATAAACAGCTAGTGGTAATGAGTTCAACCAAGTTAAAGGGACACTATAGGCACCCAGACCACTTCCGCTCATTGTCCCTGTTTCACATAGTGCTGCTATGTAAAACAATGCAGTTCCAGAAAAACTGTAATGTTTACATTTCAGCTCTAAGTCTGTCTCCACTAGAGGCACTTCCTGCATCGTAACAGACCCGTGGTCCGGTATCTGACGCTCTGCATGAGGTCATCCAGGGTCAGATGTTCCCCGTAGGAAAGCATTGATTCAGTGCTTTCCTATGGGGAGGTCTAATGGGGCGTACAGCACTAGCCGCACATGCACATTAGCGCACCCTCGTCATGGGACATCAGAGGGGGTAGAGTGTCAACACAGCACGTAGTGTCATCAGCGCTGGGGTCAGGTAAGTAAATAAAGTTTTTTTAACCCTTTATTTACCAGTGAGGGGGCGTAAGGGAGGGATGGGGCAAGGGGAGTGACAGTGCCAGGAATACAACTTTGTATTCCTGGCACTATAGTATCCCTTTAGGGAAAATGAAAAAGATAGAGATGCGCTAAAATTCAAAGAAATAAGTAAAAAACTTCCCATGTTTATGTAAAAATTGTGTACTACAACGTTGCTCTAAAATGAAAAGAAAATACATATAGTATAAATAAAGTCGGCAATCACTTTAAGGACGTATCCCCTAGAGCTAATTGTATAAATAAAGTGTGCTAATACAAGTTCTTCTACTGTATGTCTGTCTATCTATCTAGGGACATGGCTAGAAACTTAAGGGCTCGGGGTGCAAGAATCTGTTATGCCCCTCACCCACTATAGAGCAGAGGTGGCTAATAGGCAGATCCTCAGCTGCTATACAAATGCCATGATGCTTTGCCAGTTGTGGATCTACTATTTATGTATCCTTGTAGGGTTCTATTTGTATGCCGTATCTGTAACTGTAGGTGCATGGAGTATATTTTGTGAATTTTTGTGTATAATACTACTGTTTGAATGCAGTCTTGTATTTGTGTATAGTGTTGGTGTTTGAATGCAGGACTGTTTTTGTGTACATTGTTGGCATTCAAATGCAATGTTATTATATGTAGTGTTGGTGAGTATATGAATGTTGGTGTGTATATACAGTGGTGTGTTTGTGTGTAGTATTGAGCTTTGAATGCAGGACTGGTTTTGTGTAGAGTGTTGGAATTTGAATGCAGCGCTGTGTTCGTTTGTAATATTGGTGATTGCATGGAAATGTATATTCACAAATACATATGCACTGTCATAAATACATACGGGGACATAGTTTCAAACACAGAAACACCTAAACACTGCCACATATAGATGCCCACAGACACATATAGACATAGATACACTCAGAGAGATACACACACAGATTAACATACATACACAGGTGCATTGACATATGCTGACTTGCACAGATTCACACGCACAGATCCACAAACACTGAAATACATGCACATATACATACACTGACACACACAAATACTGACACACAGATATATACACTGAGACACACAAACACACATGTATAGATGCACTCTCACAAACACTCACATACATGCACAAATATATATACTATATACTGACACACTCAAACACTAACACACATACACCCTGACACTATCATGTCATCTGTCTCGCGTTTCCAATGCTTAGTATTGAGTCAGAACGCATGCTGGGAATCCCTTTTGACCTCTGTGACCCTTGTCTTTCCGCCAGTCACTCTGTCTGTCTTTATGTCTGTATGTCTGTCTGTCTATCTATCTACCTGTCATCATTTGTCGTCCATTAATCTTTACTTATGATGAAATTCTTTACATATTTTGCAGTGATTTTGTCACAAACTGAGCAAATACTCGGAATTATTTTTAAAACTCTAAGGATACATTCAAATGTATTTGAAGACTTTTTTTTCAATATGAAGAGGAGTTGATTCAAGACAGAGTTGTATCAATTCAGGATTTGTTTTATGTCAAGTTTAGATGAATTATCTCCATGAATTGCCTCTAAATTACACCAAATATTTTAAATGATTTTTTCTACCATTTCAGAGCTTTGTGAAGAGGATCTAGTATCCCAAATTCCTCTTTGCATAGCTTGGTTTGGGCCCGACCAAACACAAATACATTAGTCTAACAGGAAGCATTAACATTGAGTAAAAATAATAATATTTTTTAGTTTTATTACTTTAAAAATTGGTGTACTGCATAATAGGTATGTGCATGGGCAAAACATTTGGTTCGGTTTGGTTTTGAAATTCGGGTAAGTAAAAAAATTTGTCTGATTCAGTAATTCAGACCAATGGCATTCGGTTCGGTTCGGCACTTCGGAACCTTGGAACTTGTGGTGGCAGTCCTGGCACTGGGGGGCAAAGCCCTATAGATGTGTAAGTGGTTGTGGTGGCAGTCCAGGCATTGAGAGGCAGAAGCCTTATAGATGTGTAAGTGGTTGTGGTGGCACTCTGTGCACTGGAAGGACCCTACCCATTAAACTGCCTCCACAACCACTTACACATCTGTAGGGCTCCTGCTTTCAGTGCCAGGACTGCCACCACAACCACTTACACATCTTTAGCGCTTCCAGTGCATGGACTGCCACCACAATCACTTACACATCTATTGGGCTCAGTGCCAGGAATTAGCTTACTCGTCAAGATTCCTGTCATCATTCACGTAATTTTCCCTCCCTCTCCCTTGTTTTGCCACTTTTCAGATATCCGAAGCACTTCAGAACTTCAGCAATTCGGAACTTCGGGAATTTGGAATTTCGGCAATTCAGTTCGCTTCGGCACTTTGGAACTTCGGCACTTCAGACATTCGTAAGTGTGATGAGACCAATCTCACCACATTGCATTGGAGGAGCCTGGTTGCCCGCCTATTGCCTCTGGACTATGGCCCCGGGAGATTGGGCCCTTTAAAAACAGTGTTCGGCCATACCAGAGTGTATGTCACTCATTCTGGCCCTTTAAACACTCTGGGGAAGGATTGGCACTTTTTATATGGGACTTCGGATGCAGCCGAAGGACTTCCGTCTATCTTTTTATCCACTGGAGGGATTTATATGATTTTTGAGAGTGTTTATGTTTAAAGTATGCTGAGTTCAAATGTGTAATGGAAATTGTAAGGAAATTGGATGCATGGTTTTAAAGTTACAGGGTATGTGTAAAAACTATATTTTTACTGTCTGTGATAATTATGTTAATCCCTTGTGTAACATAATAATATCACAGGCAGAGGCCATGATTTTGTGTGTAATTGCTGGGAGTGTTTTCTGTTTTCTGGGAGTGTTTTCTGGTTGTTTTGTAACACCCTGTGGGTGGTCCTTTCTAAGGGAAACCGTCATAAAAGAAGGTTCTTTTGGTGCCAATAAACAGACCACTGCTTGACCCTCAACACGGAGCTCTGTCTCGTCTTTGGGGGGATTTACTGTATGCTGCTAGAGACTGATTGCCAGGAGTGTAAGCTGCTTGGATGCTTTTCCTGTTCGTCTGCTAGCAGCTATTCGTGAGGTTCCAGTTCGGGAGTTTGGAGTGCTATTTTGTATGCAGTTCGGGAGTTTGGAGCATTCCCTTGTATTCAGTTCGGGAGTTTGGTGTTCTGCAGTAGCTGTGCCTGTATCTCTGGAAGGGGAAGATCTTCTAAACGGCGGTTTAACCCCTTTATGCCCGGGGTGCCGTTACAGTAAGCATCCGAATTGCATGAAATTCGTCCAAATATACATTCGGAACAAAACGAATTGCACATGTCTCCTGCATAATTGAATACTAAAAGCCATAATAGGCAAGCTGCAACTATAGCTTACTGAGAGATTTTTTCTATTTCGGCTATTTTGACCTTAAATTTGAAATTCACCTTGGATTCTCACTTTAGAGAATAACCCTGTCATTATGTTACCTAGATCCACTCCACCATCCACAGGGTAATACATAAAACACAACTGTTTTATTCACGCACATGCAAACACCATTGTACTGTAATGATCAACATGCATTAGCAAAATGTTCAGAGTGATATCCTGCTGTTACCCTCAGTGGGGATTGTTGATTAAACAATGAATTATGATTAGTGGACAACTGAGTAGCTAAAATTAGGCCAAAATAGCTGAGCTACGATCAAAACTCCAACACATTTCCTGAGCATTTTCTTGCCTCTGTGCTTTTCACATATTTTATTTTTCAAGTAATTTTTCAGTACATCAAGAACTCACAGTCTAGCAAATAAATGCCTTTTAATGTCTGTCAAAAATATAGACGGAATGAAGGCAATAGAACACATGGTACTGACATTCTAGATTCAAGCTTTCATGAAAAACCTTTTCACAACTTCTTTTCAATCCTTAAAATATAACAAAACATCCACTACATAGCACTATGCAACAGTAGAAAACATTAACGCAATTGTGTAGAAAGATTATGAGGGAAAGGACAGGACATATTACTCCAAAATTCCAAATATGTATTATTTTCTATTAATATATAATGAAGGGAAAGAGATGGTTTACAATATTGCAATACATGATTGGCCAAAGCAGCTGAGTTATATTAAGTAGAGCGTTCTCACTTCTAATTGTTTCAAACTGTAAATGGTCTAGTTGAGGCAGTTGTATATTATCAAAACTATTGGAATAATAGTTTCATTTACACTGGCAAAACACTAACAATATAAATTATGATTTGTATAAAAGCTTTAAGAAAATCTAATCCTTAAACTATTTCCATAGTTAAAGATTTGCCCTTTCGTAAAGGAACAAAAAGAATGATTATTTAATAATAATAATTATTAATTCTAATGCATTCTGAGGATTATGCAAAAACATCACATTGTTATAAAATAATTACTGTAATGATTTATATAATTATTATGCATGATATGTACGTATGGTAATAGGAGGTCACGGGGTATGCAGTGAAGAGAAACTAAAAGTCCATCCAAGAAAGGAAAAATCTAAATTTGAAAATGTGTCAAGTTATAGCTCAGCTGAATGATAATCCAAAACAGGAAATGACATCATATTTCTGCTTTGGTAAATGTATTCAATAAGGAGACATCAGGTTGGAAGAAGAATGTTGAGCATTCTACATCGGCAATCATAAGCATCATTCTTTCTTGCCCACATGTTAGTGTTCTGTAAGAGAGTGCACTTCTTGCCCACATGTTAGTGTTCTGTAAGAGAGTGCACTATCTATAAACCTTTACAATTTTTTTGTTATAGTGATGTCACACTTTAAAAGCAAGGAGGAAGCACAAAGGTCCAGGTAGCTTCAGTAAACAAGATGCACTGCTGGTGAGATTAAACATTACACTACAGTTGTTATTTGACAGGTAGCCGGTCATTACCGTTCTGCCGTCTGCCATTTAAGCATGGTGCTCTGGTTCATTATTTGGCCTCATTTCACTCTACCCAACTTGTGCATGGACGTTTGCGAGTACTCATGGTGGCCATTTTCTGTCTGTTGCAATAAGCTTTTTCATGCATTTTCTCTAATTGGAGGCATCTGTGCACTTACCTTTTGACTCCTGGCCTTTCTCTCAGTCTTCCACGATTCTTGGAGAAAAGATGGACCTCCACAAGAAGATTCTGGCCAAGAGTGGATCCTTGTGTTTTCTTTCCATACTTCATCTGTTATGTTGGACCTGCTGGCCATACTGAACTTATGTTCAACCACGTTATTCTTCCTTCTTGGTGATTTGGCCCTTTAGTCCTTTCTCAGTGTTAGGGTGACCCCTTAATGTTAGACACATAGTATACAGGCATTTCCCGGTTTACAAACCCGCTTTACGTTTTCCCACCTTTACGAAAGCTAACCAGATGCCGCGCCATTTTATTTTGTTTCAGCGATTTGTGGATGCGGACTGTGGTGCATTCTTTGAAGCACTGAAAAGAGGTGCAAGCCTTAAAGTAAGAGAGAAGGAAAAGAGGTTGAGAGCTGTAAAAATTAAAGGAGAAAAATAAAAGTAATAAAGGAGAGGTGCAAGCCTGAAAGTAAGAGAGGAGAAGGAGGAGAACTTGGTGTGAGAGTTGTGAAATAAAAGAAGGAAAAGGAAAGAGATAAAGGAGAGAGGGAAGTTAAGAAAGAAGAAAGTGAAGAAGGAGGAAGGCTTGAGAGGTGTGAAATAAAAGAAGAAAAAGTAAAGTGATAAAGGAGACAGGGAAGCTGGATAAGAAGAAAGTGAAGAAGGTTTAAGAGAGTTGTGAAATAAAAGAAGGAAAAGGAAAGTGATAAAGGAGAGAGGGAAGTTGGATAAGAAGAAAGTGAAGAAGGAGGAAGGCTTAAGAGAGGTGTGAAATAAAAGAAGGAAAAGGAAAGTGATAAAGGAGAGAGGGAAGTTGAGAAAGAAGGAGGAAGGCTTAAGAGAGTTGTGAAATAAAAGAAGGTAAGGGAAAGTGATAAAGAAGAGAGAGGGAAGTTGGATAAGAAGAAAGTGAAGAAGGAGGAAGGCTTGAGAGGTGTGAAATAAAAGAAGGAAAAGGAAAGTGATAAAGGAGAGAGGGAAGTTGGATACGAAGAAAGTGAAGAAGGAGGACTAATAATGCCATCAAAAAGGAAGTCAAATATACAAAGAAAGGTGAACAGCGCTAGCGGTATACACAGATGTATATATATTTACATACGTAATTGGAGATATTCCTCGATGGTATAACTTAAAAGAGAAGAACAGAATGCAATAATAGTGCAATATGTATTGCTGGTATAGTGGATGGTAAAAAATTATATAAAATTCTCACTCACACTTTTAAGAGCTTTATAAGCTCAATGTCAAGAGCCTGGACGGAATAATCCCCGTCTATGGATTTCTTGGTGTGCAATCTTCTAGATGAACTTTGTAGGTGTGAGGTTTCCGTGGTATATGGAAAGAGAGAGTACAAAAGACCAATGGTACAGATAGTAGGTGTATATGCAGTGCAAACAAAAAGAGAACCTACTTACATAGACTAGAGCAATGGACCTGCTCTAGTTTAAACAGCTTCAGGTGGAACAATCCCCACCTAAGGATGTACTGAACCCAAATGTAGCAGCAGCAGGATGAGGTAGGAAGTAGGACTAAAATTAGACTGGGTAATGTAAAAATGTATATGCTTTATTTTATCAAAAAATATTTTTAAAAGTGAATAACAAATATATAAAATACCAGTCAGGATAAAATTTTTAAAAGTCCGTGGTTCTTCCTCACTTAACGCGTTTCGCCTTGGCTTTTTCAAAAGTGCATGTCTGCTGCAGGGGGTCCTCTCGGTTATAAGTCCTCTGTGATTGTGGAAATGGATTCCGGTGTGTAAATTGCGTCACTTCCGGTTTCGTCACGATGACGCGAACAGGAAGTGCTTCGGGCGCCATTTTGGATATGGGCAAAAAGTCCGTGAGTGCCCACAAAACGGCACAGTGGTTGCACATAAAGATAACATGTTAAATAGATATTTTACTTATAGAGAAAGGGTAAATATTATGCTAGTACAGATGTTTAAACATGCAGGGGAGGCATAGAGATATTGCATACAGATATTAACTGTTTAAATGAGCGTCTGGGCATTAACATTGTATATACTGATATATGCAGTCTAAATAAAATATAGAAGGTAAAATACTAGTAGAATAGAGATATGGAATAATAGAAACAAGGTATGTGAATAAAATAATTGTTAGCAACACTAAGTGCATCTTCAAATGTGACTAAAAACAAGATTAAAACATAAGATCCTTAAAACATTATAGAGAAAATATTTATAAAAAATGAATCAGATCGAATTCTATATTCAGCCCACTGGGGTGGAGGGTATCTAAACGGTAAACCCATTCCATTTCTAGTCTTCCAATATTTCTAATGATGTCTCCTCCTCTCCAGTGTGGCTTGTATTTTGCAATCCCTATAAATTTTAAAAGGCTGGGGTCTTTATTGTGTTGTAGAAAATGTGCAGACACTGAGTGGTTTTTATAGCCCTTTTCGATGTTTTGGCAGTGTTCGCTGATGCGTATCTTTAGTGGACGTATGGTTCTTCCAATATATTGGAGTCCACAGGGGCATTCTAATAGGTAGACCACATTGTTGCTATTGCACGTAATGATTTCATTTATATTAAAACTTTTTCCATTTCTGTGGGATTTAAAATTTAAAGTGCACTTGTCCATTATGTGTGTTTTTTTACAGGCTATGCATGTGTTACACTTATAAAAGCCTTTGTTAATGGTAAGAAAATTATTTTTACAGATATTTTGATTTTTTGTAAAAATTTTTGTCAGCTGTAATTTTAAGTTGGGGGCACCTCTGAATATTATGGTGGGTTTCTCTGGTAGGGATTTTTTTAAAATTGGATCTTCTTTGAGTAAATGCCAGTTTTTGTTGATAATTTTTTCAATATGTTTATTTTTATTATTATAATCAAAAATGAGGGGGAGAGTAAACTTATTGGTCTGAGGGTCTTGAGGGGGTTTTTTATTTAGTAATATTTCTCTTTGTGCTTTATCAATTGACGTAATTGTTTTATCAATTTTTTCGATGTTATAGCCTCTTTGTACAAACTTTTGTTTCATATCTGCGGCCTGTGTTTGGAATACTAAAGGTTCTGAACAGTTTCTCTTTAATCTGAGCATTTGGCTTTTAGGTATTCCATCCAGCCATGTCGGATTGTGGCAACTATCATAACTGATGAAGGTATTTGTATGTACTTCCTTGAAATGGGTTTTTGTATATAGTGTGTTTTCTTTAATGTATATCTCCAAATCTAGGAAGGTAACTGACTGTTCGCTGAGATGGGATGTTAGGATGATCCCCTCATCATTGTGGTTCAGATGGTCTATGAATAATTGTGCTGAGGATATAGAGCCTTCCCATATCCTCAGCACAATTATTCATAGACCATCTGAACCACAATGATGAGGGGATCATCCTAACATCCCATCTCAGCGAACAGTCAGTTACCTTCCTAGATTTGGAGATATACATTAAAGAAAACACACTATATACAAAAACCCATTTCAAGGAAGTACATACAAATACCTTCATCAGTTATGATAGTTGCCACAATCCGACATGGCTGGATGGAATACCTAAAAGCCAAATGCTCAGATTAAAGAGAAACTGTTCAGAACCTTTAGTATTCCAAACACAGGCCGCAGATATGAAACAAAAGTTTGTACAAAGAGGCTATAACATCGAAAAAATTGATAAAACAATTACGTCAATTGATAAAGCACAAAGAGAAATATTACTAAATAAAAAACCCCCTCAAGACCCTCAGACCAATAAGTTTACTCTCCCCCTCATTTTTGATTATAATAATAAAAATAAACATATTAAAAAAATTATCAACAAAAACTGGCATTTACTCAAAGAAGATCCAATTTTAAAAAAATCCCTACCAGAGAAACCCACCATAATATTCAGAGGTGCCCCCAACTTAAAATTACAGCTGACAAAAATTTTTACAAAAAATCAAAATATCTGTAAAAATAATTTTCTTACCATTAACAAAGGCTTTTATAAGTGTAACACATGCATAGCCTGTAAAAAAACACACATAATGGACAAGTGCACTTTAAATTTTAAATCCCACAGAAATGGAAAAAGTTTTAATATAAATGAAATCATTACGTGCAATAGCAACAATGTGGTCTACCTATTAGAATGCCCCTGTGGACTCCAATATATTGGAAGAACCATATGTCCACTAAAGATACGCATCAGCGAACACTGCCGAAACATCGAAAAGGGCTATAAAAACCACTCAGTGTCTGCACATTTTCTACAACACAATAAAGACCCCAGCCTTTTAAAATTTATAGGGATTGCAAAATACAAGCCACACTGGAGAGGAGGAGACATCATTAGAAATATTGGAAGACTAGAAATGGAATGGGTTTACCGTTTAGATACCCTCCACCCCAGTGGGCTGAATATAGAATTCGATCTGATTCATTTTTTATAAATATTTTCTCTATAATGTTTTAAGGATCTTATGTTTTAATCTTGTTTTTGGTCACATTTGAAGATGCACTTAGTGTTGCTAACAATTATTTTATTCACATACCTTGTTTCTATTATTCCATATCTCTATTCTACTAGTATTTTACCTTCTATATTTTATTTAGACTGCATATATCAGTATATACAATGTTAATGCCCAGACGCTCATTTAAACAGTTAATATCTGTATGCAATATCTCTATGCCTCCCCTGCATGTTTAAACATCTGTACTAGCATAATATTTACCCTTTCTCTATAAGTAAAATATCTATTTAACATGTTATCTTTATGTGCAACCACTGTGCCGTTTTGTGGGCACTCACGGACTTTTTGCCCATATCCAAAATGGCGCCCGAAGCACTTCCTGTTCGCGTCATCGTGACGAAACCGGAAGTGACGCAATTTACACACCGTAATCCATTTCCACAATCACAGAGGACTTATAACCGCGTTAAGTGAGGAAGAACCACGGACTTTTAAAATTTTATCCTGACTGGTATTTTATATATTTGTTATTCACTTTTAAAAATATTTTTTGATAAAATAAAGTATATACATTTTTACATTACCCAGTCTAATTTTAGTCCTACTTCCTACCTCATCCTGCTGCTGCTACATTTGGGTCCAGTACATCCTTAGGTGGGGATTGTTCCACCTGAAGCTGTTTAAACTAGAGCAGGTCCATTGCTCTAGTCTATGTAAGTAGGTTCTCTTTTTGTTTGCACTGCATATACACCTACTATCTGTACCATTGGTCTTTTGTACTCTCTCTTTCTATATACCACGGAAACCTCACACCTACAAAGTTCATCTAGAAGATTGCACACCAAGAAATCCATAGACGGGGTTATTCCGTCCAGGCTCTTGACATTGAGCTTATAAAGCTCTTAAAAGTGTGAGTGAGAATTTTATATAATTTTTTACCATCCACTATACCAGCAATACATATTGCACTATTATTGCATTCTGTTCTTCTCTTTTAAGTTATACCATCGAGGAATATCTCCAATTACGTATGTAAATATATATACATCTGTGTATACCGCTAGCGCTGTTCACCTTTCTTTGTATATTTGTCTTGTTATGCACAAGGTTGAGGGAACACCTTGTTGGTGAACTGCAGCTTTATTTACAGACAGAGAGCACTTATTTTTGTAATTTTTATCCATCAAAAAGGAAGGATGGTACAGTTGGTGCCTGTTATGAAAATATAAAAAAAACGAAAAGCCATAACATTGGAAACAAAATTAAACTTGATAAAAGACCATGATGCTGGAAATACCACTAAAGAATTAGCTACCAAATATTCACTACACAAATCAACTGTGAGTACAATTTTGAAAGACAAATAAAAATATTTAAAGGAAGTAAAAAATGTGCAATCCCTGCATTCTACTTGGATACGAACAAAGGAAAATTAAAGCCTTAATCCTTATATGTAAAAACTTTTAGCAGCATGGATAAGTGATCAAACTTGATGGCTCCATATGCCTGTGACCTATGCTACCATTTGTGCTAAAGCTTTATCACTTTTTGAGATGCTGAAACAAAGAAAAGGCGGCAACGTTGAAGAAACATTTTCTGCAGGCAGTGGGTGGTTTGATTGTTACATCCCCCATAATGCTCTTACACCCATAATGCTGGCAAAGCATCATGGGAGGTGTAGTCCAAAACATCTGGAGTGCTGAATGTTGCCTATGTCTGATCTAGGGTAATGCTCTGATACTCTCTGGTAATTGTTATTATTTTGTTTTTATTTGTATTTTATTGGGATTTGTACAAATAGTACACTTCTTGATCATTGTATGGTCATAAAAGTAACAAAAAACAAGACATGGATACACAACAATAATGGCTTGGCGCAGCAAGCGATGGTAGGTGCATAACAAGTAAACACAGCAAACAAATAAGCGTCATGTTGTCTAGGCTGATACATACATACAGTCTCCTTAATCCAGGGTATGAGTCTCTGTGGGGAGTACTGTATACCTAAAGCTGCATCGAATTAGGTCGCTGCATCCGGAACTAGAACTCCCAGCCCAAGTCTCCTAAGCCATCTGTAGATCGTGATGTCAACTAAGGTACAAGGTAGTCAGTCTGTCGCTTACGTATAATCATTTAACTAAACCATGGATCATTATGTTCATAAACTACACACATACGTGCTCTGCACACTAAAACATAGGGCCCTCGATTCGCACTCTGTCAGTCGTTGTATCAAGACCCCAGACCAGGGCTTTATTTATCGGCTCTGTATAGTCTCTCCGGATCAGGACATGGGGTGATAACGTCCTCTACTGTAGAGAGATTGTCGCTTTACATTAAGCCATACAGCCATAGAGTCATGCAGCACATTCTTGTATTTGTGTGAATTAAGATAAAATGCACTATATACCTATGCTGCATGCATATAATCTGTTCAAACTAAGATATTAGGCATCAGTTTATTTTACTGTTTGTATAGAAGTATGTGGTCTCTTAAAACTAAGACATATAACAATGGGTTTGTTCTCTGGATATCTAAAGACTGAATAACCAAACACAAAAAAAATAAAGACTGAAAGCCTCCCAAAGACTGATTTATCTAATTAACTATCTGGAGCTGATCAATGACCTACTGGCCTAATTTGTAATAGTAATCAAGTCACAGTTCCTTTGCCTGGAGCTGCTGTTCCATCTGTTGGCCTAGCTGGCAGCCCCAGTTGGTGCAGGAATGCCTCCTTGTCCCAAGAGGAGGTCAGGGTCAGGTTGTTGTCTCCATGCAGTGCAATCATTAAGCCATCTCCTCCCCAGCAGTATCTCACCGAATGTTCTCTCAGCCGACCAGCTATTGGAGTCAAGAGCTACTTTTCCAGCAGCACGGGAAACGCTAGATCGCTGAACACTGCCACTGTGCAATCCTCAAACAGGAACTTCTCTTTGTCTCTGGAGTGGGCCAGGATGGCAGCGCAAGCCGTGACATCTCTGGTGACCTCTATGGTTTCTCTCGGTGCTTCGGCCGGTGCAGTCGCTGCCTTGTGGATCCGGAAAGCATTTGATATAAGCGTGGGGTCAGTGCCCCCCTTGAGGCTCATGGAGGTAATCAGCCTCTGGATAAAGGGCATAAGTGCCTCTTCCCCTATCCTCTCCGGTATGCCACGCAGATGGATGTTCTGGAGTCTGTGATGGGACTCTATCATTGAGACTGCCCTGTTAAGCCTCTGTACTTGTTGGGCCAGATTCTCCACCTGACCTTTTGTTGCTTGCATCAGGCTGTCCCGGGTGCTCTCCCTGAATTCCACCTCCGGGACTTTCTCGCGGAGGGTTCCCATCTCCTCCTGAGTCTCTATCATGTCAACTTTCCACACCTCTCACATATCTGCCAGGAGCCTTTTAATGTCTCCTTTTGTGGAAGCAGAAGAGTCTTTGTCCGATTCAGCCTCCTGGGAGTCTGCCCTGGACCCGGGGAGGTGAGTCTTCCTCCTTGTTGTAAGACTCCTGAGGCCTCATCCTCCTCCCGAGGTTTGGGCGCTCCTGCTGAATAGGCATCTCAAAGGAAAGTCTGATATCGGGCATTCTAGGACTTGCAATTTGCTGTGCCTGCGCCCCATGTTGTCATCTGACAAAATTTTTGAGATTTAGCATCTCTGGTGTAGAGCTCAGTAGAGACACGTCTGTACTGCTGCTCTGTCGGCCACGCCCCCCTCTGGTAATTTAAAAAAAAAATCATATTTACTACTACATATTTTTGTTCATAGAATCTATCCATCTTTGAGTTGTTGGTCTCTCTGTCTCACTATAGTGAATGACCCTTGCATGCCTTATTAAGCATCCTAAACCCATTCACATATTTGTTATGCTACTGTGTGACTCCTACACTGTTTATACTGATACAGTTGTGACTCCCCCTTTTTACCCACCCTAGCTTTGCCATGCCATACTTTAGTGGGTGAGCCTCTGAGTGTGTTATTCTCTTAGGGACCTTTGTGGCCCTAACTTGTACGTGCTGGAAGTTGACCTTTGTGATGTCCTTGAACGCACTCCTAACGTGTTGTTTTGTTCAATTTGTTTGGCCAATGAGGACGATTTAAATATCCCTGAAAGTTTAAAGGTTTAGCTAACCAATTTCATTTCAGATTTCTTAAAAATCAAACCTTGCATAGTTGCACCTACAACTCTTATAGAGTGTCAAATTGTTGCTGCCTTTCACAGCGCCCTCAGGAATTGGATTCCGACGATTCCAAAGTTGAAACCTCTGGCAGAAAATGTCCAGTTCCTCCGTTTTCTGAGTTATTTTTTTATTCTGTTACTTATTAACCTTTTCTTTGCTGCTTGGAGGTAAGAATAAAGTAGGTCAAAGGGGCTTATGTATATCTTCTGTCCATACTCCCACCTTCTTCGCCTTCAAGACTTCTCGAGGCCTGCACGTTCCTGTGGAAATTACTTCCCTCCTCCGTTAGATGCTCACCCAGTCTCCACTCCATCAAAAAAATCATTAGAAACCCACTTCTTCATAAAAGCGTATCAATTAAACTGTTAAAAGCTCCCAACTGATTCCTCTCTTGCAACTATCACTAGTCTAATACTATCCTTACCTTTTGTGTCATTTTACCCTACTCCCTCTAGCATGTAAGCTCATTGAGCAGGGCCCTCAACCCCTCTGTTCCTGTGTGTCCAACTTGTCTGGTTACAACTACATGTTTGTTAGTCCACCCATTGTAAAGAGCTGCAGAATTTGTTGGCGCTATATACATAATAACATAATAATGACTAGAGACGCATAAAGCATTTTAGCTTGTTAAAAAGCTTTATGTGAGTAAATTGTGTCCTAATGTGTCCTATTTTTTCAATAGAAATTGACACTTTTATAAATTATACTGGTTACACCCCCTGGCCTTTCAAGCAGACAAAAGGACTGTTACTTCCTGGTTTGGTTAGCTTCTTTCCACTGAACTCAAGAGGTAGCAATTGAGCTGCATTGATAAATCTGCAGATCTACAGTTTTTGCAAGCTGTTTTAGATATAACTTCAATGAAAACATACATAATTAAATACATACAAGTTTTCACTTGGAGTATAGCTACCAAACAGTGATTTTTTTTGTATTTAGGTGTCCATTTAAGCAAAGTGTCCCTTTAAGCAAATATTTGCCTCCTGTCTTTATTAAATTTGGACTATACCTTCCACAAAGCTAGGCTAATCTCCAATCATCTTCAGCACTTTAATAGGATAATGCTCAGAAAGTCTCAGCAGTGAAGGGGTTAGTTAATGTATCAATTTTCATTTTTAATGTACCAGTTTCACAAGGGAGATCAACCCTAGTCTGGAATGTCCTGTTTAATAGACATGTTTTTACTCACTGACAAATGTGTCCTATTAGCATTCAGTTTCCCTACGAACATTTTGGCTTTCAAGGATAAGCTAAAATTCTTGAAACCCTTTGTAGTATATTATATAGTAGTTCTCTTAAAATGAAATCTTTGCAGTTTATAAATTTTGGTGAGATGCAGCAACCAGTTATGAAAAATGATTTATCAGATTATGGCACAGTCATGAGCCCTATTCTTCTATGGAAATATATATGCATATAGGGCGATATATAACTGCAATACATTTTTAAATATTTTTTTCTTTTTACTACTTGCAAAATATCTTGCAGTGTCATCCCTAATGAAAGCATTTCAGCAAATATTATTGAACTATGTTATATATAGTAAAAAACAGAAATATATACACAAACAAAGTGGGACTAAGTGTGGTAGCAAAATAAATTGCCACAAACCACTTGAGTGGAAACCCCTTACACCACTCGAAAAGATACAATCATAAAATACATACAATGCATTAGGTGGATCACACTTCTGATAATATCTGTAAAATATATAGAACAATATAGTGTAATATTGTCTGTACAATTGTATAGATAGAAATGGGAGTCAGGTACTCACAAGCCTAGAGCCAAATCACAGCATATGGCTCTCATGGATGACGCTTTGGGACTTTTTGTACAGGATGTCCCTTTCCTGTTCCCAGGCGACCTTATGGTTCCTCCGGCTAGGTATCAATCCAGGTTCCACACATCCAGTGATATCTTTCAGGAAAAAAACTTTATTGCTTCACAATATGGAGTAAAATTGAGTAAATATTAAAATACAAATAAGTATAAAAAATGAAAAAAAGTATTAAAAAAATAAACAGTTCAATAAGACTTAGAATCAGTTCTGCCTATTGGCAATAAAAGTCCAAAATGTCCGAAACGCGTTTCACCCCGTACCAGGGGCTTTTTCAATCGGTAAGTGGAGTTCTTCCACTCTGCGTCTTCTTAATCCCCTCATTTCTTCTACTTCCGGGTTCCGGCTATCGCACGTTTGGAACGCAGTCTATGTCGGCTGACGTCACTGGAACGCATGCTGAATAGATCGTGCGTTCCATTACGGAATTAGTTTACATGAACACATTAATTGCTGTTACTTTCTGCAAATATACTTCATAAGTACCCGGAAGTAGAAGAAATGAGCGGATTAAGAAGATGCCGAGTTGTAGAAGAACTCCACTTACCGATTGAAAAAGCCCCTGGTACAGGGCGAAACGCGTTTCGGACATTTTGGACTTTTATTGCCAATAGGCAGGACTGATTCTAAGTCTTATTGAACTGTTTATTATTTTAATATTTTTTTTTTCATTGTTTATACTTATTTGTATTTTAATATTTACTCAATTTTACTCCATATTGTGGAGCAATACATTTTTTTTCCTGAAAGATATCACTGGATGTGGAACCTGGATTGATACCTAGCCGGAGGAACCATAAGGTCGCCTGGAAACAGGAAAGGGACATCCTGTACAAAAAGTCCCAAAGCGTCATCCATGAGAGCCATATGCTGTGATTTGGCTCTAGGCTTGTGAGTACCTGACTCCCATTTCTATCTATACAATTGTACAGACAATATTACACTATATTGTTCTATATATTTTACAGATATTATCAGAAGTGTGATCCACCTACTGCATTGTTTGTATTTTATGTTATATATAGCCATGTTACACTGGCAAATTCCAAACTGATAAGACTACTTTTGAGAAAGGAATGGGGTGGTAATTGGGATGGGATGGTACCAGGTATTTTGGCCAATTGGGTTTTATTGATGGACTTTACCAGAATAATAATGCACAAGAATATAAACACAACCCAGAACACACAGGACCCACTAACATTGGGGTCATTTTACACACAGCGTTACCTACTAAATTCAATTTGTAGGGAATGAAAATGGAAATTCTAGGTAAAAGTAGCTGATCTAGAAAAATCTTGAAAATCTAGAATGTCGGCTTGACTATTTTAGCCTTCGCAGATTCAGAATCTAGTAAATAACACTAATATTTTACACTTTCGATAGTTGTTTTAAGTAGCCATGAATTATATTTTTTTTGTGTCGGCTGATTAAATTTTGTACACTTCATTGATTGCTTTTAAAAATGTTTTGTATTTTTTTTTTTTTTAGACAATCTTTATTTTCGTTTTATATTTGACATACATCAAAAGGGTGATACAAGTGTACATATATCAATGGACATTGAAAACAGGTTAATTGGATGAAAAAGTTAACATCGGTTTAGTGACAACAGAGTCAACTATTCATTTGTTATATATGCACAGTAACATCTAAAGAAGGTAAAACTTGTAACAGGGATTGCTTCCTATCAAATATGGGTGACAGCAATTGTACAGGGAAACGGGAGCTCGGGGCGTCTCTACCAGAGGGGGCGCTTTAGGGGCTATCCCCCGCTAGCAGGTAGGACGGTCCGTGGGCGAGATGAGGAGGTCAGTACCGCAGGAGGGTTGCACGGTTATCCAGTTGCATATAACCAGTGAGATTAATTTTTCAGTCAAATGGTAAGTGAGAACCGTCTTGTTTGTCAAGTTATTGCTATCCTCCTGTCTGAGTTTAGTACGTGTGGGTATACTATATCGGTAGTTCCGGTCTCTCAGGTCCGTTTTTCGGGTACCCGGTCATGTCTGGGAGCAAGTCGCACGTCTGGATCTGTGCGGGAGGCACTCAGGCATTGGACCCGTGCATTGTAAGCATTGACATTGTCAGTGTCCGGTCATCTCAAGGCCATACAAGTATGTAGGAGTAGGCATGGGGTACGGTGGAGATTGGAACATATGAACACAGGGGACGTCTAGTGAGGGTGGGCGTTTATGAGGTAGGGTTAGTCCTTACTCAGTCGACTGGTTATGTGTCCATTGTTCGGTCAGGGGGGGCATGACAGGGGAGGAGGGGGAGGGAGGGGAGGGGGGGGGGGAAGGGGGTGGAGGCCTCCGGCTTCCCGCTCCATCCATCATAAGGTACCACAACCATGGCGCCCAGGTACGATCGCATTTCTCCAGCCTCCCGTAAAGCGCTGCCGTGAGTGATTCCATATGGTGTATCTCTCCCACCTTGTCCAGCCACTGCCAGAGGGTAGGCGCATCCTTCTGTTTCCACCTAGTTGGGATTATTGCCGCTGCCGCGGACAACAGGTGAAAAAAGAGAGATAGTAGGCGCTCGCTATAGTGATCAGGCAGCAGTATACAAAACAAGGATTCCCCAACCTTGTGAGTGAATGATAGAAAGAAGGAAGGGCGTATACCGCGCCTATTAGTTTAAATTAAAATATACAGAAAATACATACATATGTTCTTGGATTTTCCAATAAATTGTGACCTCAAAAAAATTAAGACAGAAAATAATAGTGCAATACAGCAAATTTTATCTTAAAAATAAGTGATTAGTAACTATGTACAGTCCACTCACATGGAGATGAGCTATAACAGAGCTCTACTGTGAAGCGCTTGGACGGTACAATCCCCGTCTTTGGATTGGTAGTAGTTGCCACAGATGTTCTCAATATGCCATGTGCGTAGTTGGTATAAAAAACAGAAAAATAGCAGCAATATGGTGAAGTAAGTACCAATGGTATAATAGTTAATAAATGGTATTGTACTTACACTTTCCAGAGCATGTGACCTGCTCTGGTGTAAACAGCTTGGGTGGTATAATCCCCACCAAGGATATACAGGATACCAGGAAATGAAGATAGTAAGTCTAAAAAGTAACTTAAAAGTTTACTTTAATATATATAAACAAAACAATGGTTTAATAAAATGTATATATAAAATATAGTCCCACTTAACGCGTTTCGCCTAATAGGCTTCTTCAGAAGTGTGGTGTAATGTCCAAAAAGTCCGTTTATATATCCTTGTTAATGAGTAGATGATTTCCTGGTGTTATTGCTTCCGGGTTCCGGCTTGAGATTGACACGCACGCGTCATACCGGAAGTGACGCGATGCTCGCATTAAACCGGGAATGACCGCGGCGTTTTTGCAGGGGGAGAGAGGTGTGGTATTGTGGCACTTTGGAACGCACGCATCACCAATGAGTGGTGTGCGTAGCGTTCCAGACGTCCCTTGCCCCAAAGCTCCAATCGACAAGGAGTATGGGCTGTTGTACTGAAAATGTGGCATGGCGGCCATATTTAGTGAGGGCAAAAGTCCGTGGGGATAAAGAGACATAATAACACAGTGTTAAAGAGTGATTCCTCTACAGGCAACGTTTGCACGAAAAGAGAGCTGTATAATGCTAAAATAATAGTATACAATAATATTAATAAAAGATCATAATGAAGCAGCAAAAAATAAATGGATTTAAACAAAAATCAAGAGGCAACATCATTATATTGTGAATATCTTGAAGATGAATCAGTGAATAAAGATAAGAATAATAATCATATACAATAATCTGAATTGCAAGCAACTTTATATCGAACATCTTAAAAATAGAAATAAAAATAAGTGTACCCAATTTACATATTGGGGCGTATTTAGAGAAGGATGGACAGGAATGCATTGAATGAAATGGAAAAAAATGTTTTTTTTGTTGTTAAAACCATATAGCTAAAAATATTGCAAAAAGAGAATAAAAATCTATAGAAGTAAAAGGAGAGAGAAATATGTTGTAAAAAATTATATATAATAAATAAAATCTTTATTAAAATTCTTTATTAAAAATGTGTTATAAAAAATTAAACAAATCAAAATCAACATTCAACCCCTTGGGGTGTAGGGTATCTAGTTGGTATACCCATTGCATTTCAGTTTGTCCAATCTTTCTTATAAAATCCCCTCCTCTCCAGTGGTTTTTAACTATTTTAATCCCAATAAAAGTGAGATGTTTGGGATCATTATTGTGCATGCAGAAGTGTGCTGGTATTGAGTGGTTTTGTAAACCTTTCTCTATATTTCTGCAATGTTCTGCAATTCTGGTTTTTAATGGTCTAATTGTTCTGCCCACATACTGAAGGCCGCACGAACATTCTAGTAAATAAATTACGTTTTTACTGTTGCATGTAATGACTTCTTTTATATTATATATTTTATTTGTATTATTTGATTTAAACTCAGTGATAGTTCTTTTAGTAATTTTTGTTTTCTTACAGGCCATACAACAATTACATTGATAAAAACCTTTTTTGTCCATAAAATTATTAATCTTATTGGGGCTATTTTTTGTAAAATTTTTAGTTAAGTGCATTTTAAGGTTAGGAGCTCCTCTGAATATTATTTTTGGTTTGTCGGGGATTACTTTTCCCAAAATTTCGTCTTCCTTCAATAAGTGCCAATGTTTTATTAAAATTTTCTTTAGTTGTCTGTTTTTATTGTTATAATCTAATATAATGGGTAAGATAAAATCACAATTGTTCTGGTTCACTGGAGTTTTAACCTTGTGTATGAGTTGATTCCTATTGGTTGTAGCAATTTGGTTAATAGTTGAATCAATGTGATTGCCATTGTAACCTTTTTGTATAAAACTTTTCTTTAATGTGTTTGCTTGCTCTAAAAACACAGATTTGTCTGAACAATTTCTTTTTAAGCGCATCATTTGGCTTTTGGGTATGCTGTCCAACCATATTTTATTATGACAACTTTCAGTGCTTATGTAGTTATTCACATTTACCTCTTTGAAGTGTGTTTTTGTTTGTATTTTATTGTCTTTAATGTATATATTTAAATCTAAATAGGTCACCATGGTACTACTAAAATCCGCTGTTAAAACTATTCCTTCTTCATTATTATTTAAAAAAGAGATAAAATCCTTAGCCGAACTAATAGAGCCCTTCCAGATAAACAGGAGGTCATCTATATAGCGAGAATAGGATACCAGGCTTTCCACCCAGTCATGCCTCCCCCAAACGGTCCGATCCTCCCATTCCGCCATATAGAGGTTGGCATAACTGGGTGCAAACCTGGTACCCATAGCTGTTCCGGTTTTCTGTAGAAAAAAGCCATCTCTGAACCAGAAATAGTTGTGTTTTAAAATTAGATCTATGCCTTCAATAATAAAATTTGTGTGTTCTTGAGGCATGGAGTCATCTCGTTCTAAAATAGATCTTATTGCTTGACATCCCTTGTTATGCTGAATAATCGTATATAATGACTGTACGTCACAGGTGATGAGTATATAGTCATTTTTCCAGACTATAGTTTCCAATTTTTTCAAGAGATCTATTGTATCTTTTAAGTAAGATCTTGTTTGTTTGACGTATGGTTGCAGCATTATGTCGATATACTCAGATAAATTGGAAAGAAGGGATCCTATTCCCGACACAATAGGACGACCCGGTGGGTTACTTAAGCTCTTATGAATTTTTGGTAGAAAATATATCACTGGAGTTTTGGGGAATTGAATTTTTATATAATTATACTCCTTCTCATTTAGAATTCCAATTTCTTTTCCTCTATTTAAATAATCGTAAAACTCAGATTTTATATGTGATATTGGGTCATTATCCAATTTAGTGTAAGTATTAATGTCATTGAGCTGTCTATAGGCTTCTGCTTCATATTTTTCTTTAGATAGAATGACGAGACCTCCGCCTTTGTCGGCTGGTTTAATCACTATTGAGGTGTCGTCATATAACTCTTTCAATATTCTCATTTCTTTTCTGTTCATATTTGGTCTGTCTTTTATTTTTTTGGTGTCTAGGATTTTTAAGTCCTTACATACCTTCTTTTCAAATATATCCAAGGCACTTGATTTAAAATGTGCAGGATACAAGGTGGATTTGTTTTTTAGTTCACTACTTTTATATTCTTTTGTATTCGTATTTGCTGTACTCACTATTTGATTAACATTACCTTTATCAACAAAAAAACTTTTAAGGTTGCGTTCCTAACAAATTTGTTCACATCTATATAAGCTAAGAAGGAATTATATGGCTTTGTGGGAGCAAATTTCAAACCTCGTTTTAAAATATTAGTTTCTGTTGTACTCAGGATTTTATCAGATAAATTGAAGATACCAGTAGGTGTCTCCTGTGGTTTATGATCTAAAAGCTCTCTAGCCTTCCTTTTTTGGTGTCTTCTACCTGATCTCCTCCCTCTAAGCCTCTCTTGCGGCTTTTTATAGGTGAAATGTTGAGTTGGTGAGTTTGTCTCTCTCGGTTGGAGGGGATCTCTAAAAAAGAGGTCTCATCAAATTGATCACAAAAAGATAAGACATGGTATTTGTTATTTTTGGTTAGATGTTGTGGTGATGGTGGTTTATTCTCATCTAATCTCTTATAGGTTTTTTTTGGGATTTCCCAAGAGTACTTTCTGTTTCTTTGTTTATGTTTAGGAGAGTCTGGCATAAATGTGTATCTATGAGTTTTGGGTCTTACGACAAGGGGTGATTCTTGAGCACCGTGATGTGCATGATATTTGGGTTTATTGTGATCTTCAGTTTTTTCAAAATAATGTGAGTTGGAAGGTTTGTCGTGAAAGTGAGTGTTTGGGTAGTGAGTATTTTGTTGATATCTAGTATGAAATTTATCATATCTTTTATTGTGTCTCTCATTTCTTGTGTTATACCTTGGAGATCTATCCAGTGATTTCTGACGGTTATTGTGAAAGTGTGGTTTCTCGTGAAATTCTTTACTTTGTAGCCTTTTGGGTCTGAACTGGTGACCTCCTTGTGTGTTTGAATTATAGTGCGTTGCCCCATTCCTCCATCGGTTTTGGATATTGGGTTTTTTTATATTATAAGTGCGAACTTGCTTTTGTGCATAGTCGTACTTGTCTCGGTTATATTTCTGAATTTTTGTTTTTTTTATGTCAGTTTCAATTTTTTCTACAGTTTTTTTAATTTTTTGAGATGCATTATAGTACTCTTCGGTGTCTCCAAAAGGGATTAGTTGTTCTCGCAATGCATTAATTTTTTTGTCTATTATAGATAGCTTTTCATTTTTAACTTTGATGAGACTTTTCATTAATCCAAATGTACAGTATTCTAAATGGTTATACCATTCTTCCATAAATGTTTCATTTTCAGTGTCTGAGGTGGGCATTTTAAACAACCTGAGACCTCTAGGAGTTATTTTTTCCTCTACATACTTAGTCAGTGTTGCAATCTCCCACCTTAATTTCATTTCTTTTGTTAATGAAAATTCTAATTCTGGTAGATTATCGAAAACAATTAAGGGCTCATTGGTATTCATTTCTTCTAATTCATTAAAAACATCATTGATGTTAATAGTATAGTTGTCTCGATATTCAAAGAGAGACATACTGTAATAATCTATAGGGCTGCCTATATGAGGAATATGGAATAGTTGAAAAAAGAGAGATAGTAGGCGCTCGCTATAGTGATCAGGCAGCAGTATACAAAACAAGGATTCCCCAACCTTGTGAGTGAATGATAGAAAGAAGGAAGGGCGTATACCGCGCCTATTAGTTTAAATTAAAATATACAGAAAATACATACATATGTTCTTGGATTTTCCAATAAATTGTGACCTCAAAAAAATTAAGACAGAAAATAATAGTGCAATACAGCAAATTTTATCTTAAAAATAAGTGATTAGTAACTATGTACAGTCCACTCACATGGAGATGAGCTATAACAGAGCTCTACTGTGAAGCGCTTGGACGGTACAATCCCCGTCTTTGGATTGGTAGTAGTTGCCACAGATGTTCTCAATATGCCATGTGCGTAGTTGGTATAAAAAACAGAAAAATAGCAGCAATATGGTGAAGTAAGTACCAATGGTATAATAGATAATAAATGGTATTGTACTTACACTTTCCAGAGCATGTGACCTGCTCTGGTGTAAACAGCTTGGGTGGTATAATCCCCACCAAGGATATACAGGATACCAGGAAATGAAGATAGTAAGTCTAAAAAGTAACTTAAAAGTTTACTTTAATATATATAAACAAAACAATGGTTTAATAAAATGTATATATAAAATATAGTCCCACTTAACGCGTTTCGCCTAATAGGCTTCTTCAGAAGTGTGGTGTAATGTCCAAAAAGTCCGTTTATATATCCTTGTTAATGAGTAGATGATTTCCTGGTGTTATTGCTTCCGGGTTCCGGCTTGAGATTGACACGCACGCGTCATACCGGAAGTGACGCGGCATCTACGTCACACCGGAAGTGACGCGATGCTCGCATTAAACCGGGAATGACCGCGGCGTTTTTGCAGGGGGAGAGAGGTGTGGTATTGTGGCACTTTGGAATGCACGCATAACCAATGAGTGGTGTGCGTAGCGTTCCAGACGTCCCTTGCCCCAAAGAATTTTAATAAAGATTTTATTTATTATATATAATTTTTTACAACATATTTCTCTCTCCTTTTACTTCTATAGATTTTTATTCTCTTTTTGCAATATTTTTAGCTATATGGTTTTAACAACAAAAAAAACATTTTTTTCCATTTCATTCAATGCATTCCTGTCCATCCTTCTCTAAATACGCCCCAATATGTAAATTGGGTACACTTATTTTTATTTCTATTTTTAAGATGTTCGATATAAAGTTGCTTGCAATTCAGATTATTGTATATGATTATTATTCTTATCTTTATTCACTGATTCATCTTCAAGATATTCACAATATAATGATGTTGCCTCTTGATTTTTGTTTAAATCCATTTATTTTTTGCTGCTTCATTATGATCTTTTATTAATATTATTGTATACTATTATTTTAGCATTATACAGCTCTCTTTTCGTGCAAACGTTGCCTGTAGAGGAATCACTCTTTAACACTGTGTTATTATGTCTCTTTATCCCCACGGACTTTTGCCCTCACTAAATATGGCCGCCATGCCACATTTTCAGTACAACAGCCCATACTCCTTGTCGATTGGAGCTTTGGGGCAAGGGACGTCTGGAACGCTACGCACACCACTCATTGGTGATGCGTGCGTTCCAAAGTGCCACAATACCACACCTCTCTCCCCCTGCAAAAACGCCGCGGTCATTCCCGGTTTAATGCGAGCATCGCGTCACTTCCGGTGTGACGTAGATGCCGCGTCACTTCCGGTATGACGCGTGCGTGTCAATCTCAAGCCGGAACCCGGAAGCAATAACACCAGGAAATCATCTACTCATTAACAAGGATATATAAACGGACTTTTTGGACATTACACCACACTTCTGAAGAAGCCTATTAGGCGAAACGCGTTAAGTGGGACTATATTTTATATATACATTTTATTAAACCATTGTTTTGTTTATATATATTAAAGTAAACTTTTAAGTTACTTTTTAGACTTACTATCTTCATTTCCTGGTATCCTGTATATCCTTGGTGGGGATTATACCACCCAAGCTGTTTACACCAGAGCAGGTCACATGCTCTGGAAAGTGTAAGTACAATACCATTTATTATCTATTATACCATTGGTACTTACTTCACCATATTGCTGCTATTTTTCTGTTTTTTATACCAACTACGCACATGGCATATTGAGAACATCTGTGGCAACTACTACCAATCCAAAGACGGGGATTGTACCGTCCAAGCGCTTCACAGTAGAGCTCTGTTATAGCTCATCTCCATGTGAGTGGACTGTACATAGTTACTAATCACTTATTTTTAAGATAAAATTTGCTGTATTGCACTATTATTTTCTGTCTTAATTTTTTTGAGGTCACAATTTATTGGAAAATCCAAGAACATATGTATGTATTTTCTGTATATTTTAATTTAAACTAATAGGCGCGGTATACGCCCTTCCTTCGCGGACAACAGGTGTTTGAGTAGTGATTTTTTGTATGCGGAGATGGACATGTCTGTGTGGTGAAGGAGCATAGCGAGGGGTTGGAGAGGAACGGTAATATCCGTTATGAGACGGATGGTCTCCCTGATCTCTGACCAGAAGGGAGTGATATCAGGGCAACTCCACCAGATATGAATAAAAGAGCCATCAGGGGCCCCGCACCTCCAGCATTCGTTTGGTATACTCGGGTCTATACGGTGTATGATGTCCGGGGTTCTATACCAGTGTGTGAGGATTTTAAAGCTAGTCTCCTGAAGCTTAGAGCTGATGGAGCATTTGTGAGTCAGTATTAGGATCTTGTCCCATTCCTGCTCTGTGAGCGTGGACCCTGTCTCTGATTCCCACCTCGCGATGTACCTTGGATGGGGCTGATGTTCGCCGTTGAGCAGGGTCGCATATAGCTGCGAGACCCCCCTTTCCGGATGGATTCGTGCTATACAAAGGGATTCGAACTGCGTGGGCGGTCTGGTCAGGCAATGTTTATTAGGGAAGGTCGCGTAGTAAGCTCGAATTTGGGCGTAGTGAAAGTGATCTACTCCAGTTGGTGTCTTGTCCCCCAGTATATCGGTGAGAGGTCTGAGGTGGGTACCCCGCAGCAACTGCCGAAAGCTGAGCCAGCCAGTGTCTGTGAAAGCGCGTAAGTCTGAAGTCGTGAGTCCCCCTCCCACCCGTGGGTTATGTGTGATGGGTGTAAGGGGGCCGTCGGAGGTGGTGAGTCGGTGTGGGAACCGTAACTTACTCCAGACTCGCAGTGTGGTGTCGGTCAGGGGATTACCTGTTCGTAGCGCTGTTAGAGTGAGTGAACTGAGCCACAGGCGGGAGGGGAGTGTTCCTCCCGCCTGCGTCCGCTCCATGGGGACCCACAGTTTGGCCGTGGGACGTGCGTGCGAGTCAACAACCCTGAGTAAGTGTGCCGCATGATAGTATCCCCGGAGGGATGGGAGTCCCGCGCCTCCTTTACTTTTAGGGCGCTCTAGGAGCTTCCTGCTTATTCTGCTTGCCTTACCGTTCCAGACAAACTGCCGTATCGCTGTGTCTAGTGTTTGGAAGAATGACCTGGGTATCGTAATGGGGATGGCTTGAAACAAGTACAGGAGGCGCGGGAGTATATTCATCTTCACGGCATTAATTCGGCCAAACCAAGAGACGTAGAGGCCCTTCCAGCGATGTAGATCCGCCTGAAGGACTGAGAGGATGGAAAGAAAGTTTAACCGGAACAGGAGTGTTAGGTCACTGGGCAACCAGACGCCGAGATACTTGAGTTTCGTATCACACCAGGAGAAGCGAAACTGCGACTTTAAGTGCGCGACTCTCTCGGCGGCGAGTGAGATCGGCAAGGCTTCCGATTTGCTGAGGTTTAGCTTGAGATTAGAGATCTCACCGAAGATTCGGAAGGCCCGGAGGAGATTAGGGAAGGAGACCGTGGGGTTATCTAGAAAGAACAACATGTCGTCGGCATAGGCGGCAACTTTATGTTCTGAGTGGTGGTGCCTATACCCGGTGATTCCCCCGTCCCGTCTGACCGCCTCTAGGAAGGGTTCTAGAGTGAGGGCAAACAGGAGGGGGGACAGGGGGCAGCCCTGCCTGGTACCGTTCCGAATGGCGAAGGGGGCTGAGAGACCGCCGTTAATCCGAATGCGGGCCGTCGGGTTTGTGTACAGGGCGAGGATCCACGAGCGAATGTGGGGGCCAAACCGCAGGTGACTGAGGGTGGCTTCGAGGTACTGCCAGTCGACCCGGTCGAAGGCCTTCTCCGCGTCTGTGGAGACCAGGATTAGGCTACTATTTGTCGATCGAGCAGAGTGGACCATATGTAGGGCTCGGATGGTGTTGTCTCGAGCCTCCCGTCCCTGAATGAACCCCACCTGGTCGGGGTGGACCAGAGTGGGGAGGACGCGGGCGAGTCTCACGGCTATGGTTTTTGCGAAGAGCTTAAGATCGGCATTGAGGAGCGAGATCGGTCTATAGCTCCCACATTCAGTGGGGTCTTTCCCCTCTTTAGGTATGACCGTGACCGTGGCGCGGAGGGTGTCCGTCGGGAACCGCCCACCGTCCAGCAAGGAGTTGAGACCCTGTAACAGATGTGGTAACAGTATGTCTTTGAACTTTCGCAGGTATGAGACCGTCAAACCGTCGGGGCCCGGTGCTTTATTCGACTTAGAGCTTTTTAGTGCGGCGGCGAGTTCCTCCCCCGTCAGAGGCTGTTCTAGCTCCTCGGCTAGTTCCTCCGGGAGCGTTCGGCTTATGTGTTCTGTGAGGAAGGCATTTATTTTGTGCAGGTGTTGGGGTCTATCTGAGCGTCGTGTTGTGGTATCTAAATTATATAGCTCCTCATAGAAAAGCCTAAACGTGTGCAAGATATCCGACGGTGTCCTTCTCAGTGTCCCATCCTTCCCCTTAATCTGGTGGATATGGTGTTGTCTCCGTTTCTGCTGCAGTGTGCGGGCTAGTGTCCTACCGCATTTGTCAGAAAACTCATAAAAGTGTCTGTGGGATTTGCGTATGGTTTGAAGTAAGTTCTGGGATAACAGGTCTCTAAGCTGCCTACGTGTGTCTGTGAGGCGTCGGTAGGTTTCGTCCGTCTGGTCACTTTTATGTGTTGTCTCTAAGGTGGCTATTTCGCGTAGCAGCTCCTGCGTTCTGGCTGAGCGCTCTTTTTTCCGCCGGGAGCACAGTTTAATCATGTGTCCTCGTATTACGCATTTATGTGCCTCCCAGACCGTGAGGGGTGCAGTGTCAGGCCTGACATTGTCTTGGAAGTATTGGGTCAGAGTTTGGGTTATTTGTGTGGCGATAGCGTTGTCCGTCAGTATGGTTTCATTTAGCCTCCAGTGGCGGTCACTGGGTTTGAAGAGCGGTGACTTAATAGTGGCTCGGACCGGTGCGTGATCAGAGTCGTGCTGTAACCCTATCGAGGAGGACATGAGGAAGGGGAGGTATTCCTGTGCTAGGAAGATATAATCAATTCTGCTATACCTATTATGTGCCGCTGAGTAGCATGTGAAATCTTTATCATCAGGATGCGCCACCCTCCAGCAGTCCACCAGGCCCGATCTGGACAGAGCTTGCTTAGCTTGTCGGATACAGTGCGGGGGGATGGCGCTAGAGCCCGCGGAAGAGTCCATCCGGGGGTCCAGGGGGATGTTGAGGTCACCGGTTAGGATCAAAGTTCCCTCCCGGAACCTCTCCAATTTCACGAGGGTTTTTGCCAAGAATCGGTGTTGCCCTTTATTGGGGCAGTAGATAGTAGCGAACGTGTATTTGTGGTCAGCTATCGTGCCCTTAACGAATAAAAATCTGCCCATGGGATCAGCCTGTGTTGCTGAGCTGAGAAACGGGGTGTTGTGGGAGAAGAGGATGGCAACCCCCGCACGTTTGGCATCAGGGTGGTTAGCGTAGAATCCTAATGGGAATCTCCTGTCTTTGATCTGCGGGGCATCACCTCCTTTCAGGTGTGTTTCTTGTAGAAATGCTACTGAAACCTTTTGTGACCATAGAGTGTGCAGCAGATGGCGCCTTTTATTAGGGGAGTTGAGACCGCGGACATTATGTGTCCGCAGGAGCAAAGGCGAGGGTCTGAAGCCCGACGCCATGTCCGAGCAGTGGCACCGTACTCTCGGAGGGAGCGGGGCGCCGGGGGTAAGGAGGAGGGGGAAAAGGGATGTAAAGGGCAGAGAGGGGCAGTAGGGAGAGGGGGGGTAGGAGAGGTTAGGGTGCTAGCCCGTGGAGGGGCTCTGTGGTATAGGCAACCGTAGCCCTAGGTCTAGCTAGGGTGACCTAATTTACAAGAGGGCCGGTCGCAGGGGGTCACGGAAGTCTAGCGGGTGTGGTCTGTCAGGATATACCAGGGACCGCGGTCCCTCGGACCACGTTATCGTTCAGCAAGTCTTCTGGGGGTCTCGTTAGTAATCTGGTGTGGGCGGGCTGGGAATTTAGTCCGGGCGGGATTAACGTGTATCCCCCGGGGCGTCCTATCGTAAACCGTCAGGTTTGTCAGAGCATCCGGGCGACGGGCACCGGGGAGGGGGCACTATGTCCTATGCTATGTCTCTAGGGGGGTAGCAACGGTAGGGGCTGTCCAGCCATGCCGTGGGGGTCGGGTGTAGTGTGTGAATTAGTTTCCCGGTTCATGAGCCGTCTCCGGGCCATCCGGGGTGGTAGTAGAAGAGGGGAGGGCGGGGGGGGGGGGGGGGCGACCCGGTACCGTCCCAGCCAAGGGGACCCGGAGGGTACGTCAGTCAAGCCAGTCCAGGGACCGTCTCACACACAGGCAGGATTATTCGGGTTTTCACAAACAGTACTTATCATGCAAAGTCATACATTGCTCTCGACATTCCCATTAGATGAAACCATGCCCAGGTCCCCCCGCCCCCAGAACCCCCCGTCCCGAGGCAGCGCGGACCGTCCCATGACCAGCACGGGCGGCCCGCCCAGCCCCGGGAGCGAAAATACGACAGCAGCGTGGCAAGCATAACATAAAAGCAATTAACGGAAAACAAACTTTATGGGTGCGTGGAGGCATGTGAACTGACATATAACAGGACTGGGGGACGAGCATGTTCAACACAATACCGTGATTAGATCAGATCACCCCAGGGAGCCCCCCCCCCCCTCCCCCGCTAAGGAATCATATGAGCGTCCCATCGTATGGGTGGGGGGCAGTTGGTGCCCGTGGGCTAGAGTGTCGTAGCGGTGTGGCCATCAAATCTGCTCAAAGTGCCAAGAGCCCCAAACAATAAGATCAACCGATAGCATGCGGTTGCGTGATAAACAGGGCAGGTTACATTTCACAAAACATGTGACACTCCAGCCTAAGCAAAGAACCCCCAATATTCCCAAGCCCCCACCACCCAACCCTGGTTCAGTGTGTGTCTACTCGGCCCCAGTTTATGGGTTATCTTGCGGGTCGACAGTTACTGGTGAGGTGGTCGGCGGGGCAGGAGGGGAGGCAGACCTCCATTAAGTCGGTCCGCGAGAAGGGTCCAGGGCAACGGCATGTCATGAGGGGAAAGCAAAGCCAGGGTACCTCATCTCAGGAACCCCGGTAAGGTGAGTTCCGCTACCCGGCTGACCCGGGAGGCATCGGTGAATCCCACGCCCGTACCCCACCCAAGAGACAGTCAGATCGTGAGAAGTGCAGGCCCACCCCAATAACCCGTGGCGTTCAGAACTATAGGCCCCAGGCCCCCCTACCCTTGGCAGGATGGGGAATGTGGCAGCACCCCAGTGGATGAAAGTGTGAGTACTTATCTGGTATCGCGAAGCCATGGGGTAACCTCAGCAGGTTAAGTCAGTGCAGGAGGGCAGGGAAGCTCCGGGGCCTGTGTGGGTCAGTCTATTCTTCGGGTTCATCAGGGCCTCCCCATCGCGTGGGCTGTGTGTCGCTCCGTGCCTGGTTACGTAGCAGAGCCGGTACTTCAGGATGGTCCGGGCGGGCCGGAGGTTGGTCCAAGATCCAGTTGCGGATGGAAACCGGTGGCAAGTCCATTGTCCTCAGGAAACTGGGTATGTCGTTGGGCCACCTCAGTGTGCACCACGTGTTCCCTCGCTTGGCCTGGAGGCTGAAGGGAAAGCCCCACTTATAGGGAATACGTTTTTCTTGGAGTGCATGCGTGAGAGGCCTCAGAGCCCTTCGTGCATCTAGAGTGAGGGTGGATAGGTCCTGATATAGCGAGATAGTGGCCTCTTGGAAGGTGATGGTCTGAGGGCGCGCCGCTCTCATAATGGCGTCCTTGAGTTGAAAGGACAGGAGGCAGCAGATCACATCTCGCGGTAGGCCGTCTCTCCTGGGGGGGCGCAGGGCCCTGTGAGCACGTTCTATTTGAAAGTCCTCTGGGGCGTTTTCGCCCAGGATGTGGGTAAATAACTGTGTGAGGGCTGAGGTCAGGTTTTCTTGGTCAGTTTCTGGTAGGCCTCGAATTCTAATATTATTGCGTCTCCCCCTGTTGTCCAGGTCCTCCACTTGTCTTCGGAGGTCAAGCAGCACAGAGCCTTGCCTCGCTGTGGCATGGTCTGCCGATTGGGAGTGTTGTATGGCCCTGAGGTTCTCCCCTTCTAGTTCTGAGACTCTCTCCTCTAGTGCTGAAAGGTCTCTCCGTACCTCCTGTATCTCCTCTCGTATCGCCGACCGCAGCTCCGCTACTAGGGCAGTCTTATCGGACTTTGAGAGCATGTTAGCTGAGATGGTTGCCAGTTCGGCAGTGATCCTTGCAAGAGGGTCTCCGCCGGTCGCCCCTGGCTCCGAGCTTGCGTTACTCTCCGCCCCTGGGGAAGCGGACGCCATCTTGTCCGCGTGTCTCGCGGGTCTCGTGCTATCAGAAAAGGAGAGGAATTCATCTAGCGGACCTGCGGTTTTTCTTTGCGGGCTGGACCCAGATGGTCCCGGGGTGCCCTGGCGCTTCGTTCTGCCCATCGTTGTGGTGTAGTGTGGCATTGATATGGGGCTTTGTGGTCCGAGGCGGCGGAGCTCCTGTGGTGTGCGACTCACTCCATGCACGGCAAGCCACGCCCCCCTAAAAATGTTTTGTATTTTAATCCTTTTCAATTTGATAGAGTAACATGTTTTTACTTGTCACATCACTTTCCTAAGCCAGCTGGTCTTTCACTGCCGATTATGTCCAATATTTCTGAAGTTTTGTGAACAAATACGACTTGTAAAAGATTACTGCACACAATTACTACCAATACCAGCTATATATTATCCATCCACTACCTAAACAACAATTACTTTCCACACAACTCTATTTACTTGTGAAATTTAACACGTGGTGTTAGTCATCAACAAAAGTGCTTCTTTTTCTCCCCGCACCTTGATTCCCTTCCTGCAACTTTCATCAAAACAAAACGCTAAACCCTCAACAAATACTATCCTAGCAACCTACTTTTCTACCCTACCCTTACCTTGTGTGTCACTATACCCCACTCTCTTTAGCATGTAAGCTCATTGGGCAGGGCCCTCAATCCCTATGTTCCTGTGCATCAAACGTGTCTGGTTACAAATACGTGTCTGTTAGTCCACCCATTGTACAGCGCTATGGTATTTGTTGGCGCTTTAGAAATAATAATAATATATGCATACTACTGATTGACCCATCCTGGGCTTTACGCAATATCATAACACATTCTAATCATTTTGTGTGTTCATTTGGATTAAATAAAATAAGTAAAATAAATGTTTTGCTTCAAACTTGAAAAAATTATTTTACCTTTTGCAGCAAATAGTAGAGAATTATTTTTAGATTAATACTATCACTCATCTTGCCAGCTCTTTAAATAACAATGCTCACACAAGCAGCCACACTTGCCTTAAAACCATGTGCAGTTAATCATCACCACAAACTCATACAATCGGAACCTCATTGATTTCAATCCAGCGATTTTCTTCCCTGATGATTTTTCCAAAAAATAATGCCTGAAGACTCTGCAGAGATATATCTTGCCGCTTCATTATCATTTAATAGCTGTAGCGGATGAGGTTTAGGGACCTGGCTGTCAGAATCTAGATTTTATGAAGAAGAAGAAAAGTACTAAAAAAAGAGAGATTCACTTTGCCACTGAAGTAGTAATATGAGAAAATTGAGCTTGGAAACTGACATTCTTGCTAAAATCGCATTATTACCCTGAACTACTGGAAATGGACACATAACTAATAACTTCTATTTGATGTTTCTAAGTAACTCCTAAGTAACTCCTAAGTATACCATAAATATACAGTACTCTTTTCCTCAAATATGTACCCACTAATTCTGTTCATGTGCCTGACATTTAAAGCAAACCTTTTTCGATGCTCTCGGTCGGTTTATTAGACTCTATGTAACTAATTGAAACTGCATTTAGATTCACTAATGCGTGATTAAGGTTAATTTATAAGTCATCACTTTGTCTTAGTATTATTCAACCCCTGATTTGGGGCTTTTAGCATTACCTATGTACTCTGTTTATTGTGCTTTCATTACTCTTTTTTTTTTTAACCTTGGTAAGGATTGTTACCAACCTACTGTTTCAAATATACCAGCTTTTCCCAATAACATTTTTGTTTATCTGCTAGACAAACATTGTAATTTTACAAAATTTTCTCTATCTTAATTCTTCCAAGCCCCCATTACTGCAAGCCCCCATGACTTCAGAGCAAATTATGACACAATCTCTTCATATCTTTTTGCTATCTAAGCAGCACACTTATAAATTGTGTTATTAAAGTGTACATGCCATGGTACATAAAATGCATGCTACAAGCATACCATCCGACTGTACTGACTCTGGTGGGACTGTGCTAATATGGAGTCCAGTCACATTGTCCCAGCTTGGTTCCCTGTGTCCTGCATCTGGGGACACCCTATATGCAATGTGAACATCTTCATTAGGGGCACTCGTGCTGTGCTGACCGGTGTCTGGGGACCAGAACCATACACAGAATCAGGGCCTGATTTTCATAGGAAATAGTGGAGTGGAAACTCCAGGTCAATGCCCAAGGAATATGCACATTGATAAAACAAAATATTTTTTTTGGTTCCACTAATTCTCACAATGTTGTGCAGAGAGAGGTGCGAGGATTCAGAGTTTGTAATTAGTGAGAGAGTGTAGATGAGAGCTGTAGGGCTTGTAAATTAGGTTGAGAGATGAAGAGATAGATTGACATAAAATATTTTAGGCTTATAAAGCATGCTGTGTCCCTCCAGCTCCACCTCCAACACATACAAGACACTTAGAGGCAGTGGAGGTTCACCCATAGGGTCACTTGGGGTAAAAAAAAAAAACAACCAAATGAATTTGCAGTAGTTTAAAAACACTAACATTCTTTTTCTGGAGAAGAACACAATCGTGTCTATTTAATTATGTAAAAGGTTTAAGTTCTGCAGAGCCCTTCCAGCCTCATTGGTAGCTATTATGAGACGCTTAAATGAGAGTATCTAGGTATGAACACAAATTAGACTAGTTTAAAAAACTGCCCTGCTTTAACAGGTTTTCCACATGCCTAGTGCCCTTTAAAAAAAAAAAAAGGTTTCAGGAATGTTCATTGATTTCCCAGCTGCACATGGGCCTTGGCCTATTGTCCTATCTATTTAGAGGCCATCATGGGTTAATAGCACCAGGGGTTGTGGTTACACTGCCCACAGGAGAGAGAAGCAAGAAACAAGAAGCAATTGTGTAAGCAACACAGGGAGAGCAGAGTAGCAGCTACTGGCCTTTGCCAAATGTAAGTGTATATTATCATCTTTTTCTCTCTCCCAATAGCCCCAGTGACTGCCTGAGGGTTGATTAAGCAAGAATGTTTACTCAAATATATAATGAAAATAAATGAAAACAGAGAAGCCCAGGGGTGGATATGACCCTTCCTGACGCAGAGCATCATGTGCTGCCATGTGCTGTCTGTCACTAAAAGTTTGAATAACTCTTCTGCACATACCTATCAACTTCTTTAAAGAGCTCAGTCGTCCTACAGTTGCAATCAGAGACACTCATGTGTGGTAGTTGAAAAGTTGTGAATCTTTAAATTGCAGGACTGGGACTATGACTCTGAAGACTGAACTGATTCTGATTTCAATATGGTTTAATCTGTACTGATTGTTCATTCAGCTACTTCTGACAGATTATTATATTGCCAGCTGCAATGATAAAATGGAATCTGTAGCAGAGCTCCCTGTACCCAAACTGGGTACCTCCACCAAGGACCACTTCCTAGCTGGAATAGGGGAAAACCTCAGCGCTTCTCCCCCAGTCACCATGCCTTGACTGGGGACTAGCTCTATTCCCTCCCAGGGACTGGACGACACACAGTCCTGGGAGCTCTAGTCCTTACAAGGACTTTCTCCACTGAATCCTCCACGAGCTGGAACAAGGTGCTGAGCAGTGATTATAGCCCTTCCCCTCCTAGTAACTAGACAACACATAGTTTTGGGACTACAATTGGTTTAATGCTTCCAAATACAGCCTTTTTTAAACAGACCCCAGCAGGGGATCTCCATTGTCTTCATCACAAGCCCCTCCCAGGAATCTCTGGGCCTTGGAGATAATTGCATTAAAGACCGGTAAGCTAATTAACTTCCAGGAACAGAGAGGCAAACACAGAAATATTAGACCATAAATATACCCCAAAACATCATAAAAACATAAAATAATCCCATAAATAATATATCTTTAAATAGCCCTGATCTGAGCGCCCAAGTTGTACAAATAGCCTTCCCGATCCATGCAGTGTAGGGGAAACACCACTGTGTTAAAGTTCTATCTGGCCGCACACTTGGTCTTAATCCAGCACTGTACCGCAACGCTTCAGCAACACAGGCTGCCTTGACTGGGGCACAAATCTCTTTAGAGGTTGGATTATGCACCACCTGTCCCAATGTTGCAAATTATGTGACAAGTTCACACTATTTCATTAACACAATGCATATGTGATAGAAAATGTATAGATTGAAAACAAATCAATCATCAGTGCATGCAATGTATTAGCTAATCTTATTTATTTAATATAATAATAATAATAATAATAATAATAATCATCATCATCATAATAATGATATTGACCACTTAAGGACCACATGATGGTCCAGCATGGTCGTGCAGTGCAAGGCTTTAGATCCCATTAACAGCATCGACCTCCCATTGACGGCATAGATCATCACACAAAAAAGGTACCAGCAGTTAAATCTCTGCTGATACCAAGATGCAGATATTAATCAAAAGCAGGGAAGTGTGACTAGAGCTGTATAAAAATGTGATTTAACTCCTAAATGGCAGAAAATTGAGCAGTGAGACTGCAGGGGCATGATCTTTAAGCTAAAGTTGTTTTTTTCTACCTTTAAAACTGCAGTTCACAACTTGCCCCTAGTTGTGCTGGGCATATTAACAATCAGGCCTAATTAGTGAATCTATATTGAGTTAGCTTTCTCTAGTTGCATTTGGTATGTAGAAATTAATAAATGTAAAACTGGGAAAATAAATATTTTTATTTTTTATTAATGTATTAATATTTTTTAATCTGTTATGTATACATATAGGGTATAAAAAGAAAGTCTTATTTCTCCTTAAAAAATAAATATATATATATATATATATATATATATATATATATATATATATATGTAGCTAAACAGAAATTAGGATATTGTGGTAGTTTGAACACATGACAAAATTGCTAATTTGTTATTATTATTACCAACCTTATTTTTTTATTTTTTTTTCAAATTTATTTGAGTGTTTTCTATCACCCTGGGCCCAAATTTCATTAGTTCCTTAAATTGCAATATTTTTAGGCTGATTTAACAGTTATTCCTTATATTTACCATAAATGTATAGTATTTCTGAATGTAATACAATGCCACCTTGCTAAATGCTCCTTTATAAAATTCCCTAACCATTACAATGTTTCCATCACTTTTTAAAGTATGTGGATGATAACAGATTTGATATCTATCCATGCAGCATTTCACGTGTTATATAATACAAAAACTCCTGCTGTCTTTTTATACAGAGGAGCCAAATTGCAGGATGCATGCATTTCAATGGAGTACATGCAATATACCGAAGACATAATTTTGTATTTCTTTCAAGTCAGAAGCTGTTTTCTCACCAATTTGAACCCTAGAAGATAAAAGATTGAAACAAGACAAGCAATCTTCTGCTGAGTGCATGTATTTTTTTTAAGGTTTATTCATTCTGTCATTTCCAATTTAAGCTAGAATCCATATAAACACAATTGGATCTATTTTCTCAACATCTTTCATATCCTCCATTTCACAAACCTATTTCCAGAAAAATTAATCATGGGAATTAATATTTTCTAATTTGTTTTATATATTTATATAATAGTAAAGAAATACAGCGCGTTTAAAGGACCACTATAGTGCCAGGAAAACAAATTTGTTTTCCTCGCACTATAGTGCCCTGAGGGTGCCCCCATGCAGGGGAAAAACACATCCTGGATGCCATAAAAACAGACACTCTAGGGCATTTGCCTCTCCCTCTTCTTAGATGGAGGTCCCTATTATTCATATGTTCCGATCCTGTTACTCTTTGTAGTTGAGGGAATAAAGATTTGTGTGAACATGATATCTATGATATTACCTTTGCTCAATCTTACATTATCAGATATGCCAATTGAGAATTCCATAATACATATATAATAATTTTTTTTTCCTTCTCACTTCTGCCTGGTAATATTTTTTGTGTATTCCTCATTCCTGGGTCCTCTACTGGAGACCTGGAAGTCTGAAGGTTCTGCACAGTATATTAGCTCTTCCTAGAACTGCACTCTTCTGGACAGAGATTTCAGATGTCCCATCTGGAATCTGCTGAAGCCTCTCTCCTAGCTTGGTTACAGCCTCAAGTGTTCTGATCACCACTCGTTTTTTTGTCCACCTTCTTATGTTCCGTCTTCTTAATGTTATAGACACTGGGTTTTGCTACATCCATCTCTACTGCAGTCTTCTGTTCCTTGTCTGCCATAACAATGTAGAGTTGGTTGGCCAGTACTTGCTTGTCTGTTTTGATCTCCCACTGGATCTTAGCCCTTTCGTTTTCCATACTACCCTTTATGGCACCTCTCGTCTCACTTCCAGCTCATATCCTCTGCAGATGTTACAGTACACAATCCCATGAACTTGCTTGTGTCTCTCAATGTATGCTGTCCCTGCTAAAATTTTACATATGGCTACTATGCGCTGAATGTCTCAGGTGCATCTCTGTACATTCTGCAACTTGGGTCTTGCCTGGTGTGGTAGACCTACTTCGAATGATCTGGTGCTTAGTGCCTGTTCCTGTGACATTAGTATTAGTGACTTAATGTTGTCTTTCAGTCCTACTTTTTGTAACCACTGGTAGGATATTGTAATGTGCAGGTGGTACAGAAAGAGGTTTGTCTCGCCAAAGCCTGTAATTGCCTTAATTCCATTTTGGATTATGTATTGCCTTATAAACCGCACCTGGGAGCAAGAGGAATTTGATGCAGTTTTAATCATTTAATCGAATGCCATCACATCTGTTTGTTTGGAACTATATGTATGGTTTAGTTGTTGGAACTATATGTATGGTATAGTTGTTGGAACTATGTGTATGGTATAGTTGTTGGAAATATATGTATGGTATAGTTGTTGGAACTATGTGTATGGTATAGTTGCTGGAAATATATGTATGGTATAGTTGTTGGAACTATGTGTATGATATAGTTGTTGGAACTATGTGTATGATATAGTTGTTGGAACTATGTGTATGGTATAGTTGTTGGAACTATGTGTATGGTATAGTTGTTGGAACTATGTGTATGGTATAGTTATGGGAACTATGTGTATGGTATAGTTATGGGAACTATGTGTATGGTATAGTTATGGGAACTATGTGTATGGTATAGTTATGGGAACTATGTGTATGGTATAGTTATGGGAACTATGTGTATGGTATAGTTATGGGAACTATGTGTATGGTATAGTTATGGGAACTATGTGTATGGTATAGTTGTTGGAACTATGTGTATGGTATCGTTGTTGGAACTATGTGTATGGTATAGTTGTTGGAACTATGTGCATGGTGTAGTTGTTGGAACTATGTGTATGGTATAGTTATGGGAATTATGTGTATGGTATAGTTATGGGAACTATGTGTATGGTATAGTTATGGGAACTATGTGTATGGTATAGTTATGGGAACTATGTGTATGGTATAGTTGTTGGAACTATGTGTATGGAATAGTTGTTGGAAATATATGTATGGTATAGTTGTTGGAACTATGTGTATGGTATAGTTGTTGGAAATATATGTATGGTATAGTTGTTGGAACTATGTGTATGATATAGTTGTTGGAACTATGTGTATGATATAGTTGTTGGAACTATGTGTATGGTATAGTTGTTGGAACTATGTGTATGGTATAGTTATAGGAACTATGTGTATGGTATAGTTGTTGGAACTATGTGTATGGTATAGTTGTTGGAAATATATGTATGGTATAGTTGTTGGAACTATGTGTATGATATAGTTGTTGGAACTATGTGTATGGTATAGTTGTTGGAACTATGTGTATGGTATAGTTATGGGAACTATGTGTATGGTATAGTTATGGGAACTATGTGTATGGTATAGTTATGGGAACTATGTGTATGGTATAGTTATGGGAACTATGTGTATGGTATAGTTGTTGGAACTATGTGTATGGTATCATTGTTGGAACTATGTTTATGGTATAGTTGTTGGAACTATGTGTATGGTATAGTTGTTGGAACTATGTGTATGGTATAGTTATGGGAATTATGTGTATGGTATAGTTATGGGAACTATGTGTATGGTATAGTTATGGGAACTATGTGTATGGTATAGTTATGGGAACTATGTGTATGGTATAGTTATGGGAACTATGTGTATGGTATAGTTATGGGAACTATGTGTATGGTATAGTTGTTGGAACTATGTGTATGGTATAGTTGTTAGAACAATGTGTATGGTATAGTTGTTGGAACTATGTGTATGGTATAGTTGTTGGAACTATGTGTATGGTATAGTTGTTGAAACTATGTGTATGGTACAGTTATGGGAACTATGTGTATGGTATAGTTATGGGAACTATGTGTCAGGTATCGTTGTTGGAACTATGTCTATGGTATAGTTATGGGAACTATGTGTATGGTACAGTTGTTGGAACTATGTGTATGGTATAGTTATGGGAACTATGTGTATGGTATAGCTATGGGAACTATGTGTATGGTATAGTTATGGGAACTATGTGTATGGTATAGTTATGGGAACTATGTCTATGGTATAGTTATGGGAACTATGTGTATGGCATAGTTATGGGAACTATGTCTATGGTATAGTTATGGGAACTATGTGTATGGTATAGTTATGGGAACTATGTGTATGGTATAGTTTTTGGAACTATGTGTCAGGTATAGTTGTTGGAACTATGGCTATGGTATAGTTATGGGAACTATGTGTATGGTATAGTTATGGGAACTATGTGTATGGTATAGTTATGGGAACTATGTGTCAGGTATCGTTGTTGGAACTATGTCTATGGTATAGTTATGGGAACTATGTGTATGGTACAGTTGTTGGAACTATGTGTCAGGTATTGTTGTTTGAACTATGTGTATGGTACAGTTGTTAGAACTATGTATATGGTATAATTGAAGAATCATCCAAATCAGCTACTTTTGCCTACATTTGCAATTTAGCTTTCAATTCACTGCAATTACTTGCCTGGTCATGCATCTTGTGTTCTGTCTCACAAGATTTGAGTTATCTGGATTGACTTAAAACTGAAAAATGCTGCATTGCAGTTTATGAACACAGGAGAGAAAAAAAATATAACATTGAGATTTATTTTCACCAACTTCTGATTTGTTTTAAGGCAAATAATGTGAAGATTCGGAGAGCTCAGCTGATTAGCAGTAGCTGTTTTATTTTCCTTTTTAGTATGCGCTGAACATACTCTGACAAGTGAGGTTAGTTAGAATATCGTGACCTTTAGAATGTTCTGTGATTTGATTGTCTGATGATTGCACTTTCTTTAGCTTAGATTTATGATAATGGCAATCAGACTTCAAAAAGGGGGAACATTATATTCATCAGCAGAGCCAACTGTTAGATTTTTGACAGAAATTTTTTTATTTATTTGTTAACATTTTTTTTTTTAGCTAAACAAAGATTTATGATGCAACTGACCCATGTTTTCATATCTATCTATCTATCTATCTATCTATCTATCTATCTATCTATCTATCTATCCGTCTGTCTGTCTGTCTGTCTGTCTCTCTGTCTGTCTATCTATCGGTCTGTCTGTCTGCCTATCTATCTATATTAAAGGGATGCTAATCAATTAAGAAGAGGCACATTTTACAAATTTCGAACTCTTTTTAACAGCTCAGCTCTGTTGACCTTCCTTTTTCAAGTTCATTCTCATATCACTACACCTCCAAGTTGTTTCTTAAATCCCCACATTTCCCTATAGCTTAAATAGAAACTCTTACTTCACAAGATTTTTAACATTATTCTTTCTTATCTCTTTATTTTAATAAATATGCATTTGTGAGGTGTGAAAAATATAATTAAGTATGGAAATCAATAATGTTTTATCCTACAACTGGGTGCCTCCATCTTAGCTTACTGTCATTAAGTGTTCTTGCATAGCAAGACCACTTAATGTTATCTCACATATATATTATTCTTATTATTATAGCCAAATTTACCACCCTAACTCCTCCCACAGTTTTCACACTACATAGACAGAAATATACCAAAACGTGCGGATTGTTCCCGATTGGATTACTATTACTTTGTGGAACGTTTCGCCGAATGGTTCACGGAATATCGTCGTTCTTGTGGCAAAATTGGTCCCATAGGAATGGCAAAATGTTCAAAACTAAAGTGGGAGCTGGCAAAAGCTGAAAATCAGGACACCACTCCCTCATTTTCAAGCCCACCTACACAAATCGTATATCAGAACGTTCAGCTATCCCTGCTGCCACTCAACATGTCCACGGCTAAGCCATAGTCCTGATAGTTTTCACAATATGACCATTTGTTTGCAACTCACAACGTCCATTGACATTCATTGAAACTCCACTCTAGCCAGCTCAAATTTGAAGGGCAATTTCTAAACTGCGACTGTGCCTTCATTTGTAATACTTCAGAGACATACTATGCATGTAGGTCTGGGTCTTGTGATTCTCACAATATAAAGCTCTTCACTGTAGGATTTATAGGTTTTAAAATACGACCATTTGAAGATGGCAACCGCAAAAATACTCTGACCTGTGCCAGGCTGGAGCAGCAAGTGATATCATAGACAGGGCCTTTTGTACACCTGCTAATGTTTTTATAAATGTATGTTTTAATGTAACTGTGAAGCACTTTGGGCAACAACGTTGCAATTAAATGTGCTAAATAAATAAATAATAACAGTTACTCCGCCCACTCCAGTTGTAGACTACTGTAGACTACTGGTGGAGGCAAGAACACCTCACACAATTTCCCCAGAAATTGTAGCTTTTCTAGTTGTTAAATACTCTTGTCATTTGCACCTGGCAGTCAGCATAAATAAAGCATAAATAAAGCATACAGAGGAGAGGATAAATTAAGCAATGTTTGTGTTTCTCCTCTTCATTACACAATATTGGCCCTTGCTTTGCCTTCTCTGAACAGGATTTTGATGTACATTTTTTGTGCTGAAAAACCCCAACTCGGCTTATACTCGAGTCACTGTCTGTATTATCGCAATTTATATTGCTATAATACAGACTGGGGGCTGTGTGCGGTTACTTTCCTCTCCTGCAGCTCCTGTCAGCTCCCTCCTCCTCCGCGGTGGTCCGTTCAGCACCTCTGTCAGCTCCCAGTGTAAGTCTCGCGAAAGCCGCGGGGTCATAGTGCGGCTCTCGTGAGACTTACAGTGTGAGCTGACAGAAGAGCTGCACGGACTGGCGCGGAGGAGAAGGGAGCTGACAGGAGCTGCAGGAGAGGTAAGTGCTCTCTGCCAGCCCCCCCCCCCACCACTGAACTGCCAATGCCACTGGACAACCAGGGAAGGAGAGCCTCCCTCCCTGCCATGTATCAAGCAGAGAGGGGGGACGAAAAAAAAATAATTAATAATAATAATAAAATAATAATACAAATACACATCATCACACTCTGCATCACACACACACTGCATTCAGACACACACACTGCACTCATACACACACACACTGCATTCATACACACTGCATTCATACACACACACTGCACTCATACACACACTGCACTCATACACACACACTGCATTCATACACACACACACTGCACTCATACACACACACTGCATTCATACACACACACTGCACTCATACATACACACTGCACACACTGCACTCATACACACACTGCACTCATACACACACACACTGCACTCATACACACACACTGCATTCATACATACACACTGAACTCATACACACACTGCACTCACACACACACACTGCAGTCATACACTCACTGCACTCATACACACTGCACTCATACACACACTGCACTCATACACACACTGCACTCATACACACACACTGCATTCATACATACACACTGCATTCATACATACACACTGCACTCATACACACACTACACTCATACACACACTGCACTCACTCATACACACTGCACTCATACACACTGCACTCATACACACTGCACTCATACATACACACTGCACTCATACACACACTGCACTCATACACACACACTGCAGTCATACACACACACTGCAGTCATACACACACTGCATTCATACACACACACACTGCACTCATACACACTGCACTCATACACACTGTATTCAAACACACACTGCACTCATACACACACACTGCACTCATACACACACACTGCACTCATACACATACACTGCATTCATACATACACACTGCACTCATACACACACACTGCAGTCATACACACTGCACTCATACACACACACTGCATTCATACACACACACTGCACTCATACACACACACTGCACTCATACACACACTGCACTCATATACACACATACTGCATTCATATACACACACTGCATTCATTATGTACACACACTGTAAATAAATATTCAATTAATATATTTTTTTTAGGTTCGAATTTTATTTAGAAATTTACCAGTAGCTGCTGCATTTCCCACCCTAGTTTTATACTCGAGTCAATAAGTTTTCCCAATTTTTGGGGGTAAAATTAGGGGCCTCGGCTTATATTCGGGTCAGCTTATACTCGAGTATATACGTAATTTGCTAAATCTTTAATATACATTTAAAAGAATACGGAGCATTTTGTGGAAAATGGCTTAGTACAAGCTAGAGCTGATTTTCAATTCAAGGTTTTTACTCGATGGTGTAAATTCTAGAGAAGTGACAGTTGTCTTTTAAGTGCACTAACTATATAATCAGAGTCTATCAGGGTTATTTGCTGAAGTCAATTTTAAAACTACGTACAAAGTGGTTGAATTAGAACAATTCTCTAAGTTACCTATGGTTTCAGTTCAGCTACGCTAGTCTTAAATTTAAAATTTACTTTGAATTCTCAATTTAGAGAATAACTTCCATATAAGTGGTTTATAAGTATACCACGACAGTGAATGGAATTGAAAGGTGTCAATTGTCGTCTCTCCTACTATGTGTTAAAACAAGCATCCACAAATCTCTCATATTTCATTCCTGATCACCCAACCAATTTCATTCAAACAATTGATTTATTGGTTTGATGAATAATAATAATGTTCCCTTACATAACCCTGATTGTATTTCAAACCAAAGACTTACATTGTTTGAGAACAAGATGACACAATTTTTTTTTTTTTTACCAGAAAGATTATTGATCATTGATGATTGAATCTTAAAATCCAAATTTTTATATAAAAAACAAATATCTGACATAATTAATCTCACACACCCTGTAATACCATTGATATGGTAACTAATTAATGTTCTTTTTCTGTTCTTCAGTGTACTCTGTATTATACATCGTGACTTTAAACACCAGTCATTTCCAATTTTGACACATAAGAAGGGAATCCACCTCTTATTCCCCCCTTTTAGTTTGATTTCCCCCCATTCCCTACTTGTTACCCCATATTAGAAATGTTAAGTTTCTATTTCATCCCAATATTGTATTGTTCTATAAAAACCTGTTAATAAAAATAATGTGAACAGAAAAAAAAGCCACATTTTTAATGGATTACTTGCAGGACTAAAAAAAAAAATGTCCTACAAAAACTTATGCATAATAAAACTTATGTTTTGTACCTGCAAACCTTGAAATATTTGCGTGTTATGCCCTTTCTGAGGACGGAATATCATTTCCACAATGCAGTTCATAATCGAAAAGGGACATAACATCTGAAAATGCAATTTTACCACATGACAGGAGGCTTCATATTTGCATATCTTTCTTTACTGAAAACTCCAGCAGCATAGAAACAGTAACAACCAATCAGAGAAAAGATATGGTGCCCATAAAAGGCCCTGTCTATGACATCACTTCCTCTTTCTTTGCTGCTCCAGCCAACATCAGGTCAGAGTATTTTGCCTCTGGCAATTGCTTAGTGTATTTTGTTTGTTTTTATTGTATATTGACTTATTTAGATCTTATTTAGATCTTATTTAGATCTTAATTTAGATTTTTAGACTTATTTAGATCATTCCTACCTAGGCCCCCTTATCCCTGTCCCTTCACTGTGTGTTTTTTCTGTTTTTCCCCCCTTGGTAAAATTTCTTTCCATCTTCCTGCCGGTACCCGCGAGCGCAACGACTATCAGTGTCGCACGTGCCTCGCGGGCCGGCCCCTTCTAATTTCGTGGGGGGTCTGTATGGGGACGGGTGGAGGGAGGCTGGGGTTATCGTTTTGGTTCTGATCTAATCCTCGCTGCTTCGCGCCGCCGCGTTCGCGGGCCGCGGAGCACCTTCACACGCGGGCGGCGGCCATCTTGGATCTCGCGGCTCGCGAGATACCGGACGGCCGCCTTCCCCGCTCGCTCGGCGGATCGGAAACTCACCCGACCACCGGGCTCCACATATGCATACCCTCCCTAGTGATTTATAAGGGAGAGGACAAGGACATCCCCTATGTTACTTTGCTCCATGTGTTTTTTCACCCGGTTGTGATTTACCTCAGTGCCTGCCACACATACTGCCTCCGTTTATAATTACATGCATGCATTAAGAGACACAACTATTTCCAGCACACGGCGGATCGGGAACCATCCGACCACCGCGCCCTGCATCTCCATTAACCCCTTCAGGGGTCCTCCCTCTCTAAAAGGCATGCTCATCCATTAACAAAAGTGATTTTTATTTTTCTGCTGTGCACTGACACTTGGTTATTATCCTCTCATCGTGCCTTACACTGGAATAAATGTATGTTGAGCATGCAAACAATATGAATGGATTACTGTACCCTACAACCGCACAGTATCACTATCACTATACAGAACTATTACTACGCCCTATACAGAATCATTCTGTATCACTGTACCATATAAAGGACATATTATATTACTGTACCCAAAAAAGTGCATACTATATCATATTAATGTACCCTACATAGGGTCATATTGTATTGCTGTACCTGACGGTGCAAATTTATGTGGGTGTCCTTATGTGGGCATTTTTCCATGGCACGCCACCTGGGGTGACCCCCCAGATATGCGTGCAAGGTCACTGACAGACCATTACCTTTGATGTGGGTGTCCTCTGGTTTTCCACGGCACGCCACCCGGGGTGAACCCCGAGCATATGCACGGAGGCCTACGCCTCAACTTTACCACTGCTTACTACAGACATATATGGATGTTTAAACACTGCCTGTCAGTTTTACATTAAAGCAACAGTACCATGCTGGATATGATTTGACGGCAGGATTACTAAAGAAACTGAATGTATTGCGTGGTACCCTTCACAGGGATACATATATGTATATTTACTGTACCTAGTGTACATATCGAACGTGGGTGTCCTCTGGGTATTTTTTAATGGCACACCACCTGGGGTGACCCCCCAGATATGCATGCAATACTGGCAAGGTACCAATAATTATAATATGGGTGTCCTCTGGGTTACTATGGCACACCACCTGGGATGAACCCATCCGCATAGACGTGGGTCCTACGACTGCAGACCTTATGGAGACAGGCTCCACGCGCCTCTATTATAAGCCTGTATAGTTAAAAACCGTGCATACAGCTCTGACGTACATTCTGGTGAACCCGGCTAACCTGACCAACACCACTACCAGTCAGCCGCACCTGCATCGCGGCTCTCAGTAGCCAGATCAAACTAATAGAGGTGACCCCTCTACACTTGGCACAGGTATTCATACTCTCAATCAAACTAAGCAGGCAAGTCAAACCATTCTGCCTGGGTGATCCCCAGTTCTATCAGGAGCCTAGCACCCCTACGTGCTGACCCTCAAACACTACTCCCACTGACTCCCACTATATCCCAACAGGACAGGAACGAGTCATGGTGGATACTCTCAACCTTCCCAAGATTTCTAGGCAGTGACAAATGCCACAGTAGCGGACTCAGTGGAGGAGGTTCTATTATGGGCTCTGCCCCACACAACTTGAGGGAGGCCTCAGACCCATAGGCCTTCAAGTCAGCCTTTGGCCATACCAGTCTGAAAATGCCTGATCTCGTCAGATCTCAGAAGTCATCCAGACTCGGGCCTGGTTAGTACTTGTATGGGAGATCAGCTAGGAACCACAGGTGCCATAAGCTTCAAGTCAAAACGGCAAGGGAAGGGCTCCAGCCCCCTGCCACTAAGATCAAGGGCAAGATGCCCATCATACAGACCAAATAGGCGGAGCACCGGGAACCTAAACCCCGTCCGCCACAATCTTCCGACAAAGAAGACTATTACCCACCACGTACTTTGGACATGGTAGATGAGCGACACGCGCACGCCTCAAGACCGAATACCTCAGGGTATACAACTCATCCCTACCACCTCCAATGAATGGGCTCAATGCTCGATATGCCTCCTGGGCAACGTAAATGACGCACAGTGCGCCGACAGACGCAAATCTGTGCGGGACCGCACCGACAACACACTATTGGACTTAGGAACGACAAGAATTCGGCCCAAAGCACAAGGCCTACTATTCGACGTAGTGTTCATTGCAGTACTCAAGAAACACGTGAACTTATTCACCACACTGAATTAAACCCAGACCTCGCTGAAACATGTCTTCCACACCCCTACGGGGAAAGGTGTTTCTGGGAGGACTGGTCGGTAGCGGAACCGAGCCACCAGACGTTTCTGGGCGACAGGTTCCAGATCGTATACACAGTCCTCATATTTCTCCCATCTACTACACAAAGGAACCCATCTGCTTCATCTACTAGTGAATCAACGTACATAACTAACTGTTTCCAATTTTATGACCGGCAACCTGTCTCTGTTTTACAGAATTGGGAGACGGCTACCAAAGTCACCTGGGTTCTCCAGACAGTACTAGGCTATGTCATAGAGTTTTATCACAGCCGTTCAGGTCGCCCCTTCACCTCCATCACACACACTGGCGGAACAGGAACGCCTCGTGGACAAGAAAATCCGCACCCTCTTCAGGAGGGGCACAATTCAACATGCACCAGAGGGGAAGGCTTCCTTAGCAAATTTTTCCTGGTCAAGAAGAAAAGCCAGGACACTACATCAATGGAACTCCTACATGGTATACAAATGCTTTGAGATGGAGGAAATTCGTCCTCTACAAGACCTCCTAAGCGATAACGACTGGTTTACACATCTGGACCTCAAGGACGCACGCTCGTCAGTACCCGTTGCCCTGGACTGCCGAAGTTTCTTCCGATTCCAATGGTGAGGACAAGCACGGCAGTTTACGACTTTGTGGTGCTCGGGAAGCCACTGTAACCAGTGAGGGCACACATCCGTAAATTTGGGCGTGCGATGCCTCGTATACCTGGAAGACTTGCTGATTCTTTACGAATCCAGGCTACGTTTTGCAGACGAATTTGTCGTTCACTTTTGGGACTCCATGGGTTTTTTGTTTTACACAGACAAAGATCGCTTCTCCATCTGAATAGGGCCAGTTCCTCGGTTGCGACATCGGCTTGAAGAACTACGTTCCACGTCCGTCTACAGCAAAGAGCGCCTCTATAAGGATAGCTGTCGGACACGCTCTAAGGTTGGATGCGTCTCCTCTCAGGATACTCGCCGGATTGTGGGATTCCTCTCCTCCTCTCCTCCTCCATACAAGCGATTTTCCCTGGCCCACTACACTACAGGGCCATGCAAAGACTGAGAGTGAGATACGTACACACCGGTCACTCATACGACCACTGGATACCACTGTCAGCGGAAGTGAGGAGGGAATTTCGATAGTGATTACTTCACATACAAACTTGGATCGGCAAAACGATCTTGGACTCTTCCTTCGGATACGGGCGATGGATGTACCCCCGCACAAGTGACCCAACCGTTCTCCACGATAGCAAGGGTGCTTCGATACACACACACCCACAAGATATCGCTCCTGCTCATGACACCCCTCAAGCATGGCCTACCGTGATTTCCCGGATTGCCCGGAGAGGTCTCGCGAAGTCCCTCTACTAGTCCCTACCTTCCCTCTACTTCCGACGGAACCCCGAGGGGAAGCCCAATCCCTTGTCATGGAAGGACAACTGGCACTAGTTGTCTGGACGGTTTCAGGGGCTCCTGGTCAATTCACGACCTATTGCATCAACTAAGACCTCCTATGGGACTCATAGGCTCCCGGCACCAGGAAAGGCTATGTTTCTGCCTGGTCGGCCTGGAGTGATTGGTGTGTGGAAAGGGATTCCGATCCCTTTACCGCACCTATCCCACTGATCCTCAACTATCTGTCACACATATCGATCCTTCAACGTGATCAGATCCGCCATATCGGCGGCGCACATTCCGGTACAGGGCAGACCAGTAGACCAAGATACTCTGTTTTTTGTCGACTACTACGGGGTACCGAATTGTCGAGATCCCGGCACCCAAATATTCACGCCCCTGGCAGGTGGAGGTGGTGCCGAGATTCCTTAGGGGATAGCCGGACAATCCTTGTTTGCCACTGAAGCAACTTTCTGCCAAACTAGCCCTCTTATTATGCCTTGCCTCATTTAGACGGTGGCGGACGTTAAGACTTGCGGTACGGATGTTTTCTCTCTCACACCAGACGGGTTTACCTTTACCATGGCGAGACGAACTACCCTGATTCATCTTCAGTGCCTTACCCATGCCTTGTGGCACACGCCACACTATACGTGGTCAGAACGCTAATGGGGTACACCAATATCTCTAACCCCTTCGAACTCATTCGACGGATCACCTCCTGACTTCTTACGTGAACCCTCATGGACCGGTGTCTACCGCAACACTGGCCAGATGGGTCCACTGGCTATTGTCTTTAGCGGGCGTGGAACTTTGTTTCAGAGCCCACTTGGTCAGGGGAGCGGCGGCCTCACAAGCCTTTTCGACCGACGCTTCCCTAGCCGACGTAATACGATGCGCGGTTTGGGCGCGAGAGGGTATGTTTAGAACGCTCGATTTCGGCAAACATCTCATACTTCCTTCACACTGGTCAATTCTAAGCTTTAAAAATGCAAATATGAAGCCTCCTGTCATGTGGTAAAATTGAAGATTATACTAGCTTTAGTGTACTAATAATCTTAATTTTAGTAATGACACCTCCCATGTTTTCTCGTGTTGAACAGAATATGCCCTTTATGTTCAGGAAGGTAAGTACGTTATGGTTGTATGTTTGCCACTTAGATATGTGGCTTGAGAGACTTGTATAAGTTGAATAATTAGACTTGTACCTTGAATTACGTTGTGTGTATAGATTCTTAAATATCATTGCTTAGAATTAATATATATTGATATTTTACTCATTCTAGTATCCATTGGCATATCAGATTCTTAATGTTTATTGTATGCGGACAAATTATCATGCCAGAGTCCTTCACCGCTTTCTTTTTCTTACAGCGTGAACGTCTCCTCATCAAGACAAAGACTCAACTTCCATAACTCTACATCACGGATCTAATGGAGTTGATTATCCTAATATGTTGTGGAACTGTTGACGTAATATGATTATGTTTATTGTTGCTGTTTTTGTTTTTCGCTTCAAAGAAAGAGGAAGTGATGTCATAGACAGGGCCTTTTATGGGCACCATACCTTTTCTCTGATTGGTTGTTACTGTTTCTATGCTGCTGGAGTTTTCAGTAAAGAAAGATATGCAAATATTCGCCTCCTGTCATTACTAAAATTAAGATTATTAGTACACTAAAGCTAGTATAATCTTCAATTCTTACTTTTCCTTCTATTTAATATAGGCAGTACTATCCACCTTGAATCCATCATTTGTCCTTTACTTCCTATTTTTTTCTGTGTTTATTCGTCAAAGTAATAGGTAGCAACAGTAGTTATTTTTGACATTTTGATATTTTGATTTTTGTTAACCCTATAGTAACTGCAGTAGCCTATTTTTTCACTTTTCTTGTGCATACAAGAGATGTGTGTAGGGCTGAACTTGACGGATTTTAGTCTTTTTTCAACCCATTTCCCTATGTTACGATGTAACTATGTAACAAGGCAAAGTGCATTACCCATTAATACCCATGGCTGATATACCCTGAAATGAGCAAATATACTAATTACACAGCCTTAGGGGGTATATTAAATATGATAAAATATCGATATTAAAATTATTGATATGAAAATATATTTTATATAAAAAAAATTCAGCAAAATTTATATAAAAAAAGATAATAGAGTATATGAGAGTGATTACATCGATTTAGCTTTCACAATGCATTTTAATATTTAAAAAGGTAATTCAGCCGGGGGCGGGGCCGGACCGTCAAGATGGACTGTCGCAGGAGAGCTCAGCTCCTGCAAACTACAACCTATTAAGCTTTTCAGCGAATCCAACTACCTACCACTGCGACCCATGACGTACAAAGGCTACCGGATCCGAGGAGAGGCTTTCTCCTGTAGTTTGAGTCCCTCGGAGGTGAGATCTCCGCGATCCTCAATGGGAACTTAGCCGGCGGTGAGTGGGGTGGACGGCCGCCGCCCCACTATCCTGCCTAACAGAGACTGAATGGCACTCTGAATCTCAGCGGACCGCCCCCCCCCCTCCCCCTCTGGACCGGGGGGTGATCCCGGTCCTTGCCCCATAGCCGCACTCACAGAGTGGCAGCTGAGATCAGGTAATGACACCAGGCCATTACATAGGCCCAGGGCCCACACTTCAGATGGCGGAGACCATTTGCAGAATAACTGACTGCAGAGCCCGGAGTAACCCAAATGCCCCTGCTGACCTGCCAGTAACCGCAGCAAACTGCAAGACCTCAACACAGGGACTCCATGAGATACTTGCCCCCCGAGGTGGGCGGAGAAGAAGGAGGGGAAACGCTAAGCAAGCGGCGGCACCACAACACCCGTCACCAGCGACCAACCCGAAGTTGCCTGCCCGCACAAAGACCCAGGGAACAAAAATGCCCCCCCCCCCTCTACTCACCATAAGGAGCCTCCTGCCCAGCAGCCCTGGAACCGCGATGAACCCAGCCCGCAGACACGCAGCAGGACGGGGCTACATTCATAAAAGCTCCAGAGGACATTGGCAGACATACCATCATCTACTCGGTACACGCACAGCGAACCTACACGACCGGGACCTGGGCCCCGTTCATAGGCCACCCGCACAGAGCACTCTTGTGAGGTGACATGGACTGCTAGGGTGAAGGACTCACGCAACCGATATGGACACTGAGCTTAGGGCAGGCGTACTTACATCTAACATGGCTCATCTTACTATAATCAGTTAATGTTCTAAGAAACCATGGAAATGTATGCATGTCTTGTCTTAACACACTAGAATAGTTACATTCTATGCTCTGCATAAGCTGATATACCATGGATGTGTGTGCATGTCCTACCTCGGCAGACACCCTCAAGACCTAGCCTGTATGCCACTTATATAAAGCACTAGTCTGTTCGTATAGCTACCATTATATATATATATATATATATATATATATGCATAACCTGTGTTGTTCATTGACTAGTTTAAACACTGTCCAAGCCTACTCATAGTTTAAAACTACCATCACAAATCGAATGCATAAGCTAAAAGCATCTATAAAAATGTGCCTGGTAATCAATTGTCCCGCATGTTCAGCGAGAAATGCGCCTGAGGACTGCTGTCATGCATGCTTGTAACTTTTATGCGCACTGCAAAAATAAAGAATTAAAAAAAAAAAAAGGTACTTCAGCTGATCAAATGCACACAGGTATTTTATAACAGGGTTTACTTAGAGACAAATACAGACAAATACAAATACAAACAATGCTACGCTGGAATAGACCATTTGTTTAGGTTTGAAGTTTACAATGTGGAAAAGACGTCTGTGCCTGCATTATATTTTCACCAGCTGTTCTCTGTATAAACCAACATGGAGCCATGTGTTCACTCCTTTCTCCAAAATGGAGAAATGTTTATCATCTCTGTCCCAGCATGGACTTTCCTCCCATGTGTCTAACTGTCCCTTTTGTTCTTCTGTAAGCAGAGATCGTGTCTCAAACTGCAACTTTTGGTAAACATGCAACTTTGTTCTACTAATTTATTCATATATGCATTAAAGGGACACTATAGTCATCAGAACCACTACAGCTTATTATCCCTGCAGGCTTTTCAATGCAAACACTGCCTTTTAAGAGAAAATAAGGAGATGCTAATATGCGCATCATTTTGGGACATACGCTCAATAGTCTCCCAATGCTCTCCTATGGCAAACATTGGATTGGCTGAGATCATCAAGATTGATGATCTCAGCTATAGAGGTGGAGCCTGCCATGGCGAGACCGCACAGAGGTGGAGAAAAGATAAGTTAAAAACCTTTTATCTCCACAAAGAGCTAAATATGTATTCCAGCACAGCACTCTAGTGTCAGAAATACATGGTTGTATCCCTGACACTATAGTGTTCCTTTAGATTTATTAATTACTCTGCAATGTTCACTCTTGCTACAGGGCGTTTCCCCAACGGGGTCAATCTTTCTATTTACTTTGATTGAGGACATGTATACCATCGGAACAGGTAATGCTAATTTCTACTTATCAGCTGTTTATTTAGCTAATTCAAAATGTGCTTTAAGCATGTTGTATCCCCTTGATAAAAGGCGCTGTATAAGCAGGTTTTCTTATTATCTTTCTTATATTTAGAACCATTTTTTAATTATTAATGAGTCTGTACTTCCACAACATATTTAGCTCATCCCCAGCACGTGATGGAACATTAATTTGTTATTTCTTTTCATGTCTTCTAAATAATGGATTTACACGCTCTTGAGTCACGCATTAGATGCTAATGCTTTGAAAATTAAAAAGCAAGCAAAAAAAAAGATGGTATTTGGAAAATGTCATTCTTACAGCGTTGAATTCGTAATAACGCCGTTATACGTGGGCATGCTGTAAAGATTCTGAGCTACCGCCGTAATATAAGTCACTGAATTTGGTGCAACTTTAAAAAAAAAAATAATAATTGCAGTTTTTAAAGTGTTATTATACTAGCCTGAAGATTTATAAGATTTATGACCATTACGTTATTCCCTTTTTGCAGACTTGAGAACAAAAGTCAAAAGCTCAAATCTTACTCACAGAGAAGGGCAAGTGCTAGTGCAATTCTATTTATTCCGATTACGTTTTGCTTGTAGCTATGACCGTTTCCAAACTGACATCATGCAGGCCAAATGCTGTGTATCTTGTTGAGATGACTGTCTACATCATCTGCTGATGGCCACTCTGATTAAGCCCTCTGGGAATTAAAGGTGATGCTATTTATATACTTAATCAACCTTACACTGAAAAGTATAATGCACAAACAGTGTCAATATCATTGGTTTTTATTATAACAGAATTAATAGTCATAGTTTGTCTGGTTTTATAACAATTACATTTTTATAATATTAACTTCTTAGATGTAATATATATTAATATATCATCACAAGGCATATAGAATTGCTTGTTCTTGATGATATCCATGAAAAAAATCAGTAAGCAATGATCAGCCTACTGTCCGCTAATCAGTATTAAGATGTGTTTCAACATATCAAAATATATTTTTCTCATGATTGTTCTCCTAAGTAAATAGCTAGCGATTAACCTTAAAATAGTACAGTTCCTAGAATTGCACTCTCTTGTATAGGGATTTTAGATGTTACACATGGAATCTGAAGCTACTCTTAGTATTTAGGGGGTTACATACGAGTGTTCCTACTGCCTTTACTATATACACACACATATATACATACACACACACACACATATACACATATCTCTCTCTCTCTATCTCTCTCTATCTCTCTCTATATATATACACACACACACACATACACACATACACACACATACACACACATATATACATACATACATACATACATACATACACATGCACACGCACACACACATGTCCACAACTAAAAATAAATTCAACAAAATGTGTGATCACCATTTCTAACCCTCACTGGGTCTTTTTCAAGATCAAATTACATTGATTACATTACATTGATAAAACAATAAAACATAAAATAGAAAATAAATAGAGTGAACACGCCAATAGTGCCTGTGCCGATATTTTTTACTCTATAAAATTGTATCTAACAATGCTTCATTAGCGGAAAGAAAATTATACATATTCACGCTGAATTTGTTGAATATATGAGAACATCTAACAAGAAGACAATTAATGAAGAAAAAAATATGCAGTAGTATTTGCACTCACCACTAGATGGCACAATAGGAATATCTGTTTGTGGTGGTATGAAATTAACATATGTGTGTAGATGGACTAGATAGTAGAAAATATAACATTGCATTTTGTGGAACTAGTTCTATACATTACAGGAACACTATAGGATCAGGAACGCAAACATGTATTCCTGACCCTATAGTGCTAAGCCCACCATTAAGGTGACTCCCCCCCCCCTTAGTGCCCCTCAAAAGGAATAAAACTCACCTTATTTACAGCGCCAAGCAGGTCTGCCGGAGCTGGCCCTGCCCCATTGATGACATCATCAGAATTGCCGATTTTTAGCCAATCCAATGCTTTCCCATGGGGAAAGCATTGAATTAGCTCAAATTGACAAGGGGGCGGGGCCAAACACTGTTTTGGCCAATCAGCACCTCCTCATAGAGATGAATTGAATCAATGCATCTCTATGAGGAAAATTCAGCATCTCCATGCAGAACGTGGGGATGCTGAATGGCAGAGCTGCCTACTATGCAGCACTCAGCCAGGAAGCACCTCCAGTGGCCATCTGAGGAGTGGTCACTTAGAGGTGTCCCTAGGGGCAATGTAAACACTGCCTTTTCCCTGAAAAGGCAGTGTTTGCATGAAAATGCCTGTAGGCAATGATTATACTCACCAGAACAACTACATTAAGCTGTAGTTTTTCTGGTGACTATAGTGTCCCTTTAAGGATGTGGTTTTTCATAAATAATAAATCACATACTGAAAGTGCGGAGTGTATCTAAGAGGTGAAGACATACAATAGAACAACGATATCTGAACATTTTATATAGATAGCATCAAACAGGGTGGGCCTCTGTTTTGATATGAAAATTAACGCTATATCTAAGAGTAGATATAGATATAAAGCTAGTAACAAGAATGTGGTATGCAAAGAAAACATTTATTATAGAAGAACAAATCCTAAACGGGTCAGCAGTAATAAGGATTCAAAATAAACCACTTCAATATGCCAGGCAACATACCATAAAAACATAGAAACATAGAATGTGACGGCAGATAAGAACCATTCGGCCCATCTAGTCTGCCCAATTTTCTAAAGGCCAGATCTATAGGTCAGTTGCCTGTAGGCATACAATTGTAAGATTGGCGCCCCTGGCCCCACCTCCAAAAATCTAAATATAATTAATGTATTAACTTAACTTTGCATGCTCAAAATATCTAAAAGACGTATATTCAAATTTAATAACTGCATATGTATATATGTATGTGCATTTTTCTGTTTGTAATCTATGTTGTTTGAGTCTGTAAATATAGTGAGTATATACTTCTGTGTAAATGCATGCAGAGTTTAAAACAATGCTAGAGTTGGTTACGGTAAAGAAGAGTTAAAGGGACAGTTTAGGCACCATAACAGTTTAAGTTACCATGAGGCCTCGGGGTGCATTCTTACCTTGAGGGGTTAAACGGTTTTAAACGGTTCAACTCCAAAGTGAGCCTCCAGGGCCAATCCTTAGGTAATCCAGGCGGCATATGGCTTCTGTATCTCAGTTTCAGGAAGTGCAGAGTACCGCTGGGCAGGGGAGATGCTGATTGGCTGAGAGCAGTCATTTCTTTTCAAGCCAGGGGAGAATTAATGATTGCCTGAGAGCCTCAGCCAACCCTGTAAAACTGTTCTTGCAGCACTGTTACTAGGACTGACCAATCTACAGAGAGCACTGTCCAAGGCTGCTTGTGCAAATCTCTACCTACCATCCTACTTAGGTTTAAAAATGTACATTATTATATGTGCAGCAAACAGACATCCTGTACAGGACATGCTCTAGTAGACAGGCATCTATTCTACCTAATAGAAAAGCTGGCCCTGGCCATCTCTAATCTGCAAACATAATATGCCTCTGTCCCGCCACACTATCAATAACCTTAACCTATCTCTATTTACACTCTTACCTCAAACTAATGCAGACAACACTTTTTAGGACTGCTCCACTCCAATAGGGTGTAATTTCTTGTCAATTCTGCAAATGTCAGTATTACAATGTTAAAAGTCTGTGTTGGAAATCATGTTCGTGTGGTGCGAAGGGTATCCCATTAATAACAATAACAATGATATAAGAATATGTCTATTGAGTCACTCATATTGGTCAATGTATTGGTTATATGTGTTAAGGACTGCATGACAGAGTACGCCAGGACTTTTGTATCCTGACACCTGTTAGCAGGATACAAGTGACCAAGATGAATTTCCTCCCATGTTTGCTATATTTGTTCCAGTCCATCCCCATAACAATCCCGCATTCCCATTTCACCTCCCTGCGCACAGCTTTGGGAAGCTATGTGTGCAATGGAAAGAGATCAAAATTCAAACACACTACTTATGCAACCCAAGGAGAAGGGGGGGTCTAGCAATGACAGACTTTTCTCTTTACTACACGGACTGCCATATTTTGCGGATACTGGAGTGGTCCAAACAAAATGTACACAAACTATGGAAGCAGGGGGAAGAGAGCAGGGTGGGCAGGTCCATTGCTCTATTACCATGGCTGTCACCTAGGACAGTTGAGAGGGAAGGAAACTCCACAATGTTTGTGAGGGCCACCTTACAGGTGTGGCACCATACCATGCCCTTTCGACCTATCCACCCCTGCTACTCCCACTGACACGCATGGTTGGGCTCTAACGACTTCAGGTAAGTCATAGACGACCCACTGCCACGACTATGACACATATACTCGGCGAAGGGAATGAGGACATTAGCAGACATCAGGGGTGGATTAAGTACCACCTTCCTCATACTTTTAAAATACAAGCAATTGCAGAGCTTTGTTAAGACACTCCCCCAAGGGAAAGCATTGTCCGGAACCCCACACTGTTTGAGCACACATGCCTAGAGCCAGATCCTCTATCGCATGGGGTCTTTTTTCTCTACTCCGTGTTACAATCACAAATGCCACAAATTTTTACCAAGCTTTATGAGAAAATGGGAGACTATCCTTACGCTCACTTTCAGGGACGTGGAGTGGGAGAAAATATGTTACCTCACACATCACTGCTCAGTTTTTTAGCAAAACACAAGAGACAGCATACAATGTATTAACCTTTTGGTACCGCACTCCCTTAGTACTGCATGCAATCAGCCAGGAACACTCCCAACTATGCTGGAGATGCAGAAGGGAGAGGGGCACCCTACTCCACTTATGGTGGGAGTGTTTTAGCATTCACCCCTTTTGGAAGGGGATACATAACATACTAGAGCTGTTCTCAGACAGTCCACCCCTCCTTTGAGCCTGCTGAGATGTTGCTACACCACACCAAGGTCCCTATATACCTCTCACGATCCGTGTTCTGAACATAGCCAAGTAGGTTATTCTGCAATACTGGAAACAGACAGTGACTCCTCAGCTAACCTCATGGTTCCCCCAAATGGAGATACTCTGGGCGGTGAAGGATCTCCACTCAAGCGCAGCAGACACACAGCAGACATACATGCAGACATGGTCACACTGGCTACTGACAATAGCCAGAGCAGACTTTGCAGACAAACTATAGTACTGAGCGACATAGTCAGATTACAGTCCAATTTGTCCCCAAATCCCCATTTTTTTCCTCTCCATCCCTCACTCCATCCCTTCCTTTCCCCTCCATTTCCACCTCCCTCCTCACATTCTCACAATTCTTGATCGTTAACACCTGTGGGTCACCAGGACCCGCTCTGATGCTCCTTTTGGAGACCACTAACTGAACAGTAATAAAAGGGGAGAGGGTCGAGACACAATAATTTTTCTTCTCTCTTACGGGACCTGCAGGTCTCGCAACTTTTCTTTCTTATTTCCATTGCATTTGCATAATCTCATAAAACAAAAAAAATTATAGTTACAAAAATGGAATTGATTATTTGTCAATAAACTTACTCAACGTGGACCATAGTAGAAAGCTTGAAATGTTTACTAAGCTGGAGAGTCTTGTTGAGTCCTATCCTTTTGAGTTAATTAACTAATTTTGAACAACATTTGTCAACTCGGCATAGTTTACTATTCAATAAATTAATTTAAGAATTCAGGTGAATATATATTTCCCAAAATCAATGTACTACTACAGGTTTATTTATAAAGTGAGAATTCACAGTGCATTTTAAAATTAATGCCAGAGTAATTAAAATTAAAGCATAAGCTGATTGAGAGAATACTTCCAGTTCTGCTATTTTTATCTTAAATTTCAAATTCAACTTAAATTATCCCTTTTTTGAATAACCCCACCGAAGTCAGTATAAGTAGATGAACACAGGGCATAAACTAATTTAACTCTTAAAGGGACACTGCAGCTTAATGTTACCAGAACCACTACAGCTTAAAGGGACATTTTACTGCCTAAAAATAAAATAAATAAAAATCCTTTTTAGTAGATATACCCTAAATGGAAATTTGGATGCATTTAACTATGTATTTTTTTAATTTGGGATATATCTAAAATCAGCTTGCAAAACTTTTCTCTTTTCTGCTTCCTTTGCAAGCTCTCCCCTTCTAACGCCGCAGAGACTTTCTATGGCTGTCCAATCACAGACTTCCAAATGCAGCTCATTGAGAAGTCTTTGTAAGGAGGTGCTCTTCAGGTCAGCTGCATTCAGCTAACATTACCTGTTGTCTATTTAAAAGCCAAGGGGGTGTAACCAGGTTAATTTATAAAAGCGTCATTTTTTATAAAGCTTTTCATCAAGCTAAAGTATTCTAATGGGTCTGGAGTGACCCTTTAATGTAGTGGTTCTGATCTCTTTAGCATGCCCCTGCTGGTTGAGCACCGAAAATGTGGCCTTTTTAGAAAAGAGGCAGTTTTTACTTTGCCGTCTATTATTTATTTATTATTTATTATTGCCATTTATATAGCGCCAACAGATTCCGTAGCGCTTTACAATATTATGAGAGGGGGATTTAACTATAAATAGGACAATTACAAATAAACTTACAGGAACAATAGGTTGAAGAGGACCCTGCTCAAACGAGCTTACATTCTATAGGAGGTGGGGTGTAAAACACATTAGGACAGGAATTTACAATCAAATAAGGTGGGCTGCCCTTTAGGAGAGGGAAAGAGACAGGTATGTGAGGTAAGGGTTAGTCTTGGAGGCCATAAGCTTTCCTAAAGAGATGGGTTTTAAGGCACTTCTTAAAAGATGCAAGACTAGGGGAGAGTCTGATGGCGGTAGGCAGGCTATTCCATAGGAAGGGAGCCGCCCGCGAGAAGTCCTGCAAGCGCGAGTTGGCCGTACGAGTGCGGACAACGGACAGGAGGTGGTCACGGGCAGAACGGAGAGACCGAGAAGGGACATACCTATGGATCTGTGAGGAGATATAAGAGGGGCTAGAGTTGTTCAGTGCTTTATAGGTGTCTACTAACACCTCAAGTGGCAGTAACTCAGACGGCCACTAGAGGTGCTTCCTATTTCAGTGTCTCACACAGCACGCTCTGCATGGAGATGCTGTACACTCCCCATAGAGATGCATTGATTCGATGCATCTGTATGAAGAGATGCAGATTGGTAATGCGTTGGATTAGCTGAGATTGTCAAGATTGCTGGTCTCAACCATGGACTTTGGGCCAGCCGCGGTGAGACCAGTGCGGTGATGGAGAAAAGGTAAGTTAAAAACTTTTTTACCCCATTCTGAGGGGGGACTGGGACCTAAACATGTTTGCATTCCTAACACTATAGTGTTCCTTTAAATTGTAATTTATTGGGAATGAAGAGTAGATTTCAGTAAGTACAAAAGTGTCATTCACAAGCAATTAGGCAGACTGCTGATGCAGTATCTTCAACAGTACAATCTACACCAACAGACAATGCTCGAAGAACATGTTTAGACATGATATGGGACTTAGCAGGCAGCTTGTGATGCTCCAGAGAAATCCTAAATTGGATAAAGTAGGTCAGACGTGGAAAAACAATTCAGACATTTTAAGGCTGTTTTCCAGTTTTCCAGTAATATGTGCTTGTGTCCTCTCTAAATGATCAAAACACTATAATAAGAACCATCTCAAATTAATCAGATTCTCGCAGTTTGTGAAGATGCCTATGTCAAGGAGGTGATTGTTCATCCTTTCACAATAATAAGGAGAGGGCATTAGGGACAGGCTATAAATGTTCCATTTGTGGAATAGAACATTACCAGCACATGTCTGGCCTAAAGCTGTGGAGTTTGCCAGTGATATAGATTAATGAGATTACTTGTGTTGTAAAGGGAAAGAGAAACAACTCATTTTGGACCTAAATAAAATAATACTTACATATTGATACTCGTATATACTCATATTTAAAAAAAAAAAAACCTCTGCTTTTGATGCATGAAATTCAAAAACAAATGCAAAAGGTTAATAAAAGTAGTATCATCAATATAAAAATAAGAAAATGGGTAATTTGATATCTGTGCAGTGCTCGGCAATTGGAGAGACATATTATCATTATTATGTTATTATTATGTTGTTATATTTATATAGCGCCAACAAATTCTGCAGCGCTTTACAGTGGGTAGACGAACAGACATGTAGTTGTAACCAGACAAGTTGGACACACAGGAACAGAGGGGTTGAGCTTACATGCTATAGGGGGTGTGGGGTAAAGTGACACAAAAGGTAAGGATAGTATTAGACTAATGACAGAGAGACATGAAATGTATTAAAGGACCACTCCCCATCCTAAAAGCTGGTGAAGTGCTTTACGGGTGAGGAGTACCCTCGTTTTAACCCCAGTTTATTAAGGCATTGATTTATAACTTAACTAGTGAACTCTCCCCAGACTGTCAATCAAGCAGCCAGACAAAATTATTTTGTACTTCCATTAGCTCCCCTGAGTTATAAAATGAATTAAATTAAGATAGATACATATCTTTCATTTCTGTATGTGTGCATGTATAGTTTACATATATTTTTTTTAATCTTGGAAGTGAACATGAACTGTTGTCGAGAACAGGAGGGATACTGGAGAACAAGCAGTGCTAATTTGAATGGGGCAGTGACTCAGTGACTCTCTTCTACCTTAAAATGAACCTTGCCATTAAGATGTTAGAAAGGAGAGGAAAACTCTTGAGCTGTCCATCCCTGATTTGTGCGAGTATCACTATATTCACTGAATGCTGATTTTACATCTTGGCAGCCAACTTTCCCACACCCACACCTATACCCAAGGCAGGCACATGCATAAGTTCCACAAATGCCCTTCTTAGGGCGCACAGGTAGGGGGATGCAATTTTAGGAAGACTGGCAGGAAGGAAGTGTACCCACAAAAACCTCCCTCTCCTGCCAGTCATGTTTTATGTAGCATGGCCACACAGACGTCGTAGAGGATTTACTATTACTTTGGAGCTTATTTTATTTAATCAAAAACTTCTTCCAGACTTGCAACATTTTGTTTTGATGACCTTCTTTGAATGAAAACACATCAGCATGATATTAAAATAACTCCTAAAACATATCACTTTGTCTGATTTATTTGGCTCGCTCGTGAGCTGGAACTTGAAATGTCACTCACTGAAGTTACCATATTGTTTACTATGATCACACACAGAGATTTGTCTACTGAAACTGCAATAAACTGAATGCCAAGTAGCAACACTTATGGAAAAATAGCTGAAAAGAAAAATATTTTTTTCAAATAAGTTCAGCTATTTTGGTCTCTAAACGTTGAAATTCGGTGTATGCCACTGTTTAGTAGATAAACCTCCTAATTAATACTGTTATTGTAACTAAAGGGATGGCAGCTGTGTTAATATTGCATTTCTAGGTAATTAACAGAGTTATTCCCTGAAGTGAGAATTAAAAGAGAAAATTTCAAAGTTAAGGTAAGAATTGACAAACTAGGAACCTTCCCAAAGTCAGCTTTGCTTCAAGTTCGGCTACTTTAACCTTACAGTGGTGCTGTCTCTTTCTCCGGACTTTGCAGAATTTATAAAGACTCCCCACAGTGGCATCGCTGCTGGGAATACGGTGGTCGGGGGAGTCAGGTAAATGTTACTTATCTGAATTTTCATGAAATGCCAACGTAATTTTTTACGGGGGTGATAATGCCAGTTTAAATTTGAAAATCGTTGTACAAAATGTTGAAGAAGTGGAGCGCTGAATTATTGATTGGAATGGAAGGGTATACAAATAGGGAACCTAACAACCTATTAAAAAAATATATAATATACAATAGAAGCAGGTTATACCCTTAACCTTTAACTGCAGTCTCTATTACTACAGTAATGTGGATGAACCTATCTTTCCTTGATAGTCAAACACTAATCTGTCACAAATAGCAAAAAATAGAATCAATTATAGATCTTCTGTATTAGATGCAACAGACTCAGTAATAAAGTCCAATTTTGGTCTGTGCAAATTTCTTTATCCCAGGTATTCTCTTCAGTAGCAACACTCCACAATAGAGTTTAATATATGAAAAAAATATATGCAGAGAAAAAAAAAATATATATAAAAAATATATATAATTAATAAAACTCTGTATTATTGAAATGCTTAAGAAATAGTCAAAAATGAATTAAAAAATAAAAAATAAAACTTGCTTTATTTAGCTCTTTGCTGAAATCAATTTCTAAAAGTTCAAGTAAAAGGTTTTCATAAATTAATGACAGAAAAAACTTCATTGGCATATGTCTATCGGCTGATTTGCAAAGTGCATGTTAAGGCAGACCTTGTATTGCTCACGGCGTCCCGGATCAGCAGCTTGATGTTGCCTTGCTGGATACAATAGGTAAGTGTGCCCTAGATGCTGGCTTGCAGTGATCAGCCCTCAGTCCTTCCAGACGCGTTTCTCCGGCACAGCGGCTTTTTCAATGGATGTGGACTGTCGGGCAGTTGCTGCTTATATAGTAACGTATTTTCATCCAATTTTCACATATCGGTAAGCACACATTATTGGTTGTCTTACATACATTTTACATTTAATATTGTTACATTATCATAATACTGGCATGTGTTTTCAAGTTCTCATTCTTAATCTTTAAGTATTATGTTACAATTATTGTTGCTGTTTGTAACCATAGTAACTCCCGCTGAATATCAGTTTTAAACGTAACTGTCATTTACTCAGATATTTATTGCATTGATACATTTACGGATGAAAAGTCAATTTTAATAATGTGTAACAGTTCACATAATATTCATACCTATCTAAGAGAGAAGTAATTAAATGGACAAATTGAAAAACGGATTTTGATACAGATAGTACGAATATATATCTCATCTAATACTGCAATCATTTTCATTTGCAGGATAGAGTGCCTAAACTGCTGGTTCAAATTAGTACTGACTGGTACTATGTTAATATAGGACTTTCTCACTATCTCACCACATACATTTCTTAAAGGGACCTTGTCCTCATTTTAATTTTTAATTAGGACATAGTGGGATAGAATGTTTTACCATATATATTTATTAAAGGGACCTTGTCTTCTTTTTGATGTTTAATTGGGACATTATAAGATAGAAATAAGCTGTCTCAATGGCAGTATTAAAACCTAGACATGAATGCAAAAAATGTCCTACATAATTAGGCAGAGTGAGACTCTCAATATCGATAGTTGTGGATTTGAAATTCCTAAACTAGATAGTGGTGGCGTAAATGTATAAAAAATATAAAATAAAAGTAAATGGGATATAAAGAAAAATACATATACGAATAAAAATACCAATAAAGATAAAAAATAGAAATAAATGAAAAAATAATAACTAAAAAATAAATAGAAGTAATAATAAAAATAAAAATAAAAATAAAGATAAAAATAAAAAGAAATAAAAATAAAGATTAATAAAAATAAAAATAAGAATAAAATAGAGGATAAAAATATGGATATAATACCGCCCACATTGGAGGGACCTATCCTACTCATTTACTTAATTGTGATTTTTTCTTGTTATTGTGAAATATTTTGAAATCTTTTAGATTCTTATTAAAGGAGCTTCCTAGTTAATTTTATAGCATTCTTCTATTTCTCAAATTGGTGTTATATACGAATTATTGGCTTGTTTTAAGATGATTCAACCTAGAAAGTGGCATAGTTCGAATTCTGCATTCAGACCATTTGGTTGCAATGTATTTAAAGTATATATCCATTTCATTTCTTGTATTCCCAACTGCTTTATATGGTCTCCACCTCTCCAATGTTTTTTTACTCTACATATGGCTTTAAAATTCAGGAGACTCATATCTGCTCCGTGGTACTCTGCAAAATGGGCCGATACCGTATGTTGCATATACTTCTTCTTAATATTAAGCATATGCTCTCTTATTCTAATGTACAGTTGTCTTTTCGTCCTACCCACGTACTGGAGTCCACATGGGCATTCCAGTACGTAGATAACATGTGTACTTTGGCACGTAATAAAGTCCCGAATTCTAAATACTTCGTTATCATCTTTGGACTTTCTTTTTGTAATTTCATGTACTCCTTTCATTGAGGTATTTTTACTGGTCTTGCAGGTAATGCACTCATTGCAATAAAAGAAGCCTTTCTTTTTAGTCCCTTCTTTTTTGTTCATTTTTAGATGTTGATTTGTTAGTTTATTTTTAATATTCTTGGCTCCCCTGAAAATTACCCTCGGTTTGTCTGGTATAATACTAGTCAATAGTTTATCCTTTTCCAACAAGTGCCAATGTTTTCTTAGGATTTTTCTGAGTTTTACATTCTCCTTGTTGTAATCCAGAATAATAGGTGGGAACAGATTGGATTGTTGTGATGTTGTCTTGATGTATTTTTCTTTTTCCTTTAGGAGGCTATTACGGTCTAGATTCTTCACTTTTATTAGTGCATCTTCCACTTCCTTAGAATCATAATTCTTCGTCAGAAATTTATGCTTTATTTTTTCCGCCTGTTCTATGTACACTTCTTGATCTGTGCAATTTCGTCTTACCCTTCTAAATTCATTGTATGGTACATTCTTTAACCATGCTGGAAAATGACAGCTCTCTTTCAAGATAAAACTGTTGACATCAACTTCTTTGAAGTGTGTCTTAGTTCTTATGGTGCCTGAATCTATATAGATGGTGAGATCTAGAAAATCTACGGCCGTAGTACTATGGACTGTATTGAGTATTACTCCCCAGCTGTTGTTGTTGGTGTATTCAAGGAACTTGTGCAGTTCTTCTGTACTCCCTTCCCATATAAAGAAGATATCGTCTATATATCTTCTGTAACTGTGGATGTTATTATTCCATGGGTGGGTATTCCAGATATGATTTTCTTCCCATTCACCCATGAAAATGTTGGCGAAACTGGGAGCAAATTTCGTCCCCATTGCAGTCCCTCTTTTTTGGAGATAAAATTGACCTTCAAAAAGGAAATAATTGTTCTTAAGGATAAACTCGATACCCTCGATGATGAAGTCAATTTGTGATTCTTCCAGGTCTTCAGTCTTACTCAGTGTGTTCTTTACCGAGTTGCAACCTAATTTGTGCTCGATAATAGTGTACAGTGATGTCACATCCATAGATACCAGAACAAAATTATCCCTCCATACCACGGAGGCCAATTCACGAATCATTTGTGTTGTGTCCTTTAAATGTGATTTTACCCTGAATACATATGGTTGTAAGAAAAAATCGATATATTGAGACAAGTTAGAGGTAATGGAATTAATGCCGGAGATGATAGGTCTGCCTGGTGGTGCTCTCAGATTCTTATGAATTTTCGGCAGAAAATAGAATGTCGGTGTTCTAGGGAAATTTATGTTCAGGAATCTATATTCTGACTCCTTTAAAATTCCTGTCTCTCTAGCTTTCACAAGCATGTCCTTCAGTGTTATTTGTATGTTCTCCAATGGATCCTTGGATAGTTTTTCATAAGTTTCCTCATCTCCCAACAGTCTATCTGCTTCATTCAGGTAATATTCTTTCGTCATAATCACAATTCCTCCACCCTTGTCTGCCGGTTTAATGCATATTTCCGTGTTTTTTGATAGATTCTCCAGCGCTTCCGTTTCTTTCTTAGTGAGATTATTTCTTTGATAATTATTTTTCTTCATTTTTCTTATGTCTTCTGTGACAAGTTCCTCAAACATCTCCATCCCGGCTGAGACTTGATTATAGGGATAAAAAAGGGAAGTAGGTCTCAATTGACTGTGTTGAAATGCATCCACGGGTTCTTCCTTTCTGGGTATATCTTGAGTTTGCATAAAATGTTTCTTAATGCTAACTTTTCTAATGAACCTTTTTATATCAATGGTAGTATTAAATTTGTCCACGTGTACTGTTGGGGCAAATTTTAGGCCTTTATTTAGAGCCGTAACATGTGAGGGCGATAATGTGATTCCTGCAAGGTTGAAGATGCCTATTGGTTGTTCTTCTTGTTTCTTTTTCTGTTTGTTTCTTGCTCTTCTGCCTCCTCTATCTCTTCTAGGCTTGACTCCTTTCGTTTGTTCCGTTTCGGTGTTACCGGATGGAACCATGACGTAATTTCTCTTGTGTTCTTGCCTAAAAAAACCTCCTCTCTTGAGGGATTATGAATCTCTGCCTGAATCGTCACAGTATTGCTTATTTTGGGTACAGTGTTGGTGTCTTCTTGTCTTGTTGTCTCTGACATCCTGTCTATAACAGTATCCTCTTGTCTCAATTCTTTCCTTTTCTCTTTGTTTAAATGTATCATCTTCTCATATGGCCTTCCTCCTGTCTTGCTCAATGCCCTACGATTTGCATTTTCTTTATTTTGTATATCTGGTCTCTTCATTCCTCTATAGTCTATAGATTTTGTCGGTCTTACGGGATGGTCTTCTTTCGTGCTCATATTGGGATTCCTCCATTTCTCATTCATTCTTCTGTCTCTATCCAATGGTATCAAATTAGGATTTCTCTCTCTGTGATGTTCTTGCGGTAGTCTGCTGTGATTGAAATTGCGGCTATTTTCCTGTTTCCAATTCCATTGGTTAGCTTGGTGTTTGTTCTTAGGTTGATCATATGCGCCTTTTTCTTTCTGGTGATTGGTGTAGTTGTATTGCACATTATATTTCTTCTGAAAGTTTCTTACTCTATCATTTTTGTAATCTTCCATATCCCGTACAAACTTCTTCTTCTTAATTTTCTTGATGTCTTCCTCTAGTCTATCGACACTGTCTGACAGTCCACATCCATTGAAAAAGCCGCTGTGCCGGAGAAACGCGCCTGGAAGGACTGAGGGCTGATCACTGCAAGCCAGCATCTAGGGCACACTTACCTATTGTATCCAGCAAGGCAACATCAAGCTGCTGATCCGGGACGCCGTGAGCAATACAAGGTCTGCCTTAACATGCACTTTGCAAATCAGCCGATAGACATATGCCAATGAAGTTTTTTCTGTCATTAATTTATGAAAACCTTTTACTTGAACTTTTAGAAATTGATTTCAGCAAAGAGCTAAATAAAGCAAGTTTTATTTTTTATTTTTTAATTCATTTTTGACTATTTCTTAAGCATTTCAATAATACAGAGTTTTATTAATTATATATATTTTTTATATATATTTTTTTTTTCTCTGCATATATTTTTTTCATATATTAAACTCTATTGTGGAGTGTTGCTACTGAAGAGAATACCTGGGATAAAGAAATTTGCACAGACCAAAATTGGACTTTATTACTGAGTCTGTTGCATCTAATACAGAAGATCTATAATTGATTCTATTTTTTGCTATTTGTGACAGATTAGTGTTTGACTATCAAGGAAAGATAGGTTCATCCACATTACTGTAGTAATAGAGACTGCAGTTAAAGGTTAAGGGTATAACCTGCTTCTATTGTAAATTTGAAAATCACTTTGAATTCTCACTTGAGTGAATAACTTTGTAAATCTCTAAACTGTACCATAATACCATAGTATTCTACATTGCACAAATGTACTATTAATATATTAGTTACCTATATGAATGAGAAATGCATTGTTACAATGAAAAATAAATTGTAACAAACTATTTTTATATACATTCCATTAATGCATATATTCCCCCAACATTGTATTGTTTTAGTATACTCTATAGCAAGCATGTCAAAGGCTAGCACGGGCTAAATAAACAATGTTTAAGTTAATGTGGGCCGCAAAAATAAAAAACATAACTTTTCATAGTAATGTAGGTTTATTTTGAAAAGTACAGTATTAAAAAAATCACCCTCTTAAACCCCAACACCCTCCTCTAATCCCAGTCCCCACTCCACTAAACCCCAGTCCCCCCTCTATACTAAATCCCAGTACCCCCCCTATACTAAATCCCTGTTCCCTCCTCTATACTAAATCCCCATCCCCCATCTACTAAATCCCAGCACCCCTCTACTAAACACCCGGCCCCTGTTTAAAAAAAAAAAAAAAAAAAGAATAGTAGCCAACAAGCAGACTCCACTCCACCGCTGACAGTATGCGACTCCAGAGTCCAGCCTCTAGTATACCCCCAATGGCGCCGTCCACTCTCTGTGCCAAAGCGGATCCTCCTGCTACTCCGGAAAGCCTGTGAAGATGGAACACTTTGATGTTATTTCTGAATGTGACGTAGAGTTGTGTGCCTCTGTGCACCTCCAGGTCCTCCACTGTCCAGACGCGGCCATCGCAACACTGACCAACACACACTCACTGACAGACACATGCACTATATACACACTCACACACTGACAGACACATACACACACTCACTTACTCACAGACACACTCACTGACAGACACACACACACACACACATTAACTCACCGATAGACACACACTGACAGACACACACTGACTGATAGATAGACACACACACTCACTGACAGACACACCCACACTGACAGACACACACACTCACTGACAGACACACACATACACACTCACTGACAGACAAACACACACTGACACACACACTGACAGACAGACACACACACTGACAGACACACACACACACACACTCACTGACAGACAGACACACACACTGACAGACACACACACACTGACAGACAGACATACACACACACACACACAGACAAACATTCTTGCACACACTCACAAATCATTTTATTTATTGCTCCCTACCTTTGGGAGCTGATGTGGGCTCTCTCTTCCTGCTTCTCACTGCTTCCTTACGCACGCAGTTTAGTGATGCTGGGTGCCGACTCTGCCTTAAACTCGTGGCTCGCTTGGCTGCGAAAAAAATATTAATTGTGGGCCGCATGTGGCCCGTGGGCCGCGAGTTTGACATGCTTGCTCTACAGGGTGACATTGGTAATCATATTGTCAAGCACTTAAGTAAAAAAAAAAAAAAAAGTTAAATAACATTAGCAACATTTACTTAAACATTCTGATAATAGAACCATTTCTTAACTTGTACCTTTTTTTCAAAAAATGAATTTCAAATGCTGTGCATTATAGAAAAATAATCCTAAATGTACCATAAATGTCAGTTATGTCAGCTTTTTAAGTTCAAGTGCTAAAGCACATTCAATTATTGTGGAGAAGTAGGCAAGTATAAAAGAAAGAATTCAATAGTTTTTTACAGAAGGTTTGATGTCCAAAGTATGTTTCTATTGGTACCATAAGCAAATAAATTGCCTTAAGAATTGCAACCCACGCTTAGTTTGCTGTTAGGTGAACTCTGCTTCCTTCAAACTTTGATGCAGTGTTTTCTGTTTCTCCTAAAATGATACATAATTACACTAAAATCTATTTTAAAAAACCCTGCTTGTTTATTTTGCACTATTTTTTTTTTTACTTTTGTAAAAGCCAAAGAACTGAAGAGAGAATATATATATATATATAAATATATTTAATATGTATTTTTATCAGCACATTGAGTGAATACAATCAAATCGAGTGCATCAAAATTATTGCTAAAACGTATGACTATGGTACATAGCAAGTCCCTGTATCTGCACATATACTATTGTTAGTACATAGAAAATACAAGCTTAGATTATGACAGTCGATATGTTAACATGTTAAGACATATAACTGAGTCAGAAAATATCATGTATTCAAAGGCACCTGTCATGCCCAAAACTACTTCAGCTCTTTTAAAGAACATGACATTTCATCTATACATTGTGCTAGCTACTTAAAAATATGATTTGTCAATCAGGAATTCATAGATACAGTAGAGCAGAAGAGACAACTCACATGCATAGCAACCACAGCACATGCAGTTGGTATGGCTTATGTGGTAACTCTCTAGGCGGTGCTGCTATCACTGTCTGGGGAGTATAGTAATGGAGTGACTAACGTCACTCTACTCAGATGCCAGCATGCTAGTGACAAAGTATCCCCACATAGGGCAAATAAGTAAACAGAGCTGGAAAAGCAAGGGCAAGAGGGAGGCTCATCCATAGGGGCATTTGGGGCAGCGCCCCACCAGTTCTTATGTGGGGGGGGGGGGGGGAATATTTGCAGTAGTTTAGAAATCTACAATTCTTTTTCTGGAGATGGTGGTAATCCAAGAAATATGGAGGGGAAAAAGAGTGTCTCTTTAATCCTGTAATAGGGCCCCTCCCCCTAATTGGTAGCTGATTGGAGAAGCTTATTTGAGAGCATGTCAAAAATAGGTCTGGTTTGAAATCTGGTTTACATATGCCTAGTGTTCTTTAAGAAGGAACATCAGGAATTTCCATTGAGTTATCATTTGGTCAGCACAGCCAGCTGTCCATGAGGAGAGACATGCTATTGGCCTCTCTATTCAGGGGCCATCATTGGCTCATAGCACCAGGTGGTGGTAGCAGGTCCTGCATTCTACAATCATTTTCTCCCGCTCAATAGCCCAAGTGATTGCTGATTAAGCAAGGGAATTTACTCAAATATATAATTAATATATGAAGAAAATAGGGAAGCCCAGGGGTGTCAAGGGGAGGGTGCCATTTCAGACACATAGCAATGTGCTGCCTGTCACTAATAGTTTAAATGTCTCTTGCTGCACATGTACGCCATCTTCTTTAAAGTGCTCATTTACTCTACACAGTGGTGTAACTACCACGTTAGCAAGGGTCGCAGCTACGACCAGGCCAGTCATTACAGGAGACCTGGCCACCCTGTCAACCCCTGCAACTCCGTAAGTAGTCAAGCACTTTATGAACAGTTTGAAATCTTACCTGGGGTGTGTTGGGATATGGGGTGTAGTACAGAATAGGGCCTGTAGTAGGGGATAAGGGCAATGTGCGTGTGTGTGTAGGGGTGTCTTTTCTCTGAAAAAATTGTGTTTACTGCAAAAAGCCTGCATGGACTGACTATAAGCTGTAGTTGTTCTGATAACTACAGTGTCCCTTTAAATCACATTGTTTATGCAGTCCTAGCAACACCTCTTCTATATGTGACCTACACAGTCTCCCTAAACATTTCCTGAAAGAGAGATCTCCTTAAAGGGACTGTATAGGCACCCAGACCACTTAATCTCAATGAAAGGGCCTTGGTGCCATTTTTCTCTAGTCTGCAGAGGCAATGTTTACATTACAGGATTTTAATGCTGTCCATGCACACTATGGGAAAGCATAGGATTAGCTGAGATCATCGATCTCAATGATCTCAGCCAAACAGGCAGGATGATAGAAAAATGACCAGCACTGTGAGAAAAAAAAAGTTAAAGTGGCACTGTCACTCTAAACTCACCTTTTTCCAGTTATTTCCTCTTCTCTTTCTTTCTCCGAATCTGTTGTTCTTTTCTTTCTATCTGACCTAGTTTTCTTTAAAACATAAGATAAATTAGGGACTACTTTGTCTCATTTATTTTTCTTACGCTTGACTTTCTGTGACCAAAGGAGGAGCTTAAGTCAGTTCCATTTCCTGTGTCAAAGAGAATACTTTCTCTAACATAGGAAATGGAGCTAACTTAAACTCCTCCTTTAGTCAAAGAAGGTCAAGCGTAAGAAAAATACATAAGACAAAGTAGTCCCTACTTTATCTTATGTTTTAAAGAAAACGATATCAGATAGAAAGAGAAGAACAGATTCTGAGATAGGAAGGGGAAACAATAGAGTAGGTTTGGCATGGCAACTCTTAAGGAGGAGGGAAGGAGATAAAAAAAATAGAAATTAAACAGAGTAAACACACTGCACTGTCACATCTGACTGAAAACAAACCTATTTTTTGTAGATGTTGTGTAGCTAGGGCTGCATAAACAGAAACAAAAGGGATTTAACTCCTAAATGGCAAAGAACTAAACAGTGAGACAACAGGGACATGATCTATACACTAAAAAGGCCTTAATGACCTAAATTTGTTTTCGTGCAGGATCCCTTTAATGTTATACGTGGCTTCCAATGATATAAACTAGGGGATGGGTTTTCAGAATGCCTGGCTAGCTGTTGTAAATATAAAAGAAAATTGAATGCATTTATACTGATATCACGTGTTTATGTAAATTGGAACCAGCATTGAGTTTGTTTGAAATTATATATGCTCTAGTTTTGCAGCGAGTTGCTTAAAGAAAGAAAAAAAAAATGCTATACAAGTTTATTTCCTTTTCATTGGTTGGTACTTTATTTAATTTAGTAAAATATATTTAAGTAGGTAAAGAAGTTCAATACCTAATGTGAAATCCCAATCTGCAAATTTAAAAAAAAAAACTTTTTCTATATTGACTTGATTTTGTTTTTGACATATCCCTGAAAAGCAATTATTCACAAAGTAGTTTTAATTTCATATCTAATGGTGCATACTTTGTGTATAGTAATGTCGCGAACATAAAATTTTCGGTTCGCTAATGGCGAACGCGAACTTCCGCAAATGTTCGCGAACGGGCGAACCGGGCGAACCGCCATAGACTTCAATGGGCAGGCGAATTTTAAAACCCACAGGGACTCTTTCTGGCCACAATAGGGATAGAAAAGTTGTTTCAAGGGGACTAACACCTGAACTGTGGCATGCTGGAGGGGGATCCATGACAAACCTCCCATGGAAAATTACATAGTTAATGCAGGGTCTGGTTTTAATCCATAAAGGGCATAAATCACATAACATTCCTAAATTGTTTGGAATAACGTGCTTTAAAACATCAGGTATGATGTTGTATCGATCAGGTAGTGTAAGGTTCACGCCCGCTTCACAGTGACAGACTAAACTCCCCGTTTAACGCACCGCAAACAACTGCAAACAGTCCATTTGCACAACCGCAAACTCCCCATTTGCACAAGGTTGGATACCAAGCTAGCCATGTCCCGTTCCTTGTCCTCACTGATGTAATTGAAGATCTCTCTTCCTCCACCCAGGAAGCGGGAGATGGAAAAAGATGATTGGTCGGTCCTCAAATTTGGGGCACTGCGCGTGCAATCTAATGTGCCACCAGATAGGAGTTGTGTGTTAAGTTGTACTATTTCTATCAGTTTAATCCCTGTTACGTCCCCTATCAGGGGATGTGTATATAAGGCATCGAATTTAGGAAGCGGAAGATGGAAAAAGATGCTTGGTCAGTCCTCCTACTTCAAATTTGGGGCACTGCGCATGCAATCTAATGTGCCACCAGATAGGAGTAATGTGTTAAGTAGTACTATTCTTATCAGTTTAATCCCTGTTACGTCCCCTATCAGGGGACGTGTATATAAGGCATCGATTTTAGGAAGCGGGAGATGGAAAAAGATGCTTGGTCGGTCCTCCTACTTCAAATTTGGGGCACTGCGCGTGCAATCTAATGTGCCACCAGATAGGAGTGGTGTGTTAAGTAGTACTATTCCTATCAGTTTAATCCCTGTTACGTCCCCTATTAGGGGACGTGTATATAAGGCATCGATTTTAGGAAGTGGGAGATGGAAAAAGATGCTTGGTCGGTCCTCCTACTTCAAATTTGGGGCACTGCGCGTGCAATCTAATGTGCCACCAGATAGGAGTGGTGTGTTAAGTAGTACTATTCTTATCAGTTTTAGCCAATGCGCAGTGTAGGTGATATACCTGCCCTGACCATGCTTTGCAGACCAGGTATCAGTGGGCAGATGGACCCTTGCCCCAACACTGTGTGCCAGACATGCCATTACTTCCTTTTGCACAATCGAGTACAGGTTGGGGATTGCCTTTTGTGCAAAGAAATTTCGGCCAGGTACCTTCCACTGCGGTGTCCCAATAGCTACAAATTTTTTGAACGCCTCAGACTCCACCAGCTTGTATGGTAAAAGCTGGCGGGCTAAGAGTTCAGTCAAGCCAGCTGTTAGACGCCGGGCAAGGGGGTTACTTTGTGACATTGGCTTCTTACGCTCAAACATGTCCTTGACAGACACCTGACTGTGGGCAGATGAGCAGGAACTGCTCAAGGCGAGAGACGGAGGGGCGGATGGTTTAGAGGGGGCAAGGAGGACAGCAGTGGTTGACGTGGCTGAAGATGCTGGACCAGGAGGAGGATGGCGGCTTTGAGTTTGTGTGCTGCTTGTACTCATGTGTTGATCCCATAGGCGTTTGTGATGTGCGATCATGTGCCTTCGCAAAGCAGTTGTACCTAGGTGGGTGTTGGACTTCCCACGACTCCGTTTCTTTTGGCACAGGTTGCAAATGGCATCGCTGTTGTCAGAGGCAGACACACAAAAAAAAATGCCACACTGCTGAGCTCTGCAATGAAGGCATTCTGGTGGTGGCAACAGCATGCGTTGATTGGCCTGCTGTCTGGCGGACCCCGGGTTCCGATGCATGCTGTCTGACTGTGCCACTAGCTCCTTGCAATGACCTCCCCCTCCTCTGACAGATCAAGTGAAGCGGCTGTGGTGCTAGTGTTAGTGGTGGTGGCAGGCGGGCGAGTGGTAACTTGAGAGGTGCCCGAAGCTAAGCTGGAGGAGGATGGTGCGTCAAGGTTCCGAGTGGAAGCTGTAGAAGATTGGGTGTCCTGTGTTAGCCAGTCAACTATGTCCTCAGAACTTTTCAAGTTCAGGGTATGTGGCCTCTGAACACTGGGCATTATTCTAGGGCCAAAGGGAATCACAGCACCATGACCACGACGGCCTCTGCGGGTTGGCTTGCCTCTGCCTGTCATTTTTTTTCGATTAGTGGTACTATGTGTGCAAGCTACTGTGACAAAAGATATGAGTGGCACTGGTGTGACACTGTGCATTGGCAGGCTCTGAAACGCACACTAGTGAAGGAAACTGGCTGCTATTATATTACAGTCCAAAAAGTTTTGTTTTTTTTTTTAAATGCAAGCTATTGTGACACCAGATATGAGTGGTGGCACTGGGCAAGTGGGCACAGTATACGCTGTGAGCCTGACACACACGCTGGCAGACAACTAACTGCTATTCAATCTATTACAGTCAAAGATCACCAGTGAGTGAGTGGTGGCACTGGGCAGGCCCCGAAAAACACACTAGTGAAGGAAAATGACTGCTATTATATTACAGTCAAAAAAGTTGTTTTTTTTAACCCCTTAAGGACATGTGTGATATGTCATGATTACCTTTTATTCCAGAAGTTTGGTCCTTAAGGGGTTAAATGCAAGCTATTGTGACACCAGTGAGTGAGTGGTGGCACTGGGCAAATGGGCACAGTATATGCTGTGAGCCTGATACACAGGCTGGCAGGCAGGCAACTGCAATTACATTACACAGAAAAAAAAAGAAGCAGACTGATGTTCTAGCCCTAAAAATTGCTTTTTGGGGTGCTGTCCTTACAGCAGAGATCAGATGAGTCCTTCAGGACTGTAGTGGACACTGAATACACTAGCCTAGCTATCAATTTCCCTATCAAATCAGCAGCATTTACTCTGTCCCTACTCTCACTAAGAATGCAGCTTCACAATGAATGTAAAATGGATGCTGTCCAGGAGGTGGAAGGGTCTGGGAGGGAGGGTCTGCTCCTGATTGGCTGGAATGTGTCTGCTGACTGTGAGGTACAGGCAGGGTCAAAGTTTAGTCAATGATGATGAATAGGGGGCGGACCGAACAGCGCATGTGTTCACCATCTGTGGCGAACGCGAACAAGCAATGTTCGCCGGGAACTATTCGCCAGCGAACAGTTCGGGACATCACTATTTGTGTATAATGCGTATGGATGTTATACTTATTTTTCAATGAAGGGGGTTAACATTTGTTGTGTAATGGCCTCCGTTAGAAGCATCTTTAAAGGGACACTCCAGACCCTCTTTGCTGAAATGCTTTATGTGTGAAGAGTGTGTCCTCTATTTTTAATTTTAAAAAAGTGAAAATTTCCATAACTTTTATAAATTAACCTTGTTACACCCCTCGGCTATCAGACAACTGGTCCTGTTACTTCCAGGTTGTTTAGCTCAGGGGAACTCAACACAAGAGGCAGCGACTTCTCATTGAGCTGCATTGGGAAGTCTGTGATTGGGGTTAGAATGAGAGGGCTTGCAAAGGCTGCTGACAAGAGATCTCAAAATGCAAAGGCTGCTGACAAGAGATCTCAAAATGTTAAAACACATAATTAAATGCATATGTTTTCATTTGTAGTATATCTACTAAATAATGTGTTTGGGCAGTTGAGTATCCCTTTAACACTAAGATTATATTTTGAATAGTTTAAATAAGTATAATAAGATTATATTTTGAATAGTTTAAACAGTTTTTAAAAAAAGTTCAATGTCCTGTTAAATCATTAACACTGAACAAAATATATACACTGAACAAAATTCTAAACGCAACACTTTTGTTTTTGCCCCCATTTTTTATGAGCTGAACTCAAAGACTTTTTCTATGCACACAAAAGATCTATTTCTCTCAAATACTGTTCACAAATCTGCCTAAATCTATGTTAGTGAGCACTTCTCCTTTGCTGAGATAATCCATCCAACTCACAGGTGTGGCATATCAAGATTATTTTATTTTATTTTATTTTATTTTATTTATGAAATATTTTACCAGGAAAGATACATTGAGATTTCTCTCATTTTCAAGTATGTCCAGGGTACACAAAACATTGCATTGATGCAATAGTGTACAATAAAATACAAACACAATATTAATACACAATATATACAAAATGTAACATAGAACAGGCAAGAAATATATAATCAACCATGACAGGTGCATTCTGTTTTGAGATAAGTAGAGAGGGATCTCTTAAAGGATTTTAGGCTAAGGGAAGATTTGAAAGTGTGCGGGAGGTCATTCCACAATTGCGGTGCTCTGTAGGAAAAGAAGGATCGGGCTGCTTTCTTTTTGTATTGGGGTAGACTAATAAAGTGCTCTTACTGGATCCGAGGTTATAGGAGGTGGGAACAGCCGGGGAGAGCATTTTGTTAAGGTAGGGTGGGAGCTTCCCAGAAAAGCTCTTAAACACAAAGCTGGAAAGATGAAGGGTGCGTCTGGATTCCAGCGACAGCCAGTTTAGTTATTTTAGCATGTCACAATGGTGGGTCCTGTAATTACATTGTAGCACAAATCGGCAGAACGAGTTATACAATGTGTTGAGTTTATTAATGTGGGATTGCGATGCAGGTGCATATTCTACATCCCCACACTTTCAAATCTTCCCCAGGTCTAAAATCCTTTAAGAGATCCCTCTCTACATATCTCAAAACATAATGCAGCTGCCATGGCTGATTATATATTTCTTACCTGTTCTATGTTAAATGTTGTATATATTGTGTATTAATATTGTTTTTTGTATTTTATTGTACCCTATTGTATCAATGCAATGTTTTGTGGACCCAGGACATACTTCAAAACGAGAGAAATCTCAATGTATCCTTCCTGGGAAAATATTTTATAAATGAAATAATCTTGATATGCCACACCTGTGAGGTAGATGGATTACCTCTGCAAATGAGAAGCACTCACTAACACAGATTTAGACAGATTTATGAACAGTATTTTAGAGAAATTGATTTTTTTGTGTACATAGAAAAAGTCTTAGATCTTTGAGTTCAGCTCATGAAAAATTGGGGTAAAAACAAGTGTTGAGTTTATAATTTTGTTCAGTGTACACACACACACACACACACACATATATGCATATATATATATAAACCAATATTAGTCAAGGAGAGAACTTTTAACTTTCTCTGGTCTACAGCAATTTCCTGGAGTGTTGATGCTATTAATTAAAAAACGCAAGCACCATGTGTCACCTGCAGATGTAGCCTGATAACACTGTAAACACAGTCTGTGCACAGGCATTCTAGCTTTTCACACACCCATGCTTTCTATCTCAAATTCATCAAACCAAACCATTGTATCCTGCATGCCAAAATGGAGCTTAATGTAAAAAGCACATCATTTAAATCTGATGTAGTCAAAACTTTAGAGTTGCTAGTAAAGACTTTAAATGTAATTTAGGGTTAATTTTCTTGAGCAGTACACGGTTGTGCAAAGTCTGTCTTTTTTTTTTTCTGTGAAATATTCATAAAGGCAGATGTTCATGACTTTTGATTAATAGATGCATGGATTATGCTCACATTTAGCAAAGTAGCATTGTTGCTATGCATGGTGTGATGTGGTTGCTATGAGGATTGCAAGTCATGCCACACTTTCTGGGCACACTGGTATAAGAAGTGGGTTCTCTAACATAAAAAAAAAAACAGTAAAGATAAAGGCTACATAGCATAGGGCAGGTAAGAAACTGAGGCCCATATATGATGGATATTGGATGGCACAGGAATTTGATTGACATTTAATACAATTTTCTTACCTAAAGAGAATACCCCATTTTTGTGCACTCTCTGACTATGACTACACTGAGCTGTAGACCAGCTAAGGACATCTTGAGGGACATTTATGTATGTATTTATATAAGGCAAAACAGATGCTATTCTGGGGCAATGTACGAAATAAGTACCATAAAAAGGCATATATTAAATGTCATTTTAAAAAGGTGTTGTGCTTCCTGAAATTTGTGTAATTAGTGTTTTCTTGCCTTTTTTATATTTATTTTTTATTTTTAATGTAATTTCCAAGATTTAATTTAAAGAGATGCTTTAAAGATTGAACTAGTTTGAGATAATCACTCTCCAATGTATTAATACGTGGTAAGCCATATTTAATAAAAAAGGGATAACTGGTACCTGGATCTCTTTATCAGAACCATTTGGAAAAAGGTCACATATTTGAAATTAATTTTCATTAGCACTAATTACAACCATATCAGCTGTTAATATAAGATATTCATATAAAACTTGGAATAATTTTACAATTTATGCATGTTTCAGGCTAATATAGTATTAGATAATACCATACTGAAGACCTTTTAATAATTCTCACAACCCAGCATGCTGATAACTCCATATGGGAATCGGACAAATTTTCTGTTTGTTCCAATTCTTCATTCCAATTCTTTTCTTATTCTTGTGTTCCGGTTTTGTTCAAATTTTGTTTATCCCCAATTAGGTTTGGTTGAGTTTTGCTATAAAAATTGTTGCATTAATGAAATTTGTCAAGAGGTATTAATAAATTAATAAGTTGTCGGAAAGGGGAAAATGGTGCTTGGCCTCTGCCTTTTTTTATCCCACATTAACAATGATATTTACCAAACTGTGAATTCAAAGAAAATTCAAAGTGAGCTGAACTGAAAACATGGCCGACCTAAAGAATTTTTCCTGTTTGATTGTAAAGGTCATTTAGTAAAAGGTCAATGTACACAAATTGAAAGTGAATTTAAAACTTAAAGTCAAATAGCTAAACTATAACATAACTTGAAGAATATTTCCAGTTCAGCTATTACATCTTTAAAATTTAAATTCAATATGAACTCCCTACAAGTCTCACCTTAGTGAATACACCTGGCATGTATTAAAGGTAATAATCGGAGTGGTTGGGCACCTGAGCTGCAATAAAGTACCGATGTAATATATATATATTGGTAGAATGTATATTTATAAATAACTAATGTTGCATTGAGTATGTTGATAACAGTAAGGTAATGCACAGAATCAGTAATGTATATAGTCTGATAACATGGAACTATAAATTACACAGAAAAAGGTTTTTACCGCAACTCTCAAGAGAAAGATCCTGAAGCACAACAACTCATCCATTACTGACCAACTTCCTGAAAGACTTTCTCTCCGACTCACATTTATTTATTTTATTTATTTATTGGTCTGTGTGAAAGCATTGCATTAACCCATACGATTTAAATCCAAGTACATTAAAGCTCTCTGTTGTACGAGCCATAAAATGTAGAAAATAAAATTTTTCCCTTGACAACAATTTGTAAAAATAAATAAAACAACTGATTTTGTGTTCTACAATGTAATTAGCTCATTTATATTTCATATCTGTATAGACAGACATATTTGCTATGCTGTGTTAGTTCAGTAGACAAGAAGTCAAAATAACCAGAGTATTGCAGTATACGATGATACCTTATTTATCAATGCAAAGTGCAATACTCCGGGGGAGAGAGAAAGAGAGAGTGAGATGTTCAATAAAGTACGAATGGCATCGACACTGAATGGGAAAAACAATCTGGCTGCATATAGAGCCTTTATGGATTGCAAAAAACAATATTGTTGAAGGAATTCATCAATGCCTGGATTTTGTACATCAAGCCCTGAACAAGTCCTAATTTGGACAGGATTTAACCCGGACAGATCTTGGGGATACAGCTGTTGCATACGTATATAAATATATACCAAAAAGATATAGGAAGCCAGCACTCAAGGTCTTTCTTTATTAATATGAAGATCCTACAGAAGGTCAACGTTTCAGTTCATATTAGAACTTTCATCAGGACATAATATATATATATATATATATATATCATATGTATATAAAATTAGTAGAGCCTATTGACCAAAATTTACCTTTAAGTCCTTCTAAAATCTGTGTGCTGCTGGTTTGGTGCATAACCTATTGACTCTAAGTAATAGTCCTTTGGGAATGTTGTTTCTCAAATGTTTAAGGCGGAAAGAGATATAATGTACTATGGTATTAAAGATTAAAGATAACCTTAGAGGGCCATGGCGACTGACCGGGTCCCTGTTTAGTGTGCGGGCCCTGATGCAGACGTACCGGACTGCACCGACGGTAGTTCCACCACTGCAGCAGTTTGAAACTATTTATCAGTTAATACTTGAAGGATTTGCAGTCTTGGTTTGCTTTGGCAGTGCTCATACACTAGACAAGACAGAGATAGAAGTCAAATCAGTAATAAAACATGGATTTCAGGGTACCAGGAAATCAGGCTGGTCTTCATGAGGAATGCCACTAGTGAATGTCAGCCTGACAGGTGTAGTGGTTTTGGTGCTTTGACATTTTGTCAATTTAACAACGTCTGTTTTCTTACATAAATAATCACACTTGAGTTTGCCATTTTTCCAATGACGCTGAGGAAAAACATGCTGCAATTCATCAATTTCACAAAGTTTAAACAGAATCTTGCCTATTCTCTTTTACACTGCTTGGCAAATTATATTTTTGTTACAAACGAATATTTCATGTTGCAAACTTAATTTTTGGCTATAGTAATTCCATCCAGTCCTGACAGTCAGGAAGATGAATAAATGAAGTAAAAATGATAATGAAGAATGACCTTAAAAAGAACAATCTACCCCATAATGATTTAACAAATTACATGATTGTAATGAGCAAAACAGGTGTCAAATTATTTTTATAAGTATATTATAACATTGCCGTACATTGGGGAAATAGTATTAAAACATTGGTCAGCCACAGTGGAATAATAAAAGTTGGATGCACTCACATTGTGATGTCTCATTTACATCATGTATTTGTTTTTTCTTCCACAGCGGTAAATTAATACATTGTCCATTATGTATAATTAATTGTTTTTATGCACGTTATGCATAATCCCTGATGTGTAATGTTTTAATGTAGAAAACTGTTATTAAATGATGTTATGCTTTATTTGGGGCTTTGTAATAATTTTAGATATTCTGTGCTTAACATGTGCAAGAAACAGGCTTTAATGTGCTGGGTTTGTAATAACTAAAAAACATATTTGTAAGCAAAATATATTAACAAGATGATGTGATGCAATGGTTGACTCCAGAGTTTATTGGTACATAATGGATACTGGTAGCAGACAGAAATGCCAAGGTACTCAGGTAGCATTAAGAGTACTTTATTGTCACATGATGGAATATTTCAGCTTTCCTTTCTTATTCTTATTCTATTCTTTAAGATCCTCCCTCCTGATAGCTTGAAAAATAGTTTTTTTTTGAAGTTTTTTTTTTTTACAAAGCAGATTGACATGTATCCAAAATAAAAATCATACAGTGGAATGCAAGAGATTGATTAAGAACAGGACCAAGGTTTTTACATTAATTGAGCAAAGGCAAAATGTAGGAACACAAAAATGACATCAATAATAATACCATCCTTGCTGAGGTACAGTGGCTGCAGTGCCTGAATGAGGGAGGTTTTAATAACCAATAGCTGGTAACAAAGGCTGGATGGATAGTCATGCCTGAACCTGGAGTCTAGATTAACCCATGCCAGTAGTAGGCGAGATACTGTCCTGAGGAACCAAAGAGCCGGTTACTCAAACAGAAATCGGCAAGAGGGATGATCCAGGTGCTCTCAAGATAGCAGGGCTGTCAGCTGAAAAGGTGACATAGGTGGGAATTACAGGCTCTCCATACAGTCGCTAGTGGCACAGACTCGAGCCTTCACAGAATTATTTGTCGCTTGACGGTGGGAGCATGGCATACTCCAGGGATGTCTCCTCTTTGGAAGTTTTCTGACTATAGTGCTGGAACAGGAGGGAAGGTAGATAACGGTTCTCTGGTTTGGTAAAGCTGCATGCGATTGGAAAGTTTGGCCCAAAAGTAGGCAAAGATCCCTTCCAGTCTTGCCAGAATGTCAGGCTTCTGCTCACCACATTCAATAGTTCCCATTATAGATGATGATTGCCTGTCTCTTCCAGTCAGATGATCATCCACTGCAGTGTGAGCTACAGCTGCAGGTATATCCCACACTGACAAGAGGGGTTGAGATAGTTGAACAAATGGCAGATGTCTATAGAGTAAAGGCAGAGGTATCAGCCGCCTCTCCTCACACATATGGATCATGTGCCTGCAGCTCTGTCTCCCAAGGACAACTCTCAGCAAGGTTTTACAACTTTTGCACAGCCACAATTCTTACCAATTGAGGCAATTCCTACCTTCAGAAATTGTGGTACATAGATCCATTAAAAAATAGAAGGCAGCACCTGCAACAATTTAAATAAAGACTCTTGTCTCTGTACCTTATAAGAGTGCCCAAGATGACGCAATGCGTGCAACCTCTCCTTCATCCATCTTGGCAGGGAGTGACTACTTCTGCATTTTGCTCTCCCACACAGCTTATGTGACTGATCGCACTATAAAGTGGTTGTTGGACATCTTACAGTCCTCTCTAAAGGCAAACTCTCAGTCAAAGACAAAGTAGAAGGGAAGGACTTGAGGGAATAGACCCCATACATAAAATGAAATGGGGTAAATTCCTGAGGTGCGTAAATCCCTGGCAGAATCTTACACTTCTATAGTTGCACTAATATCCCAACTTGGAAATAGTTGGACACCACGAAGACAGAGACAAGTGCAATAAAATACATATTTGTGGTATAAATGAAGACATTAAACAGCAAATTCTGGCCAACTTTGTCACATATATATTTAATGTCTTGCTTCCAGAGGCCTCTCTGCAAGATTTACACTTTGACCATACTCACAGGCTGATGAGGCCGAAACCTCACCCTGTCTCGGCTCCAAGAGACACTATTATGCAATAAATGAAAAAAAAATATGCAATAACAAGCAAGGGTCAGCGAAGAACCCACTTGCCACGTATACAACTTATTACAGATCTCTTGTGAGCCTCTATGGCTAAACACAAAACATTTGGCAACATCACCAAATCTCTGAGCGAGGCAAATATACTGTACAAATAGGAATTCCCCTCTAAACTAATGGTCAGATGCAATGGAGTAGAGAAGGCAATATTCACCCCAAAAGAAGACAGACAACTGCTGGAACATTGGAACCTTCCTTTCCTGTATCTGCTCATCTGACAGATATCGACGAATAGAATCACCAACTAAACTTTTGAAAACTGGCATTGTGTATTCCCCAAGAAAGGCACCTGAACTGTAACAGATGATCTGAGGCCAGTGTAGTCTACCACAGATGGGAATGGGATTGAAAATACCATCCACTTAACGAGTCAGAAACTCTACAAAGACACAATTGAGGGCAGTCTCACTGGGACTGACTGTCAGGGCAGCCATCAGGGGGTGACAACCATGATGGTTGTCACGGGCCCGGCGGTCCTGGGGGGCCCGGACTGCTTTGGCAGTCCAGGGCCCCACAATTACTCTCTGCACCTATATAAAGCGATGATCGCTATATATAGGTGCAGCCGTGGGCCCCCTCCCCGGCTCCCTATACTTGCAGAGGGGGCCCAGCGGACTGCATTTCCTCGCTCTCACTCCCGAGAGACGTGCGGCCGTTAGAGCGTTGCCACGGCTTACCATGGCAACGCTCCGCGCGGCGCGCACACCACATCTCGCAGGAGTGAGAGCGAGGAAATGCTGTAAAGTACAGCTGCAGTCCGCTGGGCCCCTTCTGCAAGTATAGGGAGCCGGGGGGGGGGGGGGGGCACAATGGCACCGGACCACAAGGGATCATAGAATCTTCCCCCCTCCCTGAACCAGGTAAGAAACAGGGAGGGGGGAATAACATTACATTTACATGCATACACTACTAAACACACACATACACACACTGCATTCACTACACTGACACACACACACTGCATCCATTACACTGACACACACACTGCATCCACTACACTGGCACACACACTGTATCCATTACACTGACACACACACTGCATCCACTACACTGACACACACACTGCATCCACTACACTGACACACACACTGCATTCACTACACTGACACACACACTGCACCCAGTACACTGACACACACACTGCATCCATTACACTGACACACACACTGCATTCACTACACTGACACACACACTGCATCCACTACACTGACACACACCAGTGCTTTGTCGGGGGGCCCAAAATTTCTGGTGTGGGCCCTGCAGACCGTAATACTTGCACTTATAATGCGTGAATGTGTGTATGTATGTATCAGTAATTGCATTTGGTCAGATCAGGATCAGGATTATTTTAATACAAAAATAGAAAAAAATCTAATATTTTAATAGAACACTATACAGGGAGTGCAGAATTATTAGGCAAGTTGTATTTTTGAGGATTAATTTTATTATTGAACAACAACCATGTTCTCAATGAACCCAACAAACTCATTAATATCAAAGCTGAATATTTTTGGAAGTAGTTTTTAGTTTGTTTTTAGTTTTAGCTATTTTAGGGGGATATCTGTGTGTGCAGGTGACTATTACTGTGCATAATTATTAGGCAACTTAACAAAAAACAAAGATATACCGATTTCAATTATTTATTTTTACCAGTGAAACCAATATAACATCTCAACATTCACAAATATACATTTCTGACATTCAAAAACAAAACAAAAACAAATCAGTGACCAATATAGCCACCTTTCTTTGCAAGGACACTCAAAAGCCTGCCATCCATGGATTCTGTCAGTGTTTTGATTTGTTCACCATCAACATTGCGTGCAGAAGCAACCACAGCCTCCCAGACACTGTTCAGAGAGGTGTACTGTTTTCCCTCCTTGTAAATCTCACATTTGATGATGGACCACAGGTTCTCAATGGGGTTCAGATCAGGTGAACAAGGAGGCCATGTCATTAGATTTTCTTCTTTTATACCCTTTCTTGCCAGCCACGCTGTGGAGTACTTGGACGCGTGTGATGGAGCATTGTCCTGCATGAAAATCATGTTTTTCTTGAAGGATGCAGACTTCTTCCTGTACCACTGCTTGAAGAAGGTGTCTTCCAGAAACTGGCAGTAGGACTGGGAGTTGAGCTTGACTCCATCCTCAACCCGAAAAGGCCCCACAAGCTCATCTTTGATGATACCAGCCCAAACCAGTACTCCACCTCCACCTTGCTGGCGTCTGAGTCGGACTGGAGCTCTCTGCCCTTTACCAATCCAGCCACGGGCCCATCCATCTGGCCCATCAAGACTCACTCTCATTTCATCGGTCCATAAGACCTTAGAAAAATCAGTCTTGAGATATTTCTTGGCCCAGTCTTGACGTTTCAGCTTGTGTGTCTTGTTCAGTGGTGGTCGTCTTTCAGCCTTTCTTACCTTGGCCATGTCTCTGAGTATTGCACACCTTGTACTTTTGGGCACTCCAGTGATGTTGCAGCTCTGAAATATGGCCAAACTGGTGGCAAGTGGCATCTTGGCAGCTGCACGCTTGACTTTTCTCAGTTCATGGGCAGTTATTTTGCACCTTGTTTTTTCCACACGCTTCTTGCGACCCTGTTGACTATTTTGAATGAAACGCTTGATTGTTCGATGATCACGCTTCAGAAGCTTTGCAATTTTAAGAGTGCTGCATCCCTCTGCAATATATCTCACTATTTTTGACTTTTCTGAGCCTGTCAAGTCCTTCTTTTGACCCATTTTGCCAAAGGAAAGGAAGTTGCCTAATAATTATGCACACCTGATATAGTGTGTTTATGTCATTAGACCACACCCCTTCTCATTACAGAGATGCACATCACCTAATATGCTTAATTGGTAGTAGGCTTTCGAGCCTATACAGCTTGGAGTAAGACAACATGCATAAAGAGGATGATGTGGTAAAAATACTCATTTGCCTAATAATTCTGCACTCCCTGTAGTGTTAGGAACATAAACCTGTATTTTGAATACAATGGTGTCTCTGTGTCTACATAAAAAAATATTAAAAAAAAGGGTGGGGGAGTTTACTTACGTTTATTTATGTTTTTCAAGCACCAAAACTCCCTCTGCACTGCTTGACTTCCTTACCTCGCACAATGTCACTGATGGGGCAACGCTGCTCCAATCCAATGTTCCTCAAACAGGAGCATTGGGGACTTGATGCGCATAAGTGGCAAGCGCTATGCACTTCCAAAGCTACACATAGTTAAACATGGAACTGTAACGGAGGTGCCTCTAGCGGCTACCAGTGTAACAGTTACTAGATGCTTGTTTAATCATTCAAGGTAAGGCAATGTTTTATCTTGTGGGGTTAAACCTACAGGACCAAAAGGGGCGGCAAAGTTATTGTTTGCCTAGGGCAGCAAAAACCATTGCACCAGCCCTATATAGAGGATGCAATGGTGGAACCAGTGTGAGTTTGTGTGTGTGTGTGTGTGTGTGTGTGGTGAATGCAGTGTGTGAGTGAGTAGTGGATACAGTGTGTGTGTGTGTTAGTTTGTGGTATTGGATAAAGGCTGTGAGAGGGGGTGAGCAGATTTAATATATATATATATATATATATATATATATATATATATATATAGAAAAAAATGATAATTTAGGCACTCACCCCTGCAAGTTATTCCAGTGTATCTTGCCTTTGGTGCATCCAGCGTCCAAATATATACCAAGTGATAAAGTGGAGCACTCAAAAGGACTTTTTCAATAGTGGATTTATTAGTACGAAAAAACGCTTACATTAAATCATCTGTTTCGACGTTTCGACCCCTCAGGGTCTTTATCAAGATAAAGATAAAGACCCTGAGGGGTCGAAACGTCGAAACAGATGATTTAATGTAAGCGTTTTTTCGTACTAATAAATCCACTATTGAAAAAGTCCTTTTGAGTGCTCCACTTTATCACTTGGTATATATATATATATATATATATATATATATATATATATATATATATATATATAAAATCAAGCTTATTCCCCCCTTCCTGCCTCTTACTTCTATCTATCTATCTATCTATATATATATATCCAGGCCCGTCACTACCGGACAGGCAAACCAAGCAACTGCTTGGGGCCCCGAACTGGCCCGGGGCCCCAAGCAGAGCTGGCAGGGCCGCCATCAGGGCATGACAACCGCAACGGTTGTCATGGGCCCAGCGGTCCTGGGGGGCCCGGACTGCTCAGGTCGTCCGGGCCCCACATTCAGTGGGTACATACCGGGTCGCAGGGGGACCTGCGACCCCGGTATGTACACACTGGGCCAGCCTCTTCTCCTGGGGGGCCCAACCGCCGGTCACCTCAGGGCCCCCCAGAGGCTGTCCCTGCTGACACCCGGCAGGCGCGCGAGGGAGCACTCTCCTCTGAGTGCTTCCTCTTCAGCTCCCTCGCGCACCGTACTGATGCCGGAGCCAGAAGATGACGTCATCTTCCGGCTCCGGCATCAGTACGCGGCGCGCGAGGGAGCTGAAGAGGAAGCACTCAGCCAGGGAGGGTGCTCCCTCGCGCGCCTGCCGGGTGTCAGGGAGGACATTTCAGTGAGTGGGGGTGGGGGAGAGGGAGGGAGGAAATTTGAGGGGGGAGGGGGGTAGGGAGGAAATTTGAGGGGGGAGGGGGAGAGGGAGGAAATTTGAGGGGGGAAAGGGGAGGGAGTAAATTTGAGGGGGGAGGGAGGAAATTTGAGGGGGGAGGGGGGAGGGAGGAAATTTGAGGGGGGAGGGGGGAGGGAGGAAATTTGAGTGGGTGGGGGGCGAGGGAGGAAATTTGAGTGAGTGGGGGGGCGAGGGAGGAAATTTGAGTGGGTGGGGGGGAGAGGGAGGACATTTGAGTGGGTGGGGGGGGAGAGGGAGGAAATTTGAGTGGGTGGGGGGGAGAGGGAGGGAAGAAATTTGAGGGAGTGGGGGAGAGGGAGGGAGGAAATTTGGGGGGGAGAGGAAGGGAGGAAATATGAAGGGGGGAGAGGAAGGAAATTTGGGGGGGAGGAAGGGAGGGAATTTGAAGGGGGAGAGGAAGGAAATTTGGGGGGGAGGGAGAGGTAGGAATTTGAGGGGGGGATGAAGGGAGGAAATTTGTGGGAGGGGGAGAGGAAGGGAGGAAATTTGAGGGAGGGGGAGAGGAAGGGAGGAAATTTGAGGGGGGAGAAGAAGGAAATTGTAGGGGGGGAGGAAGGAAATTGGAGGGGGGAGAAGGAAGGAAATTAGAGGGAGGGGTAGAAGAAGGAAATTGGAGGGGGGAGAAGGCAATGAGAGGGAGGGGGAGAAGAAGGAAATTGGAGAGGGGGGGAGAAGAAGGAAATTGACGGGGGTAGGGGGAGAGATTGACATCCATCACACACACACACAATGCACCCCTTGCACACAGAAAAACACACAATGCATTACACACAGACACACATACACAAGCAATGCATCCTTTACACACAGCAACACACAATGCACCCCTTCCACACACTCAGTGCATCCCTTACAGCAGTGTTTCCCAACCCAGTCCTCAAGGCACACCTACCAGTCCAGGATTTAGGGGTGATAAAGTTGTGTCTAAGGTGTTTTTTTTTTTTTCTAAAAACACCTTAGACAAAACTGGGTAATCCTTAAATCCTGGACTGGTAGGTGTGCCTTGAGGACTGGGTTGGGAAACACTGCCTTACAGACACACACACTGCATCCCATACATACACAAACTCACCTTGCAGCCCTTACACATACAAACACAGATTCACACAATGCATTCCTTACACACATCAGGACATCCCCCCCCCACACACACACACCCCTGTGAACAAACTCATTGGTGGAACATGAAGGTGGACCCTGGGACCCAGACCTTGAGCTGTGTAAATGGCCCTCAAAAAATGGAGCTGCTTCCCGTTCTCCCAGAACATTGATTTTTGTGACCACAGTTACAAACCGCCTCCAGAGAGCCTGTTCTACACCAGACCAGTGGAGCCAGACGGCAGCTGAAGCCCATCATCATCCTCATCTGGTTGTAAGTAGGCAATCTAGTATATTATTCGTGGCACTAATCTCTAATTTACCTCACATTAAAGGGACACTATAGTCCCCAGAACCACTGCAGCTTAATGTAGTGGTTCTGGTGTCTATAGCCTGTCCCTGCAGGCCTTTTATTGTAAACACGGCGGCACTGCAGCACTGTGTTAGTTAACATGGCAGATCATATGGGTGGGGCACTGTGATGTCACATGGGGGGCGGCAAACTTTACTTTTGCCTAGGGCAGCAAAAATCCTTGCACCGGCCCTGCAGACACTGCATCCCTGTGGGCGGACTCAGTGGGCGGGGGGGAAGGACCCGGGTGCAGGCGCCCTGTAGGCCTTGCGTGCATGTGGGGGGTGAGGGGATTGGAGTTTGGGGGGCCTCCATGTCCGTTTTGCTTGGGGCCCCCAAATTCCTTCAAACGGCCCTGTATATATCTATCTATCTTTCTATCTATCTATCTATCTATCTATCTATCTATCTATCTATCTATCTATCTATCTATCAGTACTTGCTATATATGTATGCACGTTGGGGGGTGGGGGAGGGTATAGAGTTGTTCTTGCTGTACCCCCCCTGTGGAAGACCTTGCTCTAAGGAATAACCCTCTTTAATATCTATAAAATACAGTTGACTAGCATGCAACGTTAGTTTAACAAGTACGTATAGCTCTATAAGGCTGATGAATAATGCACTCTGTTTTTTTTTCCAAAATGCTCTCTGATACAGTGATAATGAAGAGTGGTATCATTGTTTAAAACACTGGTACATTTTTAAGTATGTTGATTCTTTTTGAACAGTGACTCAGAGGATATGCCCTTAATAACTAAAGAAGCAAAATAATGTGAAACAAAGGATTCTACACTCTTTCATGCACAGTTCGTGTCACTGAATATAAACACAAAGCAACAGAATAGTCGCATGCATTTTTGGTCCCTGTAAATACAGAGATTTCTTTTCATCTTAAGAAATCAGGTACTGAAAAGAGTTTTCAGACAAAACAATGTGAAGCTCGGATAAAAGGTTTGCCTCACCTGATAAGCTCTGCTTGGCGACACATCGGAGGAAAATGAAGTGACCAAAATTACAATGAAGCGACAAAACTAGTACAATACGTCTTGTTGTGAAGTTTTTTTTTATTATAGATATTTCTTTGGTATACTACAAACAGAAACAGCATGAGAGGCTTTACGAAAAAATGCATCCGAGGCATAAAGCTTCACTTCGCAAATAACAAAGTGTGTTCTCGATCTCGGGTGTCATCAAAGGTCAATAACGTTACCAGTGTGTAAAGGTACATATGTCTCACTGACGGCCTAATCATACAGCAACGTTTTTGAAACACAAATAATGGTGGAGCCTCCGAAAACTCTGTGAGGTCACAAGGAGGTTAAGAATATGTGCCTTACACATTTACATCAAATTTTGATATGATTTTCTAAGTGCATACTGATTGAGGCTTCCACCTTCATTTGATGCTCCTTTAGGAGTTATTTAGGAGTTAAATCTCTTTGTTTCTTTCTATGCTGCCATAGTAGTAGCTCTGGTCACTATAGTGTTTCTTTAAGTAGCTCTTATTGTATTGGGTAGATTCGACGCAAGCTAATTACATTCCATAATACAAAGTAGGGACTACATTATGTTATGGACAAGCCTCAGATTGACAAAAGGTGAAACTCTGTGGCCACTTTTGCCCAATCCCTGAAGCTGTCACAAGTGACAGCTGTATGACTCAGGCATTCCTTTGGTTGTTGCGAGATGTGATCGATGAAGACTACCTCAATCTTGTGGGGAAACTCCATAGACCACAATGTTGTAGATTATAGCACTGATACAGCACCTGGCACATGAAGCACTAGGAGCCAACGAGAGTTGCGATGGACAGCATTAGGTATGTAAAACCTATCTTTGACTGCACTCTATGCCCATACCATATTCCCTAACTGGAGATGTCACATTTATTTTTAGCAAAGACTCCTGAATGTGATAGATCTACTTTAAGTAATATATTAGAGAAGATTTAGAGAAGTACAAAAACACACAGAAAGGAAAAAAAAAGTAAAATAATTACTTCTACAGTCACAAAAACCTTATGTTTAACAACAGACAGGGAATCTACAGTCCTTTGCTATGCTGATAACCTAAAAGCACCAATCATCCAATCAGAATACAGCTTTATTTTAAAATTTACCTTTTCTAACCACAGTAAAATGCATACCAAAGCACAGATCCAATACCTAAACTTTTTTACTTGGTGTGGTAGTTTATTAAATTTCATCTACATTAAGGAGTTACTGACCCTTTAAATGTAAAGGAACAAAGGATGCATAACATACGTTAAGACTTTACAGCAAAATAACAAATACTATAGAACTTGGTAACAGCTGGGAGAGATGTAATGATTCAAAGTTCAGAAGAAAATGATTACTTTTTTCTGCCAATGCAGAGACTTTACATTTCTGGTTGCCTGATGAAACAATTAAAGTAACAAGACAAGAAAAGATGACTTTGGCGAGTCAATATAACAGCATTTTAGAAGAAAAAGCATTCAATAGGAGATTGCAAAGTGTTGTTTGTATACAGATCAGAAACGATTTGACTCCTAAACAAAGGACGCCACTTTGAAAATCTGCTGTGATGCTGGAATATTGCTTATTTTATGGTTCCCTGAACATTGCAATACTGTTGATGATAAAAAAATGACTGTCAAATAGTCCTATTTACCTTTGGTAATATCCTAATCCTGTGCCGTTTTCCCTTTTACATACCTTGCTGTATTCTAGAAAGAAAAAAAAAACTTATATTCAGTGTATGATCACTATTTTATTTCAAAATGTAACTGCTGTTCATTCTACATCTGAGCAGATTCTGCATTATTTGCATGTTAGACTGGCTGTGCAGGTCAGAACCAGAATGCCAAGCTGATCTCTGCACAAATGATATAGCAACACCACATAATGTTTTGGTTTCTCATCAGTGGCCTTGTCCATGTGATATGGCTGATACCCCTTATTACCCGCTCATTCCAATCAGTGCTGTAGTATAAAATATTCAAATTTCTAAATTCAGACTGAGGTGACTGTAGAATTTACAATGAGATAATAATGACATATGCTTCTTCAGTTCACCTATTTTCTAACCAAATTATTTATTTAATAAGGAGCAGGCATAACTGGCCCAATGGGGAGCAGGCATAACTGGCCACAAATGCCCAATGGGTTGTGATGGACAGAGGTCGAGGCTGACAGTGGAAATCAAAAGATCTCCCAGCTGCCTAATGCTGACTGAGCTCTGCTGTGATGAAAGGGGGGGGGGGGGGAGGCATAATTATAATGACATCCATGTTTGGCCCCTTTTTGACAGTGCCATGAAGGAGAGGGGCATAGTCATTATCACATAAAACCAGGGTGAATAGTGTTTTCACAACTATGGTGTCAGGAATACATGTTTGTATACCTGACACTATAGTGTTCCTTTAATCAAATTAAAGGAACATTCTGGTCACCATAACAACTTAATGTTAATGAAAATGCTAGAATGCCAGGAGGCCCCTGGGTGCTCTCTTTCCTTTAAGGGGTTTTAAACCTCTCTCAAATGGTTTAACCCCAAAGACTTCCTCCAGCTCCAGGTCGCTCAGTGGTATTCGGTTCTGAAACGGAGTGTCAGGAAGTGCAGATTTACGTCAGGCATGTGTGCCACTGATTGGCTAGAGTCAGTTGATGCTCTAAGTCAATCGCTAGTTCACAGTTCATAAAATGTTTTACTTTTTGTGAATGGGGAGCTACTGATTGGCTTAGAGTGCCAGCTGACCACTCTAGCCAATCAGCGACACCCCTACCCAATGGTACTCTGTGCTTCCCGACACTCAGTAAATAAAGACACATTAACACTGGGATTTTTTTTTTTACCTGGGAAGACGAGAAGGTCCAAAGTTTCCCTGCCAGGCCCAGGTTCAAAAGCCTTATAATGTGGTGTCCAGAATAAAGTGGAGCGATCACTTCACTTGCCCTTCTTGCTCCAATCTCCTTTTCTTATTCTTCATTTGACACAGTCTTCTTATTCTTCTGACAATGTCCTTTCTCCTCCTTGGCTTCTTCTGCTCCTTTACCTTTCTGCTTCTTTTGTGCCCTTCTGCTCCTGACTCTTTCTGATCCCTTTCTGCTCCTCGCAGACCCATTCTGCTCATTCTGCCCCTTCCAGCTCCTTGCTGTCTTCCCTTGCCCCGCCCATGTGGACATACCCTATATTGAATACCCTGGGTTGTCTACTTTAAAAAAATATGTACATGTGCGGTGCGATTCAGAGATTGATGACAGATAACAGTGTTACAAGGTCACTATTGATAAATTTAAATATATATATATATATATATATATATATATATATATATATATATATATATATTGAAACACAGAGATCTAAGTCTGCACCTCTGCAGACAATACTCTTACAAAATCTCAAAGTTACAACAGCAATGCTACAATGGGAGCCAGAGAACACAAGAAGATTATACTCGGTCTGCACACAGCAGAGCAACAGGCTAATGTCTATCTCCACTGGATTAGCAGCAATCTGCAGGATGGGTGAAAATATTACAATTATAGAATGGGGATATTTAAAGGTAAAAAAAGGCTCTACCCAGACAAGCTTACAAAATATGTGGAGTTGAGGTCAGATACACTGATCAGCCACAACATTAAAGCCACTGACAGGTAAAGTGAATAACTGATTATATTCTTACAGTGGCACCTGTCAAGGGGTGGGTTATATTAGGCAGCAGGTGGACAATCAGTTCTTGAATTTCATGTGTTAGATCAAAAAAAAAGATCAAAATATTCCCTTAGTTACAAAAAAAAATCTATTGGGAGGACCAGTGTATTCTCTAGTTTCATAACAGGCGATACGTATAAGATCAAATCAGAGATAGGATGCCACACGGACTTTGTGGTTTATTTACTGCAGTGTCCGTGTGGCAAACAATACATTGGACGCACTAAAAGAATCCTTAGGGTTAGGATTCTTAATCCTCTTAATAATATAACAAAAGGACTCATGACACATTCAGTCCCAGTGACTGCCCCCTTTTTTTCATTTAAGAATTTCAAATGTATGGTTATTGAGTTCTACCATACTGGCGAGGAGGTGACAGGGTAAAAAAATTAGCTCAACGCAAAACATTTTGGATCCATAAGCTCGCTCCAAACGTGAATGTGAACATAGACTTGGTCTGTTTTTTGTAACTAAGGGAATGTTTTGATTTTCCGCTTCTTAACTTTGTGTTTCTCTCTTTATATTTTTGTATCTTGCTTTTTTGTGGCTTATATATATTTTGTTATTATTTATATAATATAATATAATATAATATAATATGCTTTCCTAAAAGAATATGTTTGAGGCACCCTTATAGTGAAGCATTTGATATTATATTGTTGGTATCTGTATATATTAATATCATACATTTTTTAGAGATAGGCATGTGTGCTTTTCTAATCACATAATATAATTTTATTTTCTTTCTTTAACAGTCATAAGGACATAATACATTCATAAAATTATAATTATGGCCATCTTGCACTTGTCACTTCAAGATTTTATTTTTTGGGGGATTTATTTTTAATATTGAGATTCTAATCAAAAATAGGGTGAATAGATCCACTCAATGTCAAATTGTTGGTTATATCCTTTTGATGAAATATATACATTATGTTCCGTTTTTAATGTATATTACACAATATTAATATTATTTTTTTCTAGCAGATATATGTCATTTTTTTTCTCTCTCTGTTCATTAACACATGTAATTTAATACATCTCGTGAACACCGGAGGGACATATATACCTCCTAACTCTTCCATGGTGGAACGCATCACCATTTGGAACGTGGATGTACTACATGAAATGTACTTCCAGCTCTGGTTATTTGCAGATGTTTTCCGATTTCAACCGGGACAAGAGAGAAGGATTGCTAAATATCAACAGATGAACAGGAGCTACAACTGCACCAATAGGACCGAAGATGGATGAAAACATCCACGGATCCATCAATGGACATAGGGACTAGCCTTATTTAAAGGGACTTGCGGGTGGGAGGTATTAGGTTGCTTTGTCATAACAATTGTTACTGTATTGATTTTATGGTCCCTGAGGAAGTTCCAAGCCTGGAACGAAACGCGTAGGACCTATTATTGTGGTTTTATTACTTGTGGGTGATTGTTCACCTTTTTATAATAAAGCTGCTGACCTTTTATATCGTCACCATTTGGAGTCCTGTTTCATATCTATCTATTCGGACCAGAAGGAAGAGCCAACAGCCCCCAACAACATCGGGGGAGGCACCCTTGAGCGCATTACAAGTCTTCATCTTGTGAGTGTATTAATTTACAGTAAACATTTTTTTATTTAATTGTATTACACTATACATTGTTTATGTTCCTTATTTAGATTTATACGTCTTATTGTTCTATATATTCTGATCAACATAAGATCAATTCCTGGGTGATGATCTTGGGAGGCTGTCCAATTTGACTTAATAGATAAGTATAATTTATACTTAGTACTCACTTCACAAACATTTATACTGTGGTGAAATATTGTTTGGATACATATGAATGGTATTTGTGAATGCATGTTAAAGTATCCCAAGGGTGAAACATGTATTGCTTACTCCCTGCCTTAGAAAAAAACTGTGACACATTTATTTATTTGCTTATTTATGTGTTTATTTATTTAGTAATACAATATTTTACCATGAAGGACCATTGAAGGTTCTCTTATTTTCAAGAATATACTTGGAATAGAAGACAGAAAGAATGATGAGCACAGAAGGTAGGTAGATGTAGATGCTTTCAGGGACTTCAGACAGGTATCAGATGTGATATCTTTCAACTCATTGTTATCAGAGTGCAGCTGTGGGATCCAACATCTTCTACAGAGTCTTCCTAATTCGATAGAAGTCTGAAAATAGGATTGGTCAACATAATTCTTACTATCTCTTCAAACATAAATATAATTTAACAACTACCTTCATTCTGCATTGCTGTGTATCCCTGTGATGACTTCTCTTTCTATATATGTTCTTTTCTACAGTGTACCTGCCTGTTGAACCTCCTTTCTCTCTTTACTGTACCTACAATTCATCCTCTTTCCACCACACTCCATTCATCTGTCTGGAATATTTCCCGAAATGATGAAAGAAGCATCTTACTAAATCTCGATATCTAACGTAACTGAATCTCTTCATGAAATGACAAGTGTTGTATTCCTGAATCTTAATTCTTCCTCTTGGCTCAGCTTTAATGCAGTGTTACACTTGCTTATATGAGTTCTGTATTGGATATTTGCAAGCTAAATAGTATCTTTGTGAATATTTTATCACCGTTCTTCACTTTTGTTCCCGCAAATAAAATGTAAAAATATTGTCTCGTCTTCTTGTGACCACCTAGATAAAAGGTCCCAGTTGTTAAGAGGTGCTCGACTATGTGTATGATATTTTATTTGCATAATAATTAACAAAAATATTAAAAAAATTAAGTACATATTACCTTGGTACACATTACAGGAGTTCGGTTAATAGGTTTTCAATATATGATTAAGCAGTATGAAAAAGAGTATTAACAATTTATACCACAAAAAGAGCATTTAAACAAGTTAATTGATGAAATAATTGCATGAAGTATTTAAAGGCAAATCACATTGCAGTCACAGTCCTGCTGTGCCATTTACAATCACATATCTCTTCATTAATTTAATATGAAATTAATTCATCCCTTTGTCAATGAATGTATGGTAATAGGGTTGTATAATGTGTGGAAGACAAATTCATTAAATTGACAATGATTCCTTTTCTACCTATAAAAAGTTAGACTGAATGTGCTGATCATGTATGAGAATAGATCATTCAAATCTTATCTGTATGCTTGAACAAATTTACACATGTCATAACATAAAAGTTTTATCGTTTAATGTGTCTAACTCCTTTTATCAGTAAAACAACCAGCAAATAGTGACAGTCAGAACAAACTCTGGACTGTTGTTTGTAATAGTTGCAGGGGTAATTAGGGCATAACCCACTTAAAGTACTATTGAAAAGCTAAATGGAGAAAGACCCACAATGGGAAGAACTCCACTAGAAAATTACCCCCCGAAGAAGATGATTATTCAGAATCAGGGTAGCCTTTAAAATCAAAAGAAAATCATAAACATAAAATAAAAAATAATGGCAAACACTTTATTAAATCTTATATAACCTTAAATAAATAAACATTTAAAAAAGTGTACTAAAAAGACTCCTGACAAGGAAGATGAACACTAGCTCATACTGTTTATTTGTTGTTCAAAATGTAGGAAGGATTACATGTTGTGTCAAAATTGGTAATAGTAGTTCCCTAGATAAACTATCAGAGGGTGGGGAGGGGGGGCGGTGGTGGGTGGAGGGTTTCTGATGAGTGGTATAATAGGTGTTTAGAACAAGCTTGCTAAATAGCAATGAAGTAGTACATATATCAAGCAATAAACTGTAACATGTGTCACTCTTTTAAAAGTATGATTTAAAGGTTACTTATCTCAGAATAAACTTGATACAAAAAAGTAGACGTTTAATACCGTAAGAACTAATCTAAAAGAGCTGGAACATGGGCGTCCGCGGGTTTTTTTCCGGGGGGAGGGGGGCATAATTGTAATGACATCCATGCTTGGCCCCTTTTTGACAGTGCCATGAAGGGGAGGAGCATAGTCATTATCACATAAAGCCAGGGCGAATAGTGTTTTCACAACTATGGTGTCAGGAATACATGTTTGTATTCCTGACACTATAATGTTCCTTTAAGCAAATTAATGGAACATTCTGGTCACCATAACAACTTCATCTAAATGACAATGCTATGATGCCAGGAAGCCCCTGGGTTCTCTCTTTCCTTTAAGGGGTTAAACCTCTCTCAAATAGTTCAACCCCAAAGGCTTCCTCCAGCTCCAGGTTGCTCAGTGGTATTCGGCATCTGACACGGAGTGTCAGGAAGTGCAGATTGACGTCAGGCATGGGTGCCGCTGATTGGCTAGAGTGGACAGTTGATGCTCTAAGCCAATCGCTAGTTCCCGGTTCATAAAAATGTTTTGCCTTTTTATAAATGGGAGTTACTGATTGGCTTAGAGTGCCAGCTGACCGCTCTAGTCAATCAGCAACACCCCTACCCAGCGGCACTCTGTGCTTCCTGACACTCAGTAAATAAAAGTGAACACATTAACACTGATATTTTTTTTTACCTGTGGAGATGAGAAGGTCCAGAGTTTCCCTGACCGGCCCAGGTACCAAAGCCTTATGATGTGGTGTCCAGAATAAAGTGGAGGGTTCACTTAATTTGTCCTTCCTGCTCCAATCTCCTTTTCTTCTTCTTAATTTCACAGTCTTCTTTTTCTTCTGACGCTGTCTTCTATCCTTGGCTCCTTCTACTCCTTTACATTTCTGCTACTTTCTGCTTATTTTGCGCCCTTCTGCTCCTTTCTCATTCTGATTCCTTTCTCCTCCTTCTTCTACTTTACCTTTGTGCTCCTTGCTGTCCCTCTCTGCTTCTTCTCCTACTTTACATTTGTGCTCCTTCTGATTATTTCTGCTCCTTTACCTTTGTGCTCCTTCTGTGTCTTTCTGCTCTTTGCAGACCCTTCCTTCTCCTTGCAGACCCTTCCTGCCCCTTGCAGACATTTCCTGCTCTTTACTGCCCCTGCTCCTTGCAGACCCTTCCTGCTCCTTGCTGCCCCTGCTCCTTGCAAACCATTCCTGCTCATTTCGGTTCCTTCTCTTTTCTACTCCTTCACTTACTTTACCTTCCTGCTCCTTGCTAACTCTTCATTTAGGCTGCCCCCCCCCCCATTCCTCACTTCCCTAATGTATAGGCTGCCCCCCCATGCCTCACTTCCCTAATCTATAGGCTGCCCTCCATGCATCACTTCCCTAATGTATAGGCTGCCCCCCATGCCTCACTTCCCTAATCTATAGGCTGCCCCCCATGCCTCACTTCCCTAATCTATAGGCTTCCCCCCATGCCCCACTTCCCTAATCTATAGGCTGCCCCCATGCCTCAATTCCCTTATCTATAGGCTGCCCCCTCCATGCCTCACTTCCCTAATCTATAGACTGCCCCCATGCCTCACTTCCCTAATCTATAGCCTTCCCCCCATTCCTCACTTCCCTAATCTATAGGCTGCCCCCCATGCCTCACTTCCCTAATCTATAGGCTGCCCCCATGCCTCACTTCCCTAATCTATAGGCACCCCCATGCTTCACTTCCCTAATCTATAGGCTGCCCCCATGCCTCACTTTCCTAATCTATAGGCTGCCCCCATCCCTCACTTTCCTAATCAATAGGCTGACCCCCATCCCTTACTTTCCTAATCTATAGGCTGCCCCCCATGCCTCATTTCCCTAATCTATAGGCTGCCCCCCCATCCCTCACTTACCTCATCTGTAGGCTGTCTCTGTTGCCTGCATGTGCTGCTCCCCTGCGGTTTCAGTCAGCAGAGAGAAGCAGTTCATTTTAAATCTCACACGAAAAATAGCAGAAGCTGAAAAATCCAGGTGGGGGCAAGTGCCCCACCTCCACACACCCCCACACCCCTCCCCCACGGACGCCCATGAGCTGGAATATCAAACTGGCAATAGTAATAATCAGTTTCAATTGCCAGGTTTAGAAACTTTCAACAAGACAGTCCTATTAGTATTGTATCAACAGACAGTCAATTTGTGTTATTTTACAGAAAAGAGTTTATAGAAATAGAGTAAAGATATCCACCAATTTAGAAAGCTACCAAAAGCTTAGTAAAAGTAGGTACATATACTCTATATAAGTTAATTAGATGGTTTAAATTGCCATCATTCCTAGTATACCAAAGTTATGCAACTACCGAAAAACTAAATAAGCTAAATAAGAGAGATCATATGAACAAACAAAGCCATGTGATATTAACTCCAATTACCACCCACTTATTCACTGCTTTAAGGCAGTCCCTGTCACGGCAAGGGTACATGATTTATTATTGCACTATGGAATATGGCTATTTAATATAACTTGTGCAGTGCATCAATAATTGGACCCCTGGCTAGAGGACAAATGGCAGAGAGAAATTGCTCTTTTGATCAAAAGGGGCTTCTGCAAGGTGTGAAACGGATTGCCCTTTTTGATCTATCAAAGCAAGGTGAGACATTTTACACTTAAGCCTAGTAGGTTTAAGATCTTAGATATTGTATGAGCAATAAATAACTAGTATAAAAAATTAAAATCAGCATTCTTCAAGTCAGCTATCTGCCTAAAACCCAATGCAGAGTCCGCTAGACGCGCGTTTTGGCGACTCAATGCGCCTTTCTTAAGAGCTAAAAAAAAAGACTTTTCAGACTATCTAACACAATTTTAGATATGAGAGTTTAATGATTTGTGCATTAATGGGGTTTATTTGCTAAACTGAGTATTGCAGAGATTCCACAAAAGATGTTCACATTTTGGCTCTGCATGCCACCACAGTGCATTTGAAATGAAACAACCAAGATGCAACTGAAAAACAGACTTTCAACTTTAATTCAAGGGGTTGAACAAAAATATTTGTATGAAATATTTAGGAATTGCACTCATTTTCATACACAGCCCACTTATTTCAGGGGCTCAAATGTAATTAGACAAATTAACGCAATCATAAATAAAATGTTATGTCTAATACTTTGTCAAAAATCTTTTGGAGAGAATGACTACTTGAAGCCTGGAATGCCTGGACATCACCAAATGCTGGGTTTCTCCCTTTGTGATTCTTTGCCAGGCTTTTACTGCAGATGTCTTCAGTTGTTGTTTGTTCGTGGGTCTTTCTGCTTTATGTTTTGTCTTCAGCAAGTGGAATGCATGCTCGATCGGGTTGAGATCAGGTGATTGACTCAGCCATTGCAGAATATTCCACGTCTTTGCTTAAATACTCTTGTGTGTCTTTTGCAGTATGTTTTGGGTCATTTTCCATCTGCAAGTGAAGTGCCGTCCAATCAACTTCACTGAATTTGGCTAAATCTGAGCAGACAATATATCCCTATACACTTCAGAATTCATCTGGCCTCTTCTGTCTTTTGTTACATCTTCAATAAACACTAGATATCCAGTGCCATTGGAAGCCATGCATGCCCATGCCATCACACTGCCTCCACTGTGTTTTACAGATAATGTGGTATTATAGGATAGAAAAAACAACAACTTGCTGACGTTTCGGATCTGGACTGCCCATATGGGTGGGACCAGTCTGATATGCTTCAGATATGTTCTCTATGTAATGGCACAAGATGAGCTAAAACCAGCTTGAGATCTGAACGGGGAGCCACCAAAGGGCAGGCTAATTGAGCTGTTGTCTGTTCTCACCTCTCTTGCTACTTGTTTTTCTGGTATTATTGGCTGTTCCAAGTCTTCTTGGAATATGAGTTGTTCCAAGTCTTCTTCATGCTTTTTCTTCCCATCATTCTAGTACAGGTTGAACTTAGTTTAATCTGTCCAAAGAATGCTGTTCCAGAACTGAGCTGACTTTTTTAGATGTTTTTTTTTTTGGCAAAGTCTAATCTAGCCTTTCTATTATTGAGGCTTTTGAATGGTTTGCACCGTGTGGTGAACCCTCTGTATTTGCTCTTGTGAAGTCTTCTCTTTATGGTAGACTTGAATAATGATATGGCTAACTCCTGGAGAGTAATCTTCGCTTGACTGGATGTTGTGAAGGGGTTTTTCTTTACCATGGATAGAATTCTACAATCATCTATCACTGTTGTTTTCCGTGGATATCCTGGATTTTTTGTGTTGCAGAGCTTTATTATTTTCTCAGAATGTATCAAATTGTTCATTTGGCCACTCCTAATGTTTTTGCTATCTCTCTGATGATTTTGTTTCTTTTCTTGCAGCCTAAGGATGGCCTGTTCACTTGCTTTGAGAGCTATTTTGACCACATGTTGTGGGTTCACAGCAACAACTTCCAAATCCGAATGCCTCGCCTGGAATCAACTCCAAATGTTTTACCTGCTTAACTGATGAAGAAATAATGAAAGAATAGCCAACACCTGTCCATGAAGCATCTTTTGAGTCAATTACTTTTAGTCCCTTGTAAAATGGGGGCTACATATTAAAGAGGTATAATTCCTAAACCCTTCCACCTTTGGATGTGAATACCCTCAAATTAAAGCTGAGAGGCTCATTAGTTTATTGTAACTTGAATTTTTCTTTTGTAAACAGCCAAAATAGCAAAACTTGTGTCAGTGTCCAACTATTTCCAGATCTAACTGTATGTGATTTATCTATTTCATCCTAAAATTTGCATTTTTTTTGCCGTTTGTTCACAATTCTATGTTTAGGGATACTCTACTGAGTAAATAATTTGGGAATCTTGCATTTAGGCAATCTATAAAAAAAATGTGGAAATCAACAACTTATCTCTGTGAATTAGTGGTATATATATATTAACACCTATATATCACAATAAGTTAGATCATACACATAAAAAATATTAAAACTTGCTTAAGAGTCCAAAAGTTCTGAGTGGGAGTCTTTAGAGGGTTAATCTTGTGCTGCAGCAGAAAATGTAACATCCATGGATACACTGTAGCTCTATGCAGATTGTACCTTAAAATGATCCAAAAAAAGCCTTTCATAGTATAAAACTGCTTTTATTAACCCCTTAAGGACACAACTTCTAAAATAAAAGGGAATTATGACGGTTTATTTCCGTCATGTGTCCTTAAAGGACCACTCTAGTGCCAGGAAAACATACTCGTTTTCCTGGCACTAGAGTACCCTGAGGGTGCCCCCACCCTCAGGGACCCCCTCCCGCCGGGCTCTGGAGAGAGGAAGGGGTTAAACTTACCTGTTTTTCCAGCGCCGGGCGGGGAGCTTTCCTCCTCCTCTCCATCTTGATTGCGACGTCATCGGCTGAATGCGCATGCGCGGCAGGGGCCGCGCTCGCATTCAGCCGGTCGCATAGGAAAGCATTTACAATGCTTTCCTATGGACGCTTGCGTGCTCTCACTGTGATTTTCACAGTGAGAAGCACGCAAGCGCCTCTAGCGGCTGTCAATGAGACAGCCACTAGAGGATTTGGAGGCTGGATTAACCCTCATTATAAACATAGCAGTTTCTCTGAAACTGCTATGTTTATAAAAAAAAAAGGGTTAATCCTAGAGGTACCTGGCACCCAGACCACGTCATTAAGCTGAAGTCGTCTGGGTGCCTAGAGTGGTCCTTTAAGGGGTTAATAAAAAAAGATTCCCTTCCCCCAAATAGAAACCCTTACATTACATTAGCCAGTGGTGATACTTGTCTCCAAGATATCACAAACACATTTTGACAGAATCAGAGGCTGTTTACCGTCCACTGGTTTCAGCAGTTCAAAACTCCCGCCCGATCTCAGCGCTGATAAGGTAGAGTATAGCATGTGAACTGAAAATCTCGGTGTGTGGTCGATGGGAATCAGGCTGCCGTCATCAGTCCTCTGTATCCTGAATTCCAATAGCACCTCGGAAGTGCAAATGGCATTCAGGATACAGAGGACTGATGACGGCAGCCTGATTCCCATTGACTATAGTGTCCCTTTAAGGGCACTTTAACCACATTCTTCAAACAGTACAGTCCTATGTAGGGCTGGTCAGTGCAGCTACCAATAAAATATAATATGCATGACATGTTCCCTTTTCAGGTGAGACACTTCCCTTTTCTACATGGACCGACCCCTTTATTAAGTGGCTCTGCCCTTTAATATGTCACTGCATATCCATCAACTTGCATCCGTCCCCTGTCCCATGTTAATACTTCCCCTGTAAATGGGAGGTTGTCCACACATGCTTTTAGAAGGAAGATGAAATATGGGAATATAAAATTTCACAATCTTTTAACATCTTCAAGTCAGAGGAAATATATAAACACAGGCAAGAAATATATTTGATATCTGTCAGATTTAATTTTGTATGCAGAAAAATAATATTGTCTCCGTGTTATAGTAAACGTTGATTTTTAATCCAAATGACTATAACTGTTAGTAAATATTGATTCACTATTGACACACTGTAAATGATAAATATGATTTCATTTTGTCTTTGCGTTCTATGTTTTCTATAATATTTATAAAGGTTCTATTTGTGACTGATGTTAACTATGGCTGCAGTGATGCTTTTAATGGCTTAGTGAGAATTTGAGAGTCACCCCACTCAGCATGTGTACTTTGTAGGTAACTTGTATTTTAATTTCCTACATTGCCAAACAATTACCCTTTGCAACCAAAATGAAATCACGTATAACGATTTGTGCGTAATTAAGTATAACAAGTGTTAGATTTAAGGAATTGTAAAGAATAAAGACAAACCATTTTCATTCTGTTGGATGCACATTTCATCTTCAGATGATGAAGTCCTTTTTTCATTAACATTATTTTTAGTAGGATGATTAAAATATTTAAGCATTCTGTGTTAATGCTTTGCAGTAATAGCCAGATTAGTCCTGACACCTCATTTAAAATGTATGTATTTTAAAGCTCTGGTAGAAGTCCATTAATAGAAATGAACAAATATAGACTCAGTTGTGGTCTTGTTTTCTGAGAGAGTCATTGACAAGGTATGAATCCAGATAACAGTGTGAACTTTAACCCCTTAAGGACGCTGGCCGGAAATTTTCCGTCATTGCAGCACTCCCCTTAAGGACGCTGGACGGAAAATTTCCATCCAAAATGAAAATGAACCCCTGATTGCCACAATCGCGGCAATCGTGGGGTTAATCTTCCTGTAGTGTGTCTCCATATCGGAGGCACACTACCATCGGCAGTTTCACTGATTCAGCCCATGTGATCGGGAGTCAGAGTGATCACACGTGCAGCAGTGAAACCCGATCTGTTTCCCTGCAGCTTCGTGTGAGCTGTGAACTGCAGAGAGACAGATCCGTGCTGATCTGTCTCTGGCTGTAAAAAAAAAACAGTTAGTTACAAAATCCCACCCCCCCCTCACCTCTTTCAAATAAAATTTAACCACTTCCCTGCCCTTTGATCACTGCCTGCAGTGATCAAAATACAGATCACAGTATTTCACTGTGATCTGATTTTTTTTTTTTTTAACCCCATGAGGGTTAACTTTATTTTTTTTTACTCCTCAGGGGTTAATTTTAAATATGTATTTATTTAGCTAGGGTGGGTAGAAGTTAGTGGGGAAATTGGGGGGTTTACGGTTAGGCTAGTTAGGGGTTAAAAGTAAAAAAAAAACAATTAAAAGTGAAAAAAAACTTTTGAAAAGTTTACACAAAGTTTTAAAATAGTAAAATAAGTTGTTAAAAGCTAAATAAAACTTTTTAAAAGTTAGAAAAAAAAATTGAAAAAGTTAAAAAACATTTAAAAAAAGGGGGAAAATGCGTATTACCTCTACACTTGGTACAGGCTAGCGAAAAAATGATACCACGCTAAGGTTTCAAATATGCCTTTTGAAACACCCTGGGGTGTCTTCTTTAGGAAATAGTATGCCTTTGTGAAGTAATTGGAATACACAACCTATTAAAAAAAATTCCAAAGTGGGGCATGGACCCAGCGTAAAAATTCTAACTTAAATGGCTGTGTCTCAAATGTGCCCCTTCAACATTGTCATATACCTGGTAAAAGTACATACGGGGGTATTGCTGTACTCAGATGACATAGCAGAGCAACATATGATGTATTATACTGCTGTAGCACATATAAGGTTTGCTAAATATATATTACAAACTCATTGAGTATGTCAAAAAGGCATAAAAAATGTGTATTACAACTACACTTGGTATAAGCTAGCGGAAAAATTATTTCATGCTAAGGTTCAAAACACATCTTTTGAAATACCCTAGGGTGTCTTCTTTAAGAAATGGTATGCCTTTATGGGGTAGCTGGAATAATTAACCTACAAAAAAAACTCCAAAGTGGGGTATGGACACAGCGTAAAAATGTAAAGTTTGAAAAAACTTAAATGGCTGTGTCTCAAATGTGCCCCTTCAATGTCTGCATATATTTGGCAAAGGTAATTTTGGGGGTATTGCTGTGCTCAGACAACATAGCTGAGCAATATAGGAAGTATTATATAGCCGTAGCACACATAAGGTCTGCAAAATATACTGTACAAACTCACTATGTGTGTCAAAAAAGCAGAACAAATGCTTATTACCACTACACTTGGTACAAGCTAGCGAAAAAATTATTTCACGCTAAGGTTCAAAATACGTCTTTTGAAATACCCTAGGGTGTCGTCTTAAAGAAATGGTATGCCTTTATAGGGTAGCTGGAATATATAGCCTGCTAAAAAAACTCTAAAGTTGGGTAACAACACAGTGTAAAAATTCAAAGTTTGAAAAAAACTGCAATGGCTGTGTCTGAAATGTGCCCCTTCAACGTCCAGATATACCTGTCAAAGGTACATATGGGGGTATTGCTGTATTCAGACAACATAGCTGAGCAACATATAAAGTATTCTAAAGCTGTAGCACAAATAAGGTTTGCAAAATATACAGTACAAACTCACTGTGTGTCAAAAAGGCAGAAAAAAATGCTTGTTACCACTACATTTGATACAAGCTAACAGAAAAATGATCCCACGCTAAGGTTCAAAATTTGCCTTTTGAAATACCCACGGGCGTCTTCTTTCAGAAATAGTATGCCTTTTTGGGGTAGTTGGAAAAAGCAGCTTGCTTACATATTTAAAAATAGAATACAGACTCATTAAAACTCTCCATGTAAATTCACACTTAAAAACCTGAACTTGTCACGTCTCTTTCACAGCACTGTAACTTCACAAAATAGTGTCTAGGTCAGTGATGGCGAACCTTTCTGAGCCCGAGTGCCCAAACCGCAATATATGCCAACTTTTTTTTCCTTAAAGTGCCAACACGGCAATTAAACCTTAATACTGAGGATTAAGTTTAGAAAAAAAACAACTCGTACTGTTGTACGAACTAACAACAGAGAGTTCAATGATACACATTTTAAATAATGATATAAATAGATAAAATGAAGCTTATATTTATTAGTATCTCCAACAAATGCAATACATACACACAGTCTGCTGAATACACACACACACACACACAAGACTGCTGAATACAGAGACTGATGAATACACACACACACACAGTCCGCTCAATACACACACACAGACTGCTGAATACATACACACACACAGACTGCTGAATACGCGCACACACACAGACTGCTAAAATACGCGCACACACACACACAGACTGCTGAATACACACACATACTGCATTGAGGGGTGTAGTGTATGTGTTTGCGTGAGGTGCTGTGTGTGTGCTGTGTGTGAGGGGTGCTGTGTGTGTCTGAGGGTTGCTGTGTGTGTGGGGTTGTTGTGTGTGTGGGGGTGTTGTGCGTGTGTGTGTGTGTGGGGGGTGTTGTGTGTGTGGGGGGTGTTGTGTGTGTGGGGGGTGTTGTGTGTGTGGGGGGGTGTTGTGTGTGTGGGGGGTGTTGTGTGTGTGTGGGAGGGTGTTGTGAGTGGGGGGGTGTTGTGTGTGTGTGAGGGGTGCTGTGTGGGTGGTGCTGTGTGTGTGGGGGGTGCTGTGTGTGTGTGAGGGGTGCTGTGTGTGTATGTGGGGTGGTGTGTGTGTGAGGGGTGGTGTGTGTGTGGAGTGGTGTGTGTGAGGGGTGCTGTGTGTGTGTGTGGTGTGCTGTATATTTGTGTGTGAGGGGTGCTGTGTGTGTGAGGGGTGCTGTGCTGTGTAGGGAGGTAGGGGTGCTGTGCTGTGTGGGGGTTAAGGGGTGCTGTGTGGGGGGTAGGGGTGCTGTGTGGGGGGTAGGGGTGCTGTATGGGGGGAAGGGGTGCTGTGTGGGGGTAGAGGTGCTGTGTACGGGGGTAGAGGGGATGTGTGTGGGGGTAGGGGTGTAGGGGAGGGGAGGGATGCTGGGTGTGGGGAAGGGGAGGGATGCTGGGTATGGGGGAGGGGAGGGATGCTGTGTGTGGGGGTAGAGGTACTGTGTGTGTGGGGGGGTAAGAGTACTGCTGGGGGGGTAGGGGTACGGTGTGTGGGGGGTAGGGGTACTGCTGGGGGGGTAGGGGTATAGTGTGCGTTGGGGGTAGGGGTACTGCTGGGGTGTAGGGGTACTGTGTGTGTGGGGGGTAGGGGTACTGCTGGGGGGTAGGGGTACTGTGTGTGGGGGGTAGGGGTACTGCTGGGGGGTAGGGTTACAGTGTGTGGGGGGGTAGGGGTACTGCTGGGGGTAGGGGTACTGTGTGTGGGGGGGTAGGGGTACTGTGTGTGGGGGGTAGGGGTACTGCTGGGGGGTAGGGGTACTGTGTGTGTGGGGGCGTAGGGGTACTGCTGGGGGGGTAGGGGTACAGTGTGTGGGGGGTAGGGGTACAGTGTGTGGGGGGTAGGGTGTCACGGAACCGCTGGCACCCCGACCGGGTACCCTCCGCTGACGGATGCTCCTAGTGCTTTCCGAGGTCTCCAAGCACTCCACCAGACACCATAACCACTGTAGACTCCCACGAACCGCCGCAGCTTGGTTGGGGTCTCGCCACGCTACCCACTCTGGACCCAAGACCAGGGTCTAGCTTCCAGTAGATGGACCTCTCCGAATTCCAGAGAGCAGGCACAGGAACAGCTCTTAGCAGAGCTCAGCGATAATACCCTGGGGAGTATAGTGATTATAGCAATCCCCAGAGTGTAGTTCTCCAATCCCCCAAACATGAGCCGAAACTTCATGAAGGTACAAGATGATCTGAGGTGCTAGCACACCCAGTCTGGTTTTTATTACAGTTGTACACTTACAGGCCACACCCAGGGGGAGGCATAAAACAACCAATCACATACATGGTTCAGCCCACACATCCCCTCCCCTCAGATAACAGTAAACCCAATTATATAGTACACATTTTTAACCAAGTTCTGGATGTACCCCAAAACCAGGGGGTACACCTTTAAATCCAGCATCGCTGGATAGCCCTTATTCAGGGGGACAACATATTCAAAATTCAAGTTATTCGGATGAACGGTTCGTGAGATATGGGGTTCCAAAGATTTGACCGACCGCATGGGTAAAGTATCCGAAAACAGTTCCATGCATTTTGGCCCTGCGGTCGGTCACAAACAAGGGAATGAAAACAGGCGAATTTCCTGTGTTATAGAGCCTGGAGAGGGTTTGAATGAATTCCCTTGTTTGTGGGGTTCTTTCTACCGAACGGCGGGTCATTCGGTAGTTTCCATACGAATTTCTGGAAGTATGGAGGTCTCAGCGGTGTTTGCCTAGTCAAGTGTCCGATTTTAGTTCCAGACACTCGACGGCAAAACACCGCTGTTCGGTAGTTTAAGATGGCCGCCGCCACGTGTTTGTTTCCCGAATGGCGGCCACCCAGAGGACAAAGAATACATTACCTGGATTGCCAATTACCCGTTTGCAACATTGTTGCAAACTGTAATTGGAGGCACACTTATTCCTGGGTGGTCTGGTTGTTCGGTAGTTTCACTCAATATAATGAATGGAGTGATTCTACCGAACAATCAGATGAATACTGCATACAAATCACCCAGGTTAAACTTAACACATAAATACATATACAATATTACAGGCAGTACACTGAAATATGCTTCATAGTCTTAAAGGGACAGTAGTCCCAAAAGTCCCAATCTGTTCATAGATGATTTTAAATGGCCAGTAGTCGCACAATAAAATACAATATGCCCCAAATAATCCAGGGGCCATAGTCAGCAGGTAGGAGGCGGGCAAACAGGTTTCTCCAATGCCCAGTGGCGAGGTTGGTTTCGTCACATTTCTCCCCTTTTCCAAACAGACTAACAGGGTACCTGACCTCTTGCCGGTCAGTGCCCTTGTTAGTCCAGCAGCCCACCCACAAAACAGGAACAGCAGTACAGCCCACCCACAATAAATGGTGATTACACCTGAGTAAGGAAAAAACTTGTCCAGGTCCAGATGCCTCACCATGGCTGTGTGGGGGACTGGTAGGCTGTTTTGGTGGGTTGCTGAGTGGGCAGAGGCCAGCGGTACTCTGCCCTGGTGCCAGCACTACCACGGGAGTAGTCTGGTTGGAGCCTGGTTGCTGGAGACCGACTGTCTCCCCTTTAGCTGCGCAGCTCTGCTGTTGGAGACCGATTGTCTCCCCTTTGGATACATAGTTCCGCTGTTGGAGGGGGAGACCGACTGTCTCCCCTTTGGCTAAGCAGCCTTGTTGCTGGAGGACAGGACTGACTGTCCTTACACCCTGTGCTGTAGGTGCAGAGACCGTAGTCCCATCTGCACAGTTGTGGGGCTTACAGTCTCCCCCTGGTACATTAAGCTGCCGCTGGGGAGAGGTGGTAACCAGCTCCTCTCCCATTAGAACACGCTGTGCTGTAGGTGCAGAGACCACGGTCCCATCTGCACAGTTGTGGGGCTTACAGTCTCCCCCTGGTACACTAAGCTGTCGCTGGGGAGAGGGGGTAACAGGCTCCTCTCCCGATAGAACACTCTGCCGCTGGGGAATGGAGACTGGGCTCCCAATTCCCTGCACATTAATGATCTGCCGCTGGGGAGGAAGGACGGCACCTTCTGCTCCCTGGGGTACACACTGCCGCTGGGGAGGAAGGACGACACCTTCTGCTCCCTGGGATACACACTGCCGCTGGGGAGGAAGGACGACACCTTCTGCTCCCTGGGATACACACTGCCGCTGGGGAGGAAGGACGGCACCTTCTGCTCCCTGGGGTACACACTGCCGCTGGGGAGGAAGGACGGCACCTTCTGCTCCCTGGGGTACACACTGCCGCTGGGGAGGAAGGACGACACCTTCTGCTCCCTGGGACACACACTGCCGCTGGGGAGGAAGGACGGCACCTTCTGCTCCCTGGGTTACACACTGCCGCTGGGGAGGAAGGACGGCACCTTCTGCTCCCTGGGGTACACACTGCCGCTGGAGAGGAAGGACGACACCTTCTGCTCTCTGGGACTCACACTGCCGCTGTGGCTTGGGTGTCCCCCACCCCGCTCGTTCTGCTTGGTATTGCAGATCCTCGGCCACGTGAGCCTCAAGTATCCGGACAACGCTGTCCGGGACATCCTTGCTAAAATACGCCAGTCGCCATCGCATTTCCCGAAGGAACGCCTGCTCGTAGGTGAGCGCTGCCCAGGTGCTAACTCTCTCCATTCTGTTGTGAACAGGGCCGCTGTACGAATACGAACGTTGCCCTCAATTATAACTCCAAACAAACTGTGTCTCTGAGCTGCTTTACCTCGCACTAGGACGCCATCCCACCGCTGCCACCACTGTCACGGAACCGCTGGCACCCCGACCGGGTACCCTCCGCTGACGGATGCTCCTAGTGCTTTCCGAGGTCTCCAAGCACTCCACCAGACACCATAACCACTGTAGACTCCCACGAACCGCCGCAGCTTGGTTGGGGTCTCGCCACGCTACCCACTCTGGACCCAAGACCAGGGTCTAGCTTCCAGTAGATGGACCTCTCCGAATTCCAGAGAGCAGGCACAGGAACAGCTCTTAGCAGAGCTCAGCGATAATACCCTGGGGAGTATAGTGATTATAGCAATCCCCAGAGTGTAGTTCTCCAATCCCCCAAACATGAGCCGAAACTTCATGAAGGTACAAGATGATCTGAGGTGCTAGCACACCCAGTCTGGTTTTTATTACAGTTGTACACTTACAGGCCACACCCAGGGGGAGGCATAAAACAACCAATCACATACATGGTTCAGCCCACACATCCCCTCCCCTCAGATAACAGTAAACCCAATTATATAGTACACATTTTTAACCAAGTTCTGGATGTACCCCAAAACCAGGGGGTACACCTTTAAATCCAGCATCGCTGGATAGCCCTTATTCAGGGGGACAACATATTCAAAATTCAAGTTATTCGGATGAACGGTTCGTGAGATATGGGGTTCCAAAGATTTGACCGACCGCATGGGTAAAGTATCCGAAAACAGTTCCATGCATTTTGGCCCTGCGGTCGGTCACAAACAAGGGAATGAAAACAGGCGAATTTCCTGTGTTATAGAGCCTGGAGAGGGTTTGAATGAATTCCCTTGTTTGTGGGGTTCTTTCTACCGAACGGCGGGTCATTCGGTAGTTTCCATACGAATTTCTGGAAGTATGGAGGTCTCAGCGGTGTTTGCCTAGTCAAGTGTCCGATTTTAGTTCCAGACACTCGACGGCAAAACACCGCTGTTCGGTAGTTTAAGATGGCCGCCGCCACGTGTTTGTTTCCCGAATGGCGGCCACCCAGAGGACAAAGAATACATTACCTGGATTGCCAATTACCCGTTTGCAACATTGTTGCAAACTGTAATTGGAGGCACACTTATTCCTGGGTGGTCTGGTTGTTCGGTAGTTTCACTCAATATAATGAATGGAGTGATTCTACCGAACAATCAGATGAATACTGCATACAAATCACCCAGGTTAAACTTAACACATAAATACATATACAATATTACAGGCAGTACACTGAAATATGCTTCATAGTCTTAAAGGGACAGTAGTCCCAAAAGTCCCAATCTGTTCATAGATGATTTTAAATGGCCAGTAGTCGCACAATAAAATACAATATGCCCCAAATAATCCAGGGGCCATAGTCAGCAGGTAGGAGGCGGGCAAACAGGTTTCTCCAATGCCCAGTGGCGAGGTTGGTTTCGTCACATAGGGGTACAGTGTGTGTGAGGGTAGGGGTACTGCTGGGGGGTAGGGATACTGTGTGTGGGGGGTAGGGTTACTGCTGGGGGAAGGGGTACTGTGTGTATGAGGGGGTAGGGGTACTGCTGGGGGGTAGGGTAGCTGTGTGGGTGTAGGGGTACTGCTCGGGGTGGTAGGGGAACTGCTGGGGGGGTAGGGCTACTGTGTGTTGGGGGTAGGGGTACTGTGTGTGGGGGTAGGGGTACTGCTGGGGGGGTAAGGGTACTGTGTGTGTGGGGGGGTAGGGGTTCTGCTGGGGGGTAAACGTGTTTTAAAAAAAAGTATTTTAAATCAGTTTCTTTACCCCCCCTCCTCCTTCTTACCTTTAATGAAGGAGGGGGGGGGGACACAGCCATCCCTGGTGGTCCGGTGGTACTGCTTCCAGGACGGGAGGCAGGGGGAGGGATCTGCGAAGCAGCTCCCCTGTCCTCCCACACGATGCTGTGTGGAGCATTGCCATGGTAACGTACGGCAACGCTCCACACAGCATCGCGCGGGAGGACAGGAAGCAGAGTAGGCGCCTGCCATTTCGGGCAGGCAGGTGCCTACTCTGCATTATTGGCGAACCTATGGCCGCGTGCCCACAGAGAGGGCTCAACGTGCCACCTGTGGCACGCATGCCATAGGTTCGCCATCACTGGTCTAGGTCATATATTGGGCTTATTGTTTTACTCAAAAGAGGTAACTGAGCATACTTAGGGGGATTTATGAAAGTGGCACTTATCAAATGTAAGAAATACCCAGCGAAAATGCAACATGTATGCAAAAAAATTAAAAAAAAAATTCTCACCACAAAATTTGAAATAAATTGGTGAAAAAATGGTGGCAAGTTAAGGTATAATATATGCCTAATAACATACCCTTGAGTGTATGCTTTCTCAAATGAAAGGCCTTTGTGGGGTTATTTGAACAGTCAAATGGCTATAATGCCACAAAATCAGACATATTACCATCTATGAAAATTCCAACTATAGAAACTGAAATAGCATGGTCTCCTATATGGCATTGTAGCTTCACAGAATAGGGGCAAAGGTATACAATGGGGGTATCAATGGGGGTAGCAGATGTAGCTGAACACAATATGGGGTTCTGTACAGGGATAGCACACACTAGGTTTGCGAAATAAACATTACAAAAACCTTGTAATGTGTGTATATGCCAAAAATAGAAAAAAAATAACATTTTACTCCAATATTTAGCAGAGATTGGCGATGAAATGGCTATGCAAAAAGTGTCAAACTAACCTTAGGTAAATAGCCTGTGATGTCTACTTTATATAAATATATACTTTTGTGTGGCAATTGTGCTTCCTGTAATGGGTATTAAACTTCCAAGACAAACATACCAACTTCTAAAATTGTTTCACATTGAAATTTTATTTTAGACCTTGTAGTTTGTGACTTGTAACTTTCAAAATAAACTGAAATCCTACACATATTATGCATTTTGTAAATCAAGACACATAAATGAATTTATTTTGAATTACTTTTCCTAAGCTGGACATATTATGCACACATTATTATTGCCAAAACTTGGAAAAAAATAAGCATTTTTTTCCCCACATTATTTTGCATTTTTTTGCATTTTTGTAATAAATGAGAATTTATATATGTATATGTCACATCAAATTAAAGCCCTTTTTGTTGTCTAAAAAACGGTATATAATATGTGTTGGTACAGTAAATGAGAGAGATGCAAATTGCATTTGAACACAAACAGCAAAAAATGCAAAAATTGCTTGAGTCCCTAAAGGACCACTCTAGGCACCCAGACCACTTCAGCTTAATGAAGTGGTCAGGGTGCCAGGTCCAGCTAGGGTTAACACATTTTGTTATAAACATAGCAGTTTCAGAGAAACTGCTATGTTTATAAATGGGTTAATCCAGCCTTCAAAGCCTCTAGTGGCTGTCTCATTGACAGCCGCTAGAGGCGCTTGCGTGATTCTCACTGTGAAAATCACAGTGAGAGCACGCAAGCATCCATAGGAAAGTATTGATAATGCTTTCCTATGAGACCGGCTGAATGCGCGCGCAGCTCTTGCCGCGCGTGCGCATTCAGCCGAATGGGAGGAGAGGAGGAGGATCGGAGGAGAAGAGCTCCCCGCCCGGCGCTAGAGAAAGGTAAGTTTTAACCCCTTTCCTCTCCCCAGAGCCCGGCGGGAGGGGGTCCCTGAGGGTGGTGGCACCCTCAGGGCACTATAGTGCCAGGAAAACGAGTATGTTTTCCTGGCACTATAGTGGTCCTTTAAGGGTATGTCCAGCTTCTGAAGCTGTGTCCTTAAGGGGTTAAGAATGATTTTAAAGGGATCCTTGTTTATTTTGCATGTGTTTATGTGACAATGTATTATGTAATCAGCCGTGTTGAGCTTTAAAATAAATTCAGATAAGTGCTCAGAGAGTTTATATATTTCTTTACAATTACATGATAATGCGTAACTTGGGGTGCCATATACATCATGTTGTCCTGGACACATGTGCCTTCTTTATGCTATTGGGAAGCACATGTAAAGTACTTTAGAAAGAGTTCAGAGAAGGGATACTAAACTGGTTCATGGATTGCAGGATAAAACTTAACAGGAAAGGTTAACCCCTTAACGCCGTTACGGCGTTCTATGCCGTCCCGGCTTTAAAGGGCTTTAAAGCCTTTGCAGCGACATTGAACGCCGTAATGGCTTAAGCCCTCAGGAGGTGAGATCTACTCACCTCCGCCGTGATCCTCTTCTGGAGGGCTGCCTCACAGCCCAGGCAGCCCTCCCCCGGCAAATGAGGCCCCCGGGGGCCATGTGATCGCTCTCAAAGAGCGATCACATGGCCCCCTTTAGCTGGCTGTGGATCTGCCAGCAGGGGGACAGTCTAAAATATCAGACAGTCCCTCTGCTGGTAGGTAGTGTAAAAAAAAATTAGACATGTTTAAAATTAAATTAAAAGTATTTATATATATATATATATATATATATATATATATATATATATATATATATATATATACGTATAATTACGATAATAAATAAATAAAATAATAAAATAAATAAATAAAATATTGAAACAAACTTTAATGTAAATTATTTATTCATATGTAATTTCATTCTAACTGTATTTTGTTATTAATATATAATATATATTGGTAACAAAATACACTTAGAATGACATTCTATATATATCTATCTATATATAAAATACAAATAACCGCAAATATATATATATATATAGATAAATATATATAATTACATAAAAGATTACATTAGTATACACGTAGAATTTAAATACCTATAAATGCATATATATTAAAATTCTACATGTATATTTAAATAATCTTTTAACATAATTATGCGATTTTATTAATTAAAATTCGATTGACATGCCTGATAACACAGGGAGAAAGTGCAGAGAAATTAATTCGCAAGCACTATATTTGACCCTGTAACTCTCGAAGACACCCTATATCCTGTACATAGGGGGTACTGTTTTACTCAGGAGACTTCACTGAACTCAAATATTAGTGTTTCAAACTGGTAAATTGTATTACAACGATGATATTTTAATTAAAAGTGACGTATTTTGCATTTTTTACAAACAAACTGCACTTTTATGGACTATATTATTGTTGTAATCTGTTTTCCTGTTTTAAAACACTAATATTTGAGTTTAGGGAAGTCTCCCGAGAATAACAGTACCCCCCATGTACAGGTTTTATGGTGTTTGGGAAAGTTAGAGAGTCACATATAAGGCTTGCATTTCATTTTTTTGACATTAAAATTTGCCAGATTGGTTATGTTGCCTTTGAGAGCGTATGGTAGCCCAGGAATGAGAATTACCCCCATGATGGCATACCATTTGCAAAAGTAGACAACCCGAGGTATTGGAAGTGGGGTATGTCCAGTCTTTCTTAGTAGCCACTTAGTCACAAACACTGGCCAAATATTAGTTTTTTGCTTTTTTCACACAAAAACAAATATGAACGCTAAATTTGGCCAGTGTTTGTAACTAAGTGGCTACTAAAAAAGATTAAACATACCCCATTTTCAATACCTTGGCTTCTCTACTTTTTCAAATGGTATGCCATTATGGGGGTAATTCTCATTCCTGGGCTACCACACCGTCTTAAAGGTAACAATACTAATCTGGCAAATTTCAATTTGAAAATGGAACGTTCTATATTTGACCCTGTAACTTTCCAAAACACCATAAAACCTGTTAATGGGGGGTACTGTTGTACTCGTGAGACATCGCTGATTAAAAATATGTGCATTTTTTTTGTGCATAACAGTATTATGACATTTACAGCTAAAATGTGAGGCGAGACTACAATTTTTTAAAGAAAATTTTTAATTCCACAGTTTTTTTTTATTTTATTCATAATAAATTATGTTTCATATATAAATATTTGATATTAAATGAAAGCCCTGTTTCTCCTGAACAAAATGATATATAATAAGTTTGGGTGCATTTAATATGAAAGAGGTGAATTACGGTTGAACAGACATATAGCGCAAATTCCAGTTTTTGTTTACGTTTTGTTTTGATCAGAACGTGTACTATTGACTCCGTCCTGAAGGGATTAGGAACTTAACATGTCTAACTTGGAGGAAAGAAGAGACGGGGGGATATGATAGAAACATTTAAATACATAAAGGGAATCAACACAGTAAAGGAGGAGACTATATTTAAAAGAAGAAAAACCTCCACAACAAGAGGACATAGTCTTAAATTAGAGGGGAAAGGTTTAAAATATCAGAAAGTATTACTCTACTGAGAGGGTAGTGGATGCATGGAATAGCATTCCAGCTGAAGTGGTAAATGTTAACACAGTGAGGGAGTTTAAGCATGCGTGGGATAGGCATAATGCTATCCTATATTTAAGATAAGGTCAGGGACTAATGAAAGTATTTAGAAAATTGGGCAGACTAGATGGGCCGAATGGTTCTTATCTGCCAGCACATTCTTTGTTTCTTTGTTTCTGAGTGCTGTAGTTCACAGCATTGCTAACAGGCCCGGACTGGCCATCGGGCACACCGGCTGAGGCCGGCAGGGAGATCACAGGATCTCCCCTGCCGGTCTTTGCAGGGCCAGCACTATCCGAGCGCCGGCCCTGCAGTAGCCCCTGGCGGGCCGGAGGGGAGATCAGAGATCTCTCTCACCGGCCCACATGCAGGATATTGCGGCCGCCGGCGGGGAGAAAGGGAGGGAGGGAGCCAGCCTTCCAGCAAAGGAACCCCGCGGGCTCTAACTTGCAGCTCCGCCGGGTTCCTCTCACGAGATTCGGAGCGTTGCCAGGCTAGAGTTCACTCACCACTAAGACCACCAGGGATGGATGCCAGCTGCAGGATCCCCCCTCCCAGGCATAAGGTAAGCAGGGAGGGGGGATATAATCATACAGGTCACAGCAGCCTCACACCCTGCCCCCTAACACTAACAGCACACACACACAAACACACACACTGCACCCCTGACACTCACAGCATCCCTGACACTCACTGCACCCCTAACACTCACAACACACACACACAAACACACACTGCACCCCTGACACTCACAGCATCCCTGACACTCACACTGCACCCCTAACACTCACAGCACACACACTGCACCCCTAACACTCACAGCACACACACACAAACACACACTGCACCCCTAACACTCACAGCACACACACACACACACTGCACCCCTGACACTCACAGCACACACACACACACTGCACCCCTAACACTCACAGCACACACACACACACACTGCACCCCTGACACTCACAGCACACACACACTGCACCCCTAACACGCACAGCACACACACACAAACACACACACTGCACCCCTGACACTCACAGCATCCCTGACACTCACACTGCACCCCTAACACTCACAGCACACACACTGCACCCCTAACACTCACAGCACACACACACTGCACCCCTAACACGCACAGCACACACACACACACTGCACCCCTAACACTCACAGCACACACACACAAACACACACACTGCATCCCTGACACTCACACTGCACCCCTAACACTCACAGCACACACACTGCACCCCTAACACTCACAGCACACACACACACTGCACCCCTAACACTCACAGCACACACACACACACACACTGCACCCCTAACACTCACAGCACACACACTGCACCCCTGACACTCACAGCACACACACACACACACCCACTGCACCCCTGACACTCACAGCACACACACACACACTGTACCCCTGACACTCACAGCACACACACACTGCACCCCTGACACTCACAGCACACACACACACACTGCACCCCTGACACTCACAGCACACACACACACACACACTGCACCCCTGGCACTCACAGCACACACACACACTGCACTCCGGACACTCACAGCACCCTCACTCACACACACACACACACTGCACCCATGACACTCACAGCACACACACATTGCACTCCTGACACTCACAGCACCCTCACACACACACTGCACCCCTAACACTCACAGCACCCTCACTCACACACACACACACACACACACTGCACCCTGACACTCACAGCACCCTCACTTGCACACACATACACACACACACACACACTGCACCCGTGACACTCACAGCACCCTCACTCACACACACTGCACCCCTGACACTCACAGCTTCCTCACATGCACACACTGCACCCTCACACACAGCTTCCTCACACATACATAGCACCCTGATGCAAACACAGCACCCACTCACACACAGCACACACACACTGCACCCATCACACACACACACTGCACTCCACTCGCACACACACTACACCCCTTACACACACCCTCACACACACTGCACAATATGCTTTCCTAGCATTTTTGTCTCCTGGTATCCCAACTATGGAGACACCAGAAACAAATGTCAAGCAAACACAGTGCAAGCATGTTATTAAATTTGCTTGCGCTGTGCAGAACAAATACAGGGTCTTTTTTCTCATGCCAGAGCTCTTCAGCAGAGCTCTGCGCATGGTCTACCCTGGAAGAGCATTGAACCAACATGCTCACTTTGTGATGGGGCGTGCTTGTCATTGGTGATGACAAAACACACCCTATCTGGCCCCGCCCCCTTTTTAGTGGGCCGCTGTAATAAAAAAAATGCCCGGGATGAATTTTCTTCCCAGTTCGGCCCTGATTCCTAAGCTGCAAGGAAGAAATTCATTAGCTAGTCAATGCAATCTTTTAGAATTTCTAATTCCATTTTTATGACCACATCAGTGATTTGAAGTGGTTGTGATGCCTGAACTCTGTATGTGCAGTGTGTTTGTATATGAAACGCTGCGCCTACAGAGTCTAACCCCTTTGCTGGGGTTAGAAATGATTATTTTTATAAGTTTACAATACTTCACATGTACTTGAATTAGCATCCAAGCTTACAAGCTTGCACCATGGAGAGGTAAAACACTAGCTTTTGGAATGAGCAACTAAAGTGTGACACCAACCTCTTGCATGTATAAAGTGATGCTTGTATTGAAAATACAGTATCCTAATAAAATACACTGCAAAGTACAAAGATATGTAGGTATCATAACCTAAGGTGTTCCCTCTAGCGCTACAAACCCTTCACTGAATTTCTGGAATAGAATTTTAACTATACACTAGAAATGACAGTAAGGATCTAAGAAAGAATCTAAGGTAGAAAAAAAAAAAAGATTATTTTTAAGTCACTTTGTTTATGCAGCCCTAGTCATACCACAACTTTAGTGTTTATTATTTCTGTGACAATGTATTAAGGGCGAATAAATCATGCAGTTTTATATCTACTAAACTAATAAATGTACAGTAAACCTGGGAAGTTTGTCTGCATTTCATTATTTATACAATTACTTTACTGAAGTGATTCAGTGATTTACAAAGGTTTAAAAGGACACTATAGTCACCAGACTATAGCTTAATGTAGTTGTTTTGGTGAGTTTAGTCAGTCCCTGCAGGCTTTTTAATGTAAACACTGTCTTTTCAGAGAAAAGGCAGAGTTAACATTACTGTCTAGAAACACCTCTAGTAGCAGTCAGTCAGACAGCCACCAGAGGTGCAGCACTGATATTCGGCGCCTCCACGCTCTGCAAGGAGACACTGAACACTCCCCAAAGAAATGCATTGATTCAATTCATCTCTATGAGCAGATGCTGATTGGCGCAGCACATGCGTAATAGTCTCCAAATGCTGTACTATGGGAAAGCATTGGATTGGCTAAGATCATCACATTTGATGATCTCAGCCAAGGAAGCGGAGTGGGGGTGGGGCCACCTGCAACAAGATCAGCACGGCGCTGGAAAAATTGTGAATTTAGACACCTTTTCAAAGGGAGGCAAGAAGGACAGGGCATCTAGACTCAGTTTTTACTACTATAGTGCCAGGAATACACATTTGTATTCCTGACACTAAAGTGTTCCTTTAACCCCCTTAAGGACCAAACTTCTGGAATAAAAGGGAATCATGACATGTTGCACATGTCATGTGTCCTTAAGGGGTTAAGGATACATTTCACATTTTTTGTATGTCTATTTAAACACAATCAAGCCTTGCTTTAGTATTTCTTAAACGACTTGAAAAAGGCCACACTTAGGAGACAAATATATTTGTGTAGTTTTTTTCTTCTCCAATATTATTCATATTATTTATTACTACTACCATAAAATAGAAAATAACAGCGGTTATTTAACAACTGTGCTTAATAATTTGATTAAATAAGTCAGTTTTCCAAACAATACTTGTTGGTTTAAGTTGCTGGGACAATAAGTCACTCAATTCTAAGTGAAGATTGCAGTTACAAAACCCACATGAACCTAGCATGAGTCAAAAATATTGCTGCAGAACAATGATGAATGGAGTGTTTCTATTATGACAGTTTGTCACCTGTCTATAATTAATGATCCTGCATTCCTATTTCTCTTACAGCTCTATTTTCTCTGCCATGGACTATTGACTATAGCTTCCGTAAAACACGCTTGCCATGGGGGAGGAAGGAGTGTGTGTGTGTGTGTGTGGGGAGGGGGGCTCGGGGGGAAGGGAAGGTGGAGGGGATAGCAGCAGTTACCTGAATGCAAAGGGTAATAACCTTGCCCCAAGCCCAGCTATTATATCTCATCACCTTCAAACTACATATATCATTTAAAGGTACACTATAGTCACCAAAACAACTTAAGTTTAATGAAGCGGTTTTGGTGTATGGATCAATACAGCATCCCCTGGCTGTGACTGACAAAGCCTGCATGAAAAAGTTCAATTTTGAATCATATGTTAACTTACTTTAGATGTTTATCATAGTGAGTCTCTTTTAAAGGCAATTCTAGAGGTCAATATATACAGTCATTAAATGGTCACTAAATCTACCCCTTTATTTTCAGTTATTCCACCTGATACTTCTTATCTTATTCACTCAAGTAAGAATTCAAAATTAATTTTAATTGTAAGGGAAAATAGCAAAACTGGAAACATGTTCGAAGTCAGCTAATCTTCCAGTATGGCTACCTTGTGTGAAATGTTACAATTATTGTGAATTAATTTTGAATTCTCTCTTTAGTTAATGAGCTTGTTGGTGTCTAATTAACCATTTTACCTGTAGAAGTGACAGAAATCACCTTCATGCCATCTGTATGCCAATAATACCTGGCATCCCAGGATTATGAAGTAGAAAGTTAGAGAGCTGGTTTGTTATAATATTCAACGATGATTACATTTCCTGTTGGAAAGTCTTTTTGCACAATGCAAGAACAAATATATTTTAAATATGCCCCCCCAAAAATCCTGAATAATGTGTGCAATACAATGAACTTTAAAAATTACATAATATTCCTTTGAAAGCAGTATTCTTTGAAAAAGCCATTACTGCAGTAATTTCAAACACATTTCATTCTTATGGAAATATATTACTCTATGCACATATCTATTATAGGCTATAGGGAATATGTCATTCTGTTTTGCATAGCGAAATCATACGTTTTGCTCTACACAGTCAGTATATGACCCGTGAATTTGGTATTAATTGTTTTAGAAATGTAATGTTCCGAAATCGGTTAAAAGTCTCCACTGCTAATTTAATGGAGTAATTTTAATAGACATCTATTAAATGTTCCTAGTTAAATTACCATGATGGACTTTTAATGAATGTTAGAAGAAGATAAGATTTTTTTTTTTTTTAAATGATCATTTTCATATATTTTGATTTAAAGTATACTTTTTTTCATTGTACTTCTTGTAATGTGCTAACCTAATTGAAATTAAAGACATGTACAAATGCTGTCTAATGATATTCCTGTACTGTTCATTTACAACTCGTATCTACTTAGTAATACGTGCGTAGTAATATGCAGGGCCGGATTAACATAGGGGCTGATGGAGCTGCAGCTCTAGGCCCATGGAATAGGCCCATTTTTTTTTTTTTTTTTTACACACTACTCTTAGGTTTGCCACCTGACTGGTATTTTACTGGCACAGACGGTATTTGAGGCTGTCTGGCCGTGCCAGTATTGCGGTAATACCAGCAATACAAATGAAGGTATTTTTTCTCTGAATAAATGGAGATTACTCTGCAATACCAGCACCGGCCAGTAGGGGTCACTGTGTGTGGAGAGAGGCAGGTATAGGAAGTTACAGCATATCCCTACCTCTCTCTACTACTCACTGATCCATGAGGGAGCAGCAACACAGCACAGAGTCCAGACAACAGCTCTACAGTAAGTGAGGTATGGGGGGAAAGATAGTAGGGACACATGGGGACACTGAGACACATGGGGACACTGAGACACTAGGGGACACTAAGGGACATATGGGGACACTAAGGGACTAGGGGACACAGACACTAGGGGACACTGAGACACTAGGACATATGGGGACACAGACACTGGGAGACCTGGGAACACAGACACTTGGGGACACTGGAAAACATGGGGACACTGAGACACTAGGGGACACTGGGACACATGGGGATGCTGAGACACATGGGGACGCTGTGAGACATAGGGACATTGGGAGACACTGAGACATTGGGACACAGAGACACTATGTCCCCAATTCTCCCAGTGTCCCCATGTCCCCCAGCCAGTGTCCCTAGTGTCTCAGTGTCCCCAAGTCTCCCAGTGTCTGTGTCCCATGTCTCTCAGTGTGCCTAGTGTCCCCATGTGTCCCTATATGTCCAAGTGTACCCATGTCTATGTCCACAACTGTCCCCATGTCTCCCAGTGTCCCCAAGTGTCTGTCTCCCAGCCAGTGTCCCCTAGTCTCCCAGTGTCCCCTAGTCTCCCAGTGTCTGTGTTCCCATGTCTCTGTGTCCCTAGTGTCTTAATGTCCCCAAATGTTTCAGTGTACCCATGTCTCTCAGTGTCCCCAAGTGTCTGTCTCCCAGCCAGTGTCCCCTAGTCTCCCAGTGTCCCCTAGTCTCCCAGTGTCTGTGTTCCCATGTCTCTGTGTCCCTAGTGTCTTAATGTCCCCAAATGTTTCAGTGTACCCATGTCTCTCAGTGTCCCCAAGTGTATGTCTCCCAGCCAGTGTCCCCTAGTCTCCCAGTGTCTGTGTTCCCATGTCTCTGTGTCCCTAGTGTCTTTGTGTCCCAAAATGTTGCAGTGTCCCCATGTCTCCCAGTGTCTGTGTTCCTAGTGTCTCAGTGTGCCTAGTGTCCCCATGTCTCCCAGTGTCCCTATATGTCCCAGTGTCTCCATGTCTATGTCCACAACTGTCCCCATGTCTCCCAGTGTCCCCAAGTGTCTTTCTCCCAGCCAGTGTCCCCTAGTCTCCCAGTGTCTGTGTTCCCATGTCTCTGTGTCCCTATATGTCTTAGTGTCCCCAAATGTTTCAGTGTCCCCATGTCTCAGTGTCTGTGTCCCTAGTGTCTCAGTGTCCCCATTTCTCCCAGTTTCCCTAAATGCCTCAGTGTCCCCATGTCTCCCAGTGTCCCCATTTCTTTTTTGTTCCCGGGTCTCTCAGTGTCCCCATGTCTCTCAGTGTCCCCGGGTCTCACTGTGTCCCCAGTATCCTAGTGACATGGGGACACACTGAGACATTGGGACACTGGGAGAAATGGGGGCACTGAGACACTGGGAGACTAGGGGACTGGGCGACATGGGGACACTGACACTGTGATACATAGGGACACTGAGACACTGGGTGACTTGCGAGACTGAGACACTGGGAGACAGGGAGACATTGGGAGCAATCCATCTATACAGCAGAATCAAACTGTGAGTAGTTTGTTTGTGATTTTACAGAATTTTCTCTGATGTCACTCCTTGTATTATACAAATGATTAAGGCTGTTATTTTTTCAAAAGAAAGGTGGCAACCCTAACTACTCTTCACATACTCTTGCTTAAAGGAGCACTACAGGGTCAGGAACACAATCATGTATTTCTGACCCTATTATGTTAAAACCACCACCCTGGCCCCTTCTTGCCTCCTTAAGTATAGTAAAATATAACTTGTATTCAAGTCTGCAGCTGCTGGCTCTGCCTCTGAACTAACTGTCTGCTGACATCATCAGAAGTGGTGGTCTGAGCAAATTACAATACTTGCCCATAGGATTGGCTGAGACTGTTAACTAGGCAGATCAGGGGCAGAGCCAGCACAAGTCCAACATAGCCCTGGCCAATCAGCATCTCCTCATAAAGATAAATTGAATCAATGCATCTCTATGAGGAAAGTTCAGTGTCTGCATGCAGAGGGTGGAGACACTGAATGGCAGTGCTGCACACTAGGCAGTACTGCCCCAGGAAGCACCTCTAGCACCCATCTAAGGAGTGGCCAGTGGAGTTATTTTCTCTGAAAAGACAATGTTTACTGCAAAAGGCCTGAATGGAATGATTCTACTTACCAGAACAATTACAATAAGCTGTAGTTGTTCTGGTGACTATAGTGTCCCTTTAAGTTTGGAAGCTTAAGAGGGATGTATGGGAACAAAACCTGTGTGGACTGGCTGACCATAAAATTAATTGAGGTAATGCTGTTGGTCTCTCTAACATTGTGGTATGTCCCCTCCTTTCTTCTACACTCACTACATACATCTTTTCTCTGTCTCAGACTGTATACCAGGAACTTCTGCCTGCTAGTAAGAAGATAAGGAGACAAGTGGACCAGCGAGTGCTAGGGGACAGTCCTTAGAAAGCATGGAGTGAGCGCATCATTAGACGCATTTATGTCAAGCTCAGAATGCTGCCAGCATAGTATGCCCTTAGTTGGCCAGCCTGCAGGATTGGCGGGCAGCCTGACATGCATTCATGCCAGGCTGTCCTTCAAATTCTTTGGACAGACATGCCCCCTTTTTGGGCATGTTCTCCCCTTTTGGCAGGTCTGGTGACGTGATTCGCACCAGTGGCCCACCCTTTTACCCCGCCCATTGACTTCCTGCTTCACTGGACACTGCTGTTGGGGGGTATGGATTTACTTGAAAGATGAAAGCATAAATTAGAGAGAGATTAGCATAGAGTATGTGTTTTCTTATAGCTGCATCCTATGAGTTTCCCTCCAACACCATCTCCATCAGATACATGACGCTTGGGAGGTATGACCGTTTTAGTGTTTTTGGTCGATAAGATTCTGTAAATAGGCCCATCATAATTATCAGCACCAGGCCCACTGGGCTCTTAATCCGGCCCTGGTAATATGTGATACTTAGTGTAGTCTGTTCATGGTAGTAGTATTTGCTAGACTTGTGCAATCAGTTTAAAACAGATTGTGATTTGTCTAATGTTGGCTGATTGGAGGCTCTTTTGGATTCTATAATTCTGATGCGCTATATGGACGTATCACAAAAAAAAAATGAAAACAATGTGTTTGATTCATGATTCCAAAAAAGATATAATTGATGGGGAAAAAAGATGATTGACGGTTAGGGAAACAGCCACTAAATGTTCATATTATCCATAGATCAAGTAAGAAGTGACAATAAATGTATATATATATAGGAAATATATAATATATAAACATGGACTGCTCTTCCTTTTCCCCTCTTTTGGTTACTTCTTCTTCTTCTTGAATTTGTGAACAAAATTGTGGAAAAAAAAGCCTGCCGGTATACTGCAATATATGTACATAATAGTTATAATACACTGGTCAACCACAACATTAAAACCACTGACTGGTGAAGTGAATAACATTGATTATATCAATACAATGGCACCTGTCATGGGGTGGGTTATATTAGACAGTAAGTGGACTGTCAGTTCTTGCAATTCATATGTTGGAAGCAAGAAAAATGGGCAAGCGAAAATATCTGAGTAACTTTGACCTATATTTGAGTCAAATAGTGTTGGCTAGACTACCTGGTCAGAGCATCTCCAAAATATCAAGTCTTATGGGGTATTCTTGGTTTGCAGTGGTTTTTACTTATCAAACATGGTGCAAGGAAGGAAGGACAACCGGTGAACCAGTGTCAAAATCATGGGTGCCACTGATGCATGTGCAGAGCGATGGCTAGCCCACCTGGTTTGAAGAGCAACTGTAGCTGAAATTGCTGAAAAACGTAATGCTGGTCAAAATAGGAAGGTGTCAGAACACACAGTTCATCGTAGTTTTCTGTGTATGGTTATGTGTAGTCGCAGACCGGTCAGAGTGCCCACGATGACCCCTGTCCACTGCCGAAAGTGCCTTTAATGTGTATGTGAGCATTAGAACTGGACCCTGAAGCAATGGAAGAAGGTTGTCTGGCCTGATGAGTCACATTTTCATTTAAAACAGGTGGATGACAGGGTGCCTGTGCAACATTTACCTGGGGAAGAAATGGCAACAAGATGTACTATAGAAAAAAGGCAGTCCAGCGGAGGCAGTGTTATGCTCTAGGCAATATTCTGCTGGAAATGTATGTGGGTCCTGGAATTCATGTGGGTGTTACTTTTACATTTACCATCTACCTAGAGATTGTGGCAGACCACTTACATACCTTCAAGGCAGTGGTGATCCCTTGTGGCAGTGGTCTCTTTCAGCAGAATAATCCACCCTGCTACACTGCAAACATGGCTCAGGAATGGTTTGAGGAACATCACACAGAGTTCAAGGTAGACCTAAATGAAATTAGGCGAGTAGTTTTAATGGTGTTGTTAATCACTGCATGTTTATATTTTACAGCATACTGATTGGCCCATTTAGAAATTCTAATAATTTTTCCTGAATACAGAAAATGTAGTTTGCATGAGAGAAATTCATCAGAACCGAAACACCATGTCAAATAATTTTAGATCACATGAATTAAATGTTTTTTTTCAGCTGAACCAATATTTTGTTGCCATTCACAAGTTTCATAATTACTAGCAACTGAGTTAGCATTATTATTTACTTAAAGGGACACTCCAGGCACCAATTCAACTTCAATGTATTTTATAGATGTTGGCCTCATTAATATGCTGCATTTTTTGCATAAAGCTGAACAAGGAATAGAGCAGCGCTAAACAAACTAAGAACACTAGTATGGGAGATAATAGGGGAATCCCTCCAACCGCTAAGAAAACTAGAACAAGTCAAACAACAATATACAGGTAGCGCCAAGAAAAATACTCCAAACACAATAGTATATAATAATAAGAGCAATAAAATCAAAAAGAGCAATAGAAAACCCACAGGATATAAAAAGAGTCCACAATAAAACTTGAAAGAATAAAATATACCAAATAGTACGGCACAGTCTCAAAGGTGGCAATAGATCTTCTAGTCCTGGTATGGAACTTTCTTGGTAGCTTTGCTTAATAGCAGTATATGAAAGGAAGCAAAAACAGAGGCAAACCAATAGTGCAATATGGTAGTACGTGGTAGGACAAACAACACTTAGATAAGATGTCAACTCACATATGGTAGAGCTATAACCAGCTCTCGGTAAAACAGCATGCAGTGGTATATAATCCCCACTTGCAGGATATCCCTCTGGTTTTGGTACACAGTAGAATGATGGTAAATCACAACTGGATAACGATGAGGTAGATCATATGGAATGACAAAAAAAGTAGCCAATAGTCCTCTCTATATAGATAGGTAGATAGGTAAGTATCAGTAAGGTAAATAAAAATGTATTTACAATAGAGTGAGCTGACTAACTGCTCTATGTATCAAGCCTGGGTGGTGTAATCACCATCAAGGATTTCTTTGGTTGGTTGTCCACAGTAGGTAATGGGTCCAGATGTCAAGTAAAAGTGTAAAAATAAATAATAATAATAATAATAAGTACTAAAAATATATGGCTAAAAGGCAGGTAGTGAGTTAGCCAAAATACTTTATTTAACAACAGCATAAAAACCACAACGCGTTTCTCCCTTTAGGGCTTTCTCGAGTGGTAAAAACAGATACCTGACAATATAGACCTTGGGTTTATATAGGCTTTAAAACACTTAATTTTGGCACCAAAATGACATAATTAATCACATGACCACAATTGCATGGCTATGGCTAATAAAAATAAATAAATACAAATATTTTTAACACACATAACTTTAGGGCAGGTGTAGGCACTTCATATGTTTTGGACTACACCTCCAATGATGCATTGTTAGTATTAAGAATGTCATAGCATCATGGGAGATAAAATCCACAATATCTGGAGTGCCAAAGGTTGCCTACCCCTGCCCTACATGATTATCTACTAAATACTGAATACATAATTATCATATTTACTAAAGCCAATTCTGGTTGGAATTCGGTCAACGCTTATGAATTTGTAACAGTTGACCAGATGAATGGGATACCTGGTTTAAAATGAGTGCTTTTTACTTCTGAACACTATTACAAAGTAGAGAACTATAGAATATTTACTACCTCCCCCAAAAAACGAGATATCTACCTACCCACTCACCCTTACAATAGTGAGAAGGGCCTAATAAATCTAATGTCTTCATACCTTCAGAGGTCTTCTTTCTTCTTAAGTCTTCTTTCTTCAGCTCAAAAAGGCCAAATACAATTCATTTTATATACTGAAACTAAATATAAAATAAAATAAAATAAATAAAATAAAAAGAGACCCAAATCGCAAACAAAATAAGAAACAAAAGGTGTCATAAAAAAATATTCCAAGTGTGCCCTGCGAGCGCTCTGCGCCAACTTCAAGGTGGGAAAAACACCTTTAGAAAAGGTTTTCTCATGTTTTTAAATTTCATTGTGAGTGTTTTGATGTGTCCAGACTAAATTCAGGTTTTGATCCTGCTCTGCAAACTCCGAACATTGTTAAAAATTGTGAATAATGTTAGGATTTTGTAGTATGAATTGCTTCATAAAGAACCAATTTTTTTTCCTCATTCGGCATAGAGCAAGCCTGACTTTAGTAAATAGATCCCTCCTAGAGCTTATAGAATATACAGAGAATATCATAAAAAGAGTACCAATTCTTCAGGCAAAAATGCTACATTCTGATGAAAATATAGGGACAGGTTAGCGTATCACAACCAGGCTGTTATTGCTGTTTAGAATGGAATTGTGCTTTATAGTGTGGTAGTTTATTTTCCATATTTCATTGCAGAGCACAGTTATGTGTGTGCTGGTAAGAGAACCCTTTTTTTAATTGCTAAACTGCTTCTACATGGTTTGTCAAAAAATTAAATATTCAGATCTAGAATGTAGCATAATTCTGTTTTGAATCCTTCCACTAGATGGGGAAAGAGAGCTCATAACGTAAATTCATATGGATTCCTATCCAGAAAACCTAGCTTCTAATGAATTAAGATGCCTGGACCCCTAACTTTCTGCCTATTATCACCATCCTACAATGATTGGAGATTTGTCTCCAATTTTTCAGGTAACTAATTCCCAACATATTGTAACTCAAATTGTTGTATACTACAATTATGTCTTAAAACTTAAAGGAACACTATAGTTGCCCAAAGAATACCCGTTTTGATAGTTTAATTATATAACTGACTGCTTTGTGACCCTTGCAACCCCCCTTTTAACGTTTAAAATGTAGTCTAAATACCCCTTTTCTTACCTTATTTCCAGCGCTACATCACCGATCTTGCAGCCTTCGTCTACACCTCCAGCGTGGTCATCGGGTTTGCTGACTCTCTTCTCCGCTTTCCTCCAATTAATTTCCTCTCATAGGAAATAATTGCTGGCGAAAAGCGCATTCGCATCCAGCGCAGTGCTCAGCCAATCAAACTCTTCTCATAGAGATTCATTGACTACAATGAATCTCAATGGGAAACACCGCGCATGTGCACACACACATTAGATCTCTCTCTCTCTCTATATATATATATATATATGTATATGTATATATATATATAGAGAGAGAGATATGTGTTTGTATATAAATATGTGTGTGTATATGTATATATATATATATATATATATATGTATATATATATATATGTCCTGACGAAAGCCTGAGGGGATCAGGCTGAAACGTTGACACTTTGATGTTTTAGCAAGGAAAATAAAAGTTAATTTTTATAAGGACCCTGGAGTGCTATCTTTGGAAGTTTTTTTGTATTTTGGCTGACAAGCACCGGGCATTGAACAACTGGACAGGTGGAGTGCAAGATCTTTTGGTTTTATATATATATATATATATATATATATATATATATATATATATATATATATATATATATATAAATATATACACATACATACACAGACACACACACACTCTCAAACACACTTATACATGCATACATATATGTCCCAAAGACATAAAAAGAATAATATAAACTATAGATTTTCATTAACCCATCACCATAAAAATGGACAAACTATGTAATTGTATATAATTGTGTGTACATATATATATATATATATCAATATATATATGTTTGTGTATCTATATTTCTATAATTCTGTATAAATGTATAGGTGTATATATAAATATATACACATACACACACACACACACACTTAAGCTGTGTTGCTGTGGATGCTGGAACACAATTCAATGTCCTACTAAGCCACCTTTCACCTTTTTCAATTGCATTTCTATACACTGTCTATCCTTCTAAGGTGCAAGGGAGATGTTTCGATGCTCTGGGTCCCCTGGCATCCCCGTTATTCACCTCAGCAGGAGTGGCACCCCTCTACTATCTTGCATGGCCTGCACCAACTCTGTATGTCCATGCATGTCACCCTCTCCCACCTTCAATTCAATTTCCAACAGACAATTTTCCTTCATCCATGTTGACTTGCAAGGGAAATGTCTGGTTGTGCAAGCTCACCTTGCATCGCCCTTTGCATCTCAACATGATATCTCTCCCCCCTAATAATATCTATCAGTCTCCAAACTGTCTGGCCCTAGCATGAGGATATGGAAAACAATTCACTATCAAACACTATCTGATCTTCAATAAAATTTACAAATGCCAATGAATAGACCTTACTTCCCCCATCCATGTTGATTTGTAAGAGAAATGTCTGTTTTTAAAAAGCTCACCTTTCATTACCCTTTGCATGTCATCAGCATATCTCTACCTCCAGTCCCCTCCCACATACTCACACTAATTTCTAACAGTCTACAAGCTGTCTGTCCCTAGCATGAGGACAAGAAAAACAATTTCCTTTCTTGACACACTTATCTTCAATTTATTTTAAAATGCTATAAAAGCAAGGTCCTTGCTACTGAGGAGAAGGGGGTTTGCTTGAACGCTCTGGGTCCTCTGGTGTCTCCATTTTTCACTTCTGTAAGAGCGTCTCATCTACACCATCTTGCAGAGTCAGCATCAACTCTGTCTGGCCCTGCATGTGGTGGGTGCTGGAACACAAGTCAATGTCCTACTCTTCCACCTTCAATTCCATTTGTTAATTAATTTTAAGAAATGGTTTTACCTGCCTCTTGAAATGTGGGAAGACTGGACTCTTTAATGCCAGCAATAAACAATGTCTGGTCAAAAAAATAAAAAGTAAATTAATTTTTTAAGGTAATAGTAATGTTTCTTCTTTTGCTTGTTTTATTGATGTCATCTTTTAATTAAAAGATCATAGTTCTGATACACATTGTGAAAATGATGCGGACATCCAACAGATGGTAAGTTGACATGTTATCAAGATTTTTGTAATATGAATTTCCCCCAGTGCAATAAAGATTAAAAGATCACATAAGTCAACCAGGTTTTATAAACGTGGAGGTAATCATTGGCCTTTGAGACAAAAGGCAATATTTTGCATTGATGGATAAAAAGGACCACTGCACCTCCTCTCAATTCAGTTACATTAGGTTGCCTGGTGGACGTTTGTGGTTTATTAAAAAAATTATGCTGGATGGATTTTAACTTTCACAATTTATTCACAATACATCATAGGATTAGTACTAATTCTCTTGTGTTTACGAATATCTAATATTTATTAAAAAAAATATATATTTATAGATAGCAGAAATTTTTCAAGGAACATCATCAACATACAGTTGATCCTTAAATTATGAACAGTATGACCTGGGATCCACCTGCACTGCAAGTAACCAACGAGGAAAATACAACATGTTCATCGCCAAGATCACGGAGAAGAGTTGGAACAGCAGAATGGTGTATATGTGGAAATTGTATGCCGATGCCAAGTGAAGAAGAAAGTGTTTGCTGCCGGGAGATAGGTGGCATTGTAGATATGCTACATGACCAACACACTTGAATTTGCAATCTTGAATATCTACATGATCAACTATCTTCCCGGGAACACGTACTGTCTCCATACAGATGTGGTCTGAGCTACGTAAGAGCCACTAGATTCTGTTCTCCTGAACAAATGACATTGAAAGGTGAGTCTATAATAAATCTTACAAAACAAAGGAAACAGCGCTAAAATAAACCAACACTACAAATATGGAAAGTAGGAGGCAGCAAACCTGGGGATAGGACTCCCTCTTGGCCCTACAGACAAAGGTAATACACAAAACAAGACAAATGAAGGTTGCGCCAAAGCTGGCTGTAGTCCGGCTAATATGAACACAGTCCAAAATAGTGAAAAACAAAGTCCAAAGTAATATAAAACAAACTCTTTAGTGGAGCCTAATGGGGTATCAACGGCCTATGTAGAGGGATATTCTCTGTGTGGCTCAAACGGAGACAGCTTTCCAGGAGAAAAGGGTAATAGTGCAAATTCGTCAAGTAAAAAGGTGGGATAGCAGGAAGAAGAAGTCTATGGTAGTCCTACTCTCGTGTAGTTGAGCTAAACTAACTCTAGTGTGGATGGCGTACAGCAGTAGAATCACCGCTTATGGGATACGTAGAAGTGTTGGTCTTTTTGTCCGTATGTGGAAATAAAGACAGACGAGAGGGCAGTACGTCTAGTAAAGATGGTATAACAACAATAGAGACTAATATAGTCCTACTCACTTGCAGTAGAGCTGGAACCATCTCTAGTGTGAATGGCGTACAGCGGTATAATCCCTGCTTGTAGGATACGTGTAGAGTGGCAAGTCTTGTATAAATATATAGATCATATGTATAAAATAGTATATAAGGAGTATATAAAATAAAATGGGTACTCACATATGATTGAGCAGACGAACTGCTCAATGACTTGGGCTCAATGACTTGGGCGTAAGTGGTATAATCCCCACCTAGGATATCTTGGAGTAATACTCAGCAGGAAGGATAAAAACAGGATACCAAGCAAAAATAAATAAATAAAATTATAGATAAAAGTTGTTAGATGACTACAGTGTTCCTTTAAATAGGGCAATGGCTATTGAACAAGAACAAACCAATAGGCACTTATATAATATTTACCTAAACAACTTAGCTTAATGAAGCAGTTTTAGTGTATAGATCATGCTTCTCATGTTTCACTGCTCAATTCACTGCAATTTAGGAGTTAAATCACTTTGTTTCTGTTTATACAACCATTGTCACACCTCCCCTAGGATTGACACAGCCTGCATGAAACAAACTGTTTTCACTTTCAATCAGATGTAATTTACCTTAAACAATTGAGAAAGCCATCATAGGTGAAACACGTTGTGGTTATTGTAATATTTTATTTTGTATTCTTAATTGAGACTGGAAGAAGAGCATTTTGTTTACAGCAGCAACAACGTTTCTTTACAGTAAGAATAATAAAGATGTTTAATAATCTACTCAAAAAAGGCTTTTCTTATGAGATTCTGTATATATTTTTTTAAAAGGTATGGATAGTTATTTTTTTTGAAAGACAGGTTATTTAAGGATTTAATTGGCATGCACATGAACAGGATGTTGATCCAAGGAGAAATCTGATTGATAATATGGAGTCAATAACGTTTTTATTCCATTTCGTAGCATAACTGGCCATTGCTTCAGCTTCGGTATCCCCCTTCCCCCCTTCTGTTAGATCAACAGCGTACAAGATGTGTTAAAATGTGTATTTTTTCAGCCAGAATTATTATATTACTATGTAATAATCAGAACAGTACTAAACCTTGCATGACCCTCATCTGCTACAGAACTACCCATCATATTAAAGGATTACTCCTAGCAGCTTGACCACTTCAGTGATTTAAAGTGGCCACGGTGCTTGGAATATGTATGTAAAGTTATAAAACACTGCACATACTGTTCAAAGCATACCTCCACCTCCAGAAGTGTCATTAGAGTGCCATTAACAACCCATGTAAGTTGCTTATTTTTATTTATTTTTTTCCCTTTTGATGAATGGGGAGAGGACCAGGACTGCAAAGGTTACTCTAACCATGTGTTTTATTAAAAAAAATAAAAATAAAAAAAATAAAGTTTTGTTTGGAGCAACCCCATTAAGGGCATAATTTTGTCAAACCTAAAATTGTATCATGCCATGTAACATCAGTTCATTGCTACAATGACCACTGAGAACCCTAGTGCTATGCAAGGAGGAGACGTACGTAAATAAGCATTTATTATTTTCGGCATATATAGCATTTATCTGAATCGGGGTGCTGATCCCCTTTTCTGCACATATCAAATAAGCTCTATGTAAAAATCAATTAATTCCTTTACAAAAGAAACAATTTTATTGCATATTGTTAATATTATTATGATAGTTTTTAATGAATTATATGACTATTTTTAGATAAGTGCTATTTACAGTTTTGTTTTTAAAAATATGAGCCAAACTGTATCTGATTTGGTAATCTAATTTAGAACTTTCTGTTAATCCTAGGACATCTTTCATCAACAAGCTATTTTTTTTTATCACTGCCCCTGAATTGCTTCAACTTGAATACACATTCCAGTACAAAAGACACATTTACGTTAAAATTGCATTTGCAATATCCACAATCCATTTTAATGTACTTGGTATTTATTTTCTTTCTTGTATGCTACTTAATAAATAGATCGTGGTACAGAGGATTGTGCTAATGGTGTGTAGGGCTGAAGATGTTTTTTGTAGAAGATGACACTTCTTTTTATATCTCATCTGTTTTCTAAATAAAACATTAGGAAGAGCATTAAATTAATTGTATAAAGTATTCACAATATTTGCAGTTCCATTGCAAATTCTGATATTGCAAATAATAATTTCGGTTGAGTACCAGCAATTCATAAGTGATTATAATATACCAGTATGGTGTATTTTTATAAAGAGAACATGCACACACGCACGCACGCAGAGTTTGCTTGAAAGCAGACTGTTAAGTAGGCTCTTTCAAGTAGGAGTTAAAAAATCAGGAGTTCCTTGGAGACTGGTTTGTATACTGTGGAGAGTGGTTTGTATTTGTTTGTTTAATTTGCTTAATCAGCAAGGGTTAAAACATTTTTTTTTTGTGTTTTGTTTTTTCCCCTCCTTTGTTCTACTGCTTGGTTAATTGGGGGAGTATTGCTTAATTTTCACCTGTGTGGGATTTGTATTCCCATATAAGCACACCGTTAACTCACCGAGCTTGCTCACATTTGCTTGAAAGCAGACTTTGTTAACCCCTTAAGGACTGGACTTTTTTTGCGATGTTGTACATTTGCGACCAGGCATCTTTTTGACACTTTTGTGGTGTTTGTGTTTAGCTGTAATTTTCCGCTCTCTCATTTACTGTTCCCATACAAATTATATATTGTTTTTTTCAGGACAAAAGGGGCTTTCTTTACATACCATTATTTATATAATCTCATCTAATTTAATTTAAAAAAAATGAAAAAATATGATGAAAAATTGAAAAAAATACACGTTTTTTGAATTTTATGTGAAAAATCTTTTACTCATCTACAAAAGCGAATGAAAAAAACTGCTAAATAGATTCAAAATGTTGTCCTGAGTTCAAAAATACCCAGTGTTTACATGCTTTTTGCTTTTTTTTTGCATGTTATAGGGCTATAAGTACAAGTAGGATATTGCGGTTTCAAAACATACATTTTTAAAATGTATCAATAGTGACATTGTAACACTGTTATCTGTCATAAATTGCTAAATAACACCCCACATGTACATATTTTTTTAAAAGTAGACAACCCAGGGTATTCAATATGGGGTATGTCCAGACTTTTTTAGTAGCCACTTAGTCGCAAACACTGGCCAAAGTTAGCGTTCATATTTGTTTGTGTGTGAAAAAAGTAAAAAACTAAATTGAACGCTAATTTTGGCCAGTGTTTGTGACTAAGTGGTTACTAAAAAAGACTGGACATACCCCATTTGCAATACCTTGGGTTGTTTTCTTTTGCAAATGGTATGCCATCATGGGGGTAATTCTCATTCCTGGGCTACCATACGCTCTCAAAGGCAACCTAACCAACCTGGCCATTTTCAATGTAAAATATTTGACCGATATATTTGACCCTGTAACTTTCAAAAACGCTATAAAACCTGTACATGGGGGGTCCTGTTCTACTCAGGAGACTTTGCTGAACACAAATATTAGTGGAAATGTATCACAACAATTATATCATCAGTAAAAGTGCTGTTTGTGTGTGAAAAATGCAAAAAAATTCACTTTCACTGACAATATCATCGCTGTGATATGTTTTACTGTTTTGAATCACTAATATTTGTGTTCAGCGAAGTCTCCCGAGTAAAACAGTACCCCCCATGTACATGTTTTAGGGTGTCGTAGAACGTTACAGGGTAAAATACAGTGATAGCAAATTAAATTCTCTGGTCTTTCGGCCTGGGTTGGCAGGCAGGTCCCTTAAATTGCAATCAATAAAATAACTTAATTATGTAAAAATATTACCTAAATACGCACGTAGAATTTAAATATATATGCATATTTATATATTTGAAGTCTACGTGTATATTTATATAATTATTTATGTAATTTTGTATATCGACATATGAATAGTTCGCATTCTTTTTATTTATTTAAATATACATAGATATATATACAATTTCATTCTAAGTGTATTTTGATATAAATATATATATATTAATATCAAAATACAGTTAGAATAAAATTTCGTATAGATATATAATTTTTTTTCAATTTTTTATTATTATTTTTAATTTTTTTAATTTAATTTAAATTATTTATTATTCGTATTTTATAATAATATATATATACAATATATAGTTATTATATATATTATATATATATGTGTGCAAATTAATTATAAGTGTATTTTTATATTAATATATGTACATATTAATATAAAAATACACTTAGCATGACATTATATATATGACATATAGACATATATTATATAGGTATAATATATGTCTATATATCATATATATACACATATATAATAATATTATTATTTTTTATTAACTATAACTTTATTTTTTTTTTATGATTTTACACATGCAGGGAGACTGCCTGTCAGCACAGACAGTCCCCCTGCAGGCAGAGACTAGGACACCTATTGTGACCATGTGGTCGCCCTGTTGGGCGATCACATGGCCCCAGGGGTCCTAAACCGCCATGGGGAGACTGTCTGGGCTGCAGGCAGTCTCCCCACACCGGGAGCACCGCCGATCGCCGCCGGGGGAACGACGGCGATCGGGTAAGTACATTTTAAATTTAGGACGGTTCAGGACCGTCGTCGGTCGGCAACGCAAAAATGCCGATGACGGTCCTGAACCGTCCTGCGTCCTCAAGGGGTTAAGTAAGAGTTAAAAAAAAAACAGGAGTTGAAACTAACAAGGGGTTTAAACTAGCAAGGTCATTGTTTTACTGTCCTGTATTTGGTTACTGGGGACGAGTGCTAGCAAGATTGCTGGTTTGACTCAATGCACATCTTGTTGCATGTATGCATGCCTGGATGTACCTGTCCAGGGTCCATACCTATGTGACAGGTGTGTGCGCTTGGCTTCTCTGAAAGCTCAGATTGGAGAACTGGAGAAGCAAATTACTACATTGAGGGAGATCGACAATCTTGGGAGGAGTCTGCTGCTCACTGAGCAAAGATTAGTGGGGATAGGTAGTGGAGTGGGAGGAGATAAGATGGATGGAAGTGATGGATTGCACAATCACAGGAGAGGGTCTGCAGTGCTGGGGGACAGGATGGCTAAAAGGTTAAAGGAGATTTTAAATTAGTAGTAGGGGGAGGGTCATAGCAATCTACAAAATGTGACAGAAAGGACTTGGGAATTTTTATAGACAACAAACTATGCAGCAATGTGCAATGTCAATCAGCAGTGGCTAAGGCCAGTAAGATATTGTCATGCATGAAAAGGGTATTAATTCTTGGGATGAGAATATCATTTTGCCTCTTTATAAATCACTTGTAAGACCACATCTTGAATATGCTGTGCAATGTTGGGCACCTGCTCTAAAGAAGGATATTACGGCATTTGAAAAAGTGCAGAGGTGGGCTACAAAATTAATAAAAGGAATAGAACATTTTACTACGAAGAAAGGTCAACAAATTTAAACCTCTTTGTTTAGAAAAATGTCACCTTAGAGAGGATATGATAACATTATACAAATGTATCTGAGGTCAATACAAACCATTGTGTGGAAATCTATTCACAAACAGGGCTATACGTAGGACAGTAGGTCATGCGTTTAGACTGTAAGAAAGAAGATTTAGTCTAAGGCAAAGAAAAGGCTGTTTTTACCTGTGGAATAAGGATGTGGAATTCTATGCCTGAAGAAGTGGTTTTATCAGAGTCCATACAGAAGTTTAAACAGTAACTAGGTGCATACTGGAAAAAAACTGAATATCCAATGATATACTCTTTCAACTGTAGGGCAATCGTTTCTTGATCCAAGGATAAATTTTTTTCCTACTTTGCAAAATTGGAAGTGCTTCAAACTTGTTTTTTTCCATCTTTTGGATCAATAGCACAAAAAAAAAAAAACCAAATGTGAGGAAGGCTTAATGGACACATGTCTCTTTTCAGCCTATGTAACTATGTAACTATGTAACAAACACACACACATATATGCACATATACATGTTAAACCTAACTCAATGTATTTTTCTACTTATTCTCTAAAAAAATCAAATTATACACTTGATGTGTTATTAACTGTAAACAACATTTGTTTATCATATTTTGTAATCTCTTATTCCATGAAGCGGTTGTTTTACCAGTGCAGAAAATTACTCAGATTTCACATCCTAGTTCTTCAAAGGAGAATAGAGTTGTCTATGTTATAATGTTTTAACTGCACAAATAGTCAAACAGCCACAATGAAGCCATTTAAATACATTGTTGTTTACAACACATATGAAAATATGAAATAGAATTCTCATGCGAGCCAGGTTCTCAATTTGTATGTGAAGACAAATGAGCTAAAGCTTCCATGATGATTTTAATTATGGAAAGTCACCGGTAAGGAGATTAGAAAAGAACGATATATTCTGAGCTTAAAATCCTTCTTCTCCTTTTGCTCTGCTATGACAGATATGAAAAATGTTTTGATGTGTACATTTTGTTGTTCATGTGCCTTGTTTCCTGCTTTGCATTATTTATCACCTGCAGATGGTATTCTAGAAGGATGTTATTACAGCGTTAACAATTTATATCCCAAACATGCAATAAATTACGGATATTAGAATATATTGCCTATTTTTTTTAAAGCGCTTGATATTTAATTACATTTGCTACCTATTTTAATGCCACTTACTATCTAGATAATGGTATAGTGCCAATCAACTGTAGTGCCGCATATTTCTCGTTGACACTTGCTTTCATGTTTTTTTGTGGTTTCGGAAGAGAAAATAAGAAAACACATTAAACTGCAGAGTCAGAATACAAATTGTATGAGTATTCTGTCTGAACCTTTGCCACAAAATGGATTATTGCAACATGTTTTTTTCTGCGTTGCTTAAGGTTTATTGCAATAATGCGATAAGAAGGGCTCTCAAATTGCAACAAAGTATTCAATGATTAAATAAGCACAACTCAAGAACTGCTATGTCAAAAATGTAACAGGAGAAGGACATGCAGATATAATTTATTATTCCTGTGTTTTAGCTTTTGTATATTTTATTGCTATTAATAATAGGTTTGAAATTAATCTTTGTTTTGTGATATATACTGCTTATTAATAAATACATTAATATATATATATATATATATATATATATATATATATATATATATATATATATATATTCCATATGAAAATCTAGAGCACTCTTAGGACTTCTTAAGCCCAACAAAAAGCTTCCTTTAAGCTAAGTTCACATATTGTGATTATTACATTTGTGACCAACATTTCGGCCCCTCTCTTAATAAAGGCTTGAATACAGAGCTTAAACGTTGCTCTAACAAATAAAAGTCTGCTCACTAGAATCGTTCAGAGTGCATTGGTGTTTATTATTTCAAAGTATTGTATTTGGGTTTCGCCAACCCAGCCCTGCTGCACAGAAGCTGGTTTATGCTTATAATGTTTGCGTTATCCTCCCTGGTCTTGGTGTTGGGATGGCCATGGGCCGAGGCTACCAGGGGAGATCAAAGATCAGGTAGGGGCTCCACAAATGGTGAGGAAATCAAATACTTATTTCACCAGCCAGCCCATGCTTAAAGCACCTCACACTATAGTCTATATCTGTCATAACCCACTTAATATTTTCAGAAATCAGAGATAGAAGTTTTTTTTGCCAAAGTTGTTAGATGATAACAGCTAAAGAAAATGAGGAAAGCTTTCCAAAAACAAAGATGAGTACTTTATACAATATGATATTGGGTTTAGATTAACAGCTGACTTTGAAATATCCATACAAAGATTAATAAAACAGTCCGTTTTATTCAACAGGTGATTCATTTGTAGATTTGTGCAGTCCAGAGGGGAGAATCCAAGAAAATAAAACAATGTCCAGAGCTGTATTGTTACAACGTTAACCAGAAATAGAAAATACTTTTACCGTGAGGGAGAATATAAAGAGTGTAGTCTGATTAAACAGTCTGGTTTGTTTCCAGGTAATCAGTCAAATCCAAGCGCAGTACAGAGGGGCAAAGCTAGAGGCACAATCCATTATCTAATTTGAGTAGTCAGGTAAGCCTAACTGTGGTTTTCTCAGATGGGGGGTCTAGGAGTTATTCCCAGGTCAATGGGAAAAAAATGGAGCAGATTGAGAACGTGGTCTGAGAGAAGACCCAATAAACTTTATAAGACTCAATAAGACTCAAAAATAGAGCAAGGTACTTGTTTATATAGGAAATTAAGCATTAATTGTTAAAATAAACATATCAATAGCAATATTACACATACCAATAGACACATGACAATATTTCCCATATATAGTAGCCATTATCACCCACACATACTGCAGTCCCTGTCTCCCCTCACACTTTATCCCCTATCCCAACATACACTACAGTCTCTAGCCACCCCACACCTTACACCCCCTATTCCTGCACACAGATAGAAGTCAGAGTCCAAAACTGCAACACAAAAGTATATATTTGTAGAAATTCATACCCAAGCTACTTAACTAAAAGCATTTTGACACTTTTCATTTAACAATTTTATCAGAAATCTGGTTTGAAGTATTAAATCTTCTGTTTTTTATTTCTCACACACACGTCTCACTACTGTAAACAGTCTATATTTGTATTCATATACTGTTCTCAAGTACAATGATATAACTTTGCTCCCACTTCTACCCCTAATCCAACTCCCAATCCAACCCCTAATCCAACCCTTAATCCAACCCCTCATCCAACTCTTAATCCAACCCCTTACCCAACCCGTAATCCAACCCATAATCCAACCCTTAATCTAACCCCTCATCCAACTCCTAATGCATGGAGACCTGAGTGTGATCTTTTCAAACCTTAGAGGTCTCACTCATCAACAAATAGATTTAAAGGACAATGTGCCATGCTCACTTTTAGTGCTGCACATAGTTAATCTGTAAGTCTAGGGCCACTAATTATGGCCCCAGTTGATAGATGGAACCCTTGGTATCCTGGTACCGGCAGGGATTTAACCTGCTTGTACTTTTAGTTCATGATGGTCAAGGGGTCACAGTGTAGACTGTCATGCAGTACTTAAGTATTAAAAGATATTGAGACTGATGCAAAATAATCTCTGCCTGCAATGTGTACCAAAAATGGTTAATACATCTTTATCTTATGTGCTTGTTCAAAGTTCTTACAATGGACATACTCAAAGATATATTCTTAATACTTTGTGAACACAGTGTGAGCAAGCCCTAAATTTACACTAAAGAAATAATGCTAAGGATCACACCTCCATTCAAATACATGGAGACCATTTGGTTGCAACTTTTGAGATAAATAAAAGCTTGCCATGATGCAGAAAATGCCTGTGAAAAATCAACTAAAGAACCAGTAAGTATTCACAACCCACCTGCTTATTTATTGTAATGGAACCACAATCTCCATGCCATCTCTAAGGACAAGAAAAAGACCCTTCATAGATGGTACCTACTAGCCTCTCTAAGAGCATCATCAGTACTATATATCCTAACCTTAGAAGAATAGAAGAGAGTATGGAAAAAAAAAGTGTTCATCTCCAGCTATTACAGCATTCTTTTCTGATTTTTTTTTCTTCCAAATGGTCTTTTGAATTAAATGAACACATTGAAGTAGTTATAGTGCCAGGAGGTCCCTGATGCTGGCTCACCTTTACGGTTAACCCCAAAATATTTGTTCCAGTGCTGGATCACTATGCCATCCTGTCCTCCTGTAATCAGAAATCCTAGATAATGGAAGGCTCCATCGTCCTCATGCAGGGGCACTGCTGATTGGCTCTGAGCCAATCATTAGCCCCCTATTCATAAAAAAAGGTACATCTATTTTATGAATGGGCAGCTCCTAATTGGCTGAGAGCAGGGCTAGACAATCTTCAACACTCCAGATGTTGTGGACTACATCTCCCCTGATACTTTGCCAGCATTATGGCTGTAAGAGCATTATTATTGTCAAAGACCGTGAAGGTCGAAACGTTGCGATGGAGTGGGTTCAATAAAATTGCCTGGTTTTTACCTTGGAGTGCCTGGACTTTTCTTCTATTTTGTTACTCAGCATTTGGTCTCTGGTACTGAGACTGTCCGAATTGCACCCAGCTACATACTACTTAAAGGGACAGAGTGCAGTTCCACACACTACCATAACTGCACAAAACCTGTGATATTCAATTTAGCACAACCTTTGATTTTTCTTATTCAATTTGGGTAGCAAATCCAAAAGCTATATTAATTAACATGCATAGATCACACAGCTTTAGCTAATTCAAGAGAATAATGTATTAAAAGTGCTCAATAATGACACTATTAGCAATAATTATTAAAGTAATACTACAAAAACATTAACAGTTTAAATAAACAGTTTATTTTGAAAAAAAAGAAAGAAATCAGACTACATTAATGAATTTCTTTTTAGCGATTTAAGGGAATTGACTATAGATTAAAGCAAAAAATATTATGTTCTTGATAAAGTGTGATTTTAATACAAACGGGTAGACATATGCTGTCCCAGGATTGCATCTACTTTGAGATTACACTGTTGTTTTGGATACACAAATATTAGTATTTTTTAATGTTATAGTCCCTACGAGGGTGAATGAAGCCATTCGATTTTAACAAAAGACTGTTGGTACATCTGCTAATATCTCCAATAGAAATATTGCTATGTTTTCATTCTAGTATCCCAGTGCAATAATATTTGATCATGAGGAAATATATTATGAGTTTCTATACTATTCCAAATTCATGAAAAATTGCAATTCTATTGTAAGCTTGAAAAATAGCTCAGTGATTTAGCACACCTTCTCTAGAGAGTTACATGTATCATGACGGTTTGTCAGATGAATCCCAACAGATCATCTTATCATTTCACTGCTTCCAAAACTGGTGAAATGAGCAGCAGATCAGACTAGCAAAATTATTTGTTTTTGTAAGTACTTTGATGCCCCCGCAGGGAGTAAATAAGCCACATGAGCACATGATTATTATTATTCATTATACATATAGCTACTTTTACAATAAAACAATATGGAGTGCCTTAATGGATCTGATGAGTTGATGGAAAAAAAACATATTCAGTAACATCTGTAATAAACATCCAATGCATTTATTAAACGTGCATTTCTGTGGAAGGTTATCAGAGATTATAATGTTTTTGGACCAAACAGATTGTTTTAAAACTGAAGACTGGGAGTTCATATATTCAAACACATACAACATATAATGTAGCCCCATGTAACAAAAGCACAGCTTAGTGGAAATGGGCCTTGACAGGGCTAGGAGGTGGGCCTAGGTGGAAGGCATGTAGGGATTGGTGGGTTGGAAGTTAGGGGCTGAGCTATATAAATAGGCAGGCATCTTAGAAGAATCACTTGTAACTTGCTTACTTGGCTGAGTTTGTCCCTCCCTCCCTCGCTGGGTTGGGTTTGCTGGGTTGTCCCATTCTGTCATAGCGGCGGGATAGTGAACTGAAGGCTAGGAAAATAGGCTCTTCTTTATTCTGGTTTAGAAACGGTTAATATGGTTCTTGGTAAGTGTAGCGGAGCTCCCTGTACCCCGGTTGGGTACCTCCACCCAGGATCGCTTCCTAGCTTGAACCGGGGAGAACTTCAGTGCTTCTGCCCCAGTCACCGTGGTTCTACTGGGATCCTCCTGGAGCCTCTCCATCCTGGAACAAGGTGCTGAGCAGTGATTAGCCCTTTCCCCTCTCAGTAACTAGACGACACATAGTTCTGGGAGTACAACTCATTTTAATAAGCCCAATCCTGCCTTTTATGCACAGACCCCAGCAGGGGGTATCCAAACAATTCAATGCAAGCCCCTCCCAGGAATAAGTTGAAACAAAAAATGTAGATGAGATATAAAATCCCAACCGCAAACGATGCCGCAACACCAAGTTTTGTAGTATTGTCGGTATCTGGTAGATTCTTAGTGCATAGAAAGTAACTTATTACGATTTTAAATATATATAAATGTGTGTGTGCAATATATATATTAATAAAACCTGTGGACAAATTTGACCCATATACCTTAATGTCTGTGTCTTCTAGGGTGATGTATATTGGATTTTTATTCCATATGGCGACGATGCACCTGTCATGCTGTTGAAAAATGAAACAAGAGTAGTAAGGGAACTGGAGCCGTGGGCTAACAGTATTACGTTTTATACAAATCCACTCAAATATGAAACTAACAAGATACAATACAAAACTGACAACATTAGAATTCTAACACATCAATGTTCATAAAGCAAATGTATTTACTATGCATTGATACAAAATGAGCAGTGTTTTAAACAAGAAGAATGTTATTCAATAATCACAAGGATTAGCATCTAAAATATGCCAACTGTTTACTGAAAACATGTCCTGTAGGAAAGTTTTTCAACTAAGTAAATGTTTATTTGCAAGAGGATGGAGAGCTAACATCAACTTTTTAGCGTCACACATCGAATAATACTTTAATCCCTGGAAAATAACACTTTTCTATTTACATTAAGATTAGGAACATCATCTGCAACAATATTTTACAGAAAAAAAAACAGGATAATTAAGTGTGTGGGAAGATGATAAAAATATAGCAGTGTGTGCTATCAACTGTGTCAGGCAAAGCAAAATGCAAGGATTTATGTATGCAAATCTTTTTGCTGTATACACTATGCTAATTGAAAATTTAAAACCATACATTCATTTATTGGGCTCTGGTATGTTAATCTTGTTTCTGTAAGGTTTAGAATCTGGCTACATTTTCTACTTACTGTTATTGTTGACCTTGTATTGCAAGTCACTTGAGAATTCAGAGTAAGCAATCCGCTTTTAGATCACCTAGATGTCCAAACAAGTAACCACTTTATTAAGCAGGTTTTTCAGTTGTATGCTACTGATTATAAACATAAAGTACTATGACGTAGTGATGGGCTTGACTCAATATGGCCATATGGTCTAACTGAATCGCCATATTTGTTTGCTAAGACAGGTGATTTAAAGTAGCCTTGTAATGTTTAAAACTCTATTTATTTATTTACTTATTTTTGTGTGTGCAATGTTCCCTAATCTGTATTTTGTATAAACATAATGTAAACCACATGATTTTATTAAAATAAGAAATACAGGGTGCTAAGCCTCCCCCCCCCCCCCCCCCATGTCCTCTCTCACTCTATGGGGGCCAATATGACCCAATATGATTAGAATCTCCCGAATGCCCCTACTCGCTCTGCCGCGAGTAGGGGTTTGTCTACTAAACAGTGAGCAGCCTGTAGCAGGGGGTGGGGGCCCTAAAAGACAATGGGGGTGGAACCTATTGTTTCCCCCAGGTCTGCACCCATGAGTGGCGGGTGGGAGCCCTAATTTAAAATAGGGAGGAACACACCTATTGTCCTCCATTAGGGAGGAACACACCTATTGTCCTCCATTAGCGGCGGGTGGGGGCCCTAAATGAAAATGGGGGGACCTATTGTCCTACCCCCTGCCTTCCCCATGAGCAGTAGGTGGGGTCCTAATTGAAAATGGGGGGAACCTAGTGTCCCCCCCTCTGGTCCCCACCCATGAGCGACAGTTAGATGCCCTAACTGAAAATGGGGAGGGGGGCCTATTGTCCTCCCTCCCGTCCCCCACCCATGAGTGGCGGATGGGGGCCCTGATTAAAAATAGGGGGGATCTATTGTCCTCCCCCTGGCCCCCACCCACCCTAATTGAAAGCCCCTAGCCACCGTCCCACCCCTAAAAATAGTGAGGGGGGATACAATAAAACTAAATCCCTATAAATAAATAAAATACTTACAATTTGATGTCTTCTTTTTTCTAAAACTTAATTTTTTTCACCCCCAAAAAAGGCCAAATAAAAAAACATAATATCCATTGAACTTATCAAATAACATAAAAAACCTGAGCACAAAAAATTCATAATCCATCTTCACCATGCAAGGGCTCATAAAGCCTTTCCCACACCCTGCAATTTGGCTCAGAGATGCTCACTGTTTACTAGACATGCCTTTAATCACGAGTAGAGGCAGATTCATTTATAATACTAATTAATACTAATTAATACTAATTAATTTTTACTAAGTAAAGTTGGCTGAAAGACCAATCTTGGTCTTCAGCCTTTTAGTATATAGCTCCCTAATACCGTGGACATTGGAGAGCTATTTACTAAGCGGCTGCAAGATGCAGCGCAACACAGATCGGACCAGAATTTTATTAATTCCAACAAAAGTTGGAACCGACCTAAAAGTACCAAATGTCGTCCTAACATGAATGGACAAACTGCTCTCATTCTGTTAGGGCGAAATTTGGTAGTATTGCCGGCGTTCGGGAATACGGAAAGGAGGCATCACGAGAACACAGAGGAAAGGTGAGAATTGTGGAAAAATGTCTCTGACCACAGTAAATGGAGCACACTTTGCTCCTTCGCTGGTCATAGATGGTCAGGCATAGTAAACCTACATAAGACAAATAGTCCCTACTTTATCTTATGTTTTAAAGAAAACTAGAGCAGACAGGGAAAAATAAAGAACAGATCCTGAGAGAGGAAGAGAGGAGGAAGCGATTAGGGAAAGGTAAACTTGGCATGACAATGCCGCTTTAAGCTCAATCCAAACATAATCCACTTACCTTCATACTGGCTCCTTGATTGAGTGAAAGACAAAAGAGAGAACTATACTAAAATGGAGATTAGTAGTGTGGTGAGAGAGCAACAAATATATTGAAACATAACCTATGGTGTTATTTATGTTTGTGTGTTACCAAGTTTGTAAAAATAATCTATGTATCTATATTTTCAGTGGAGATAAGCAAATTGTCAGATCAGTCTGTCTAAGAAAAAAATATTGGTTTAACAGATTAGTTGATGAGTCGCAAATGTTCCTGCTGAGTAGGTGACCACACATATTATCCCTGATAGCAAGAAAACAATTTACTCATCTCTGCAGATATATTTCTTTAGATATACTGTATCGTTACAACAAGCAGATGAGACACCTGTTGCTAGTGTTACCCAGAACCAGACATATATGTGGAAAATACAGAGTAACTCCACTAAGAGTTGAGCCCAAATCTGTGTGCATACAATGTATGAGGTAATTATAAAAGTGTGAGACACAGAAGAGGATAGCTAAGAATAGACGATTCAGAAATAAGATCCAAGACTATGTTGAATACATTCATAATCCAACCTGAGTTTAACATTCTATTGGAGTTACTTAAGAAGCTGTAATGGCCACCCAGAGTATCAGAGGGGTGTATGCTGTTGGAGACGTCCTTTTCCCTTGTAGAGAGCTGTGCTGTAGTATTATCCAGATGTCATCTCAGCCGTACAGGTAGTCAAAGGTGTAGCAGAGCTGTTACAAGAGCTAGTGATTAGCTGTGAAGCCGGTTCCCTACAAGCACGAGACAAGCCTACGTGTTGAGGCTTAAGCAGAACTTATTTTAATGGGGCCATGCTGGCCTTTTATGCCAGGTGGACCTTGCTGGGCACAGGGAAAACAGTGAACAACCAATAAACATAGAGTCATGTAATGAGTCACTCCCATACATTACACAATATCTCTCCCCTCTGCTTTAGGAGATAATTGCGTTAATTACTGTATCAACTCAATTATCTCCAAACGAAAAAATGAACTTTTTTCTACATCATATCCAAACCCCATAAAACATACATTTTCTGATAGCTCATAGCTAGGGGAACAACATGTTAAAAAAATCAGGCAAATCGGTTCAGGGGTTCGCAAATTAGATGAAAGTCCCATTTCGGTCTCTTTTGTGCATTGTAAAAAGGTCGAAAAATATTTCACATAATCGTTCATGCGTGTGATGGTCTTGTGCCGCTTCATTAGTATGTTATTTCTACCGAATGCTGCCTACTTTGGATGATTGAACACAAATCTAAGTGGTCCTGAAAGTCTCAGCGGTGTTCGGGTCATTGAGTGTCAGAAAATAGTTTCAGACACTCGACGACCAGATCCCGCTGGACGCGTTCGACAAAACAAGATGGCCACCACCATGTGTTCATACATATGAATCAATGGCCACCCAGTGAACCATGGAGAACATTGAGGTTGCGGTTTGGCATAGTGTCAAATAAGTAAATTGACAGCTTGGGTGGTCGAACGTTCGGTAAACTGTTCGGTATAAGAACAAATTGGGTACAGTTTGTTTGTTTGAATTCATAGGCCGGTTTAGGTAAAGGGTATTGTAACAAAGAGTTCAGAACAGCAACAAAATTAGAAATCCAACTAACAGAGCATCTGTTACAGAAGCCAACGTGAAAGATAAGGAAAATTGGAAAATAATACCAAGCCGTGAGGAATGGACCAGGAAGTCAGGGACCATTAGTCAGGAAAGGGTACAGGCAAGCAGTGCCTTCTGGGTGTCCTTGTACCCTTTTCTGACCTATATCTTGTTACAGACGGAGATAAGAGACTCAGGTTTGTGAAGTACTAACTGCCGTACTTAGATCTAACAAGCGCTAGGAAACTCACCATTGCACATAAGGGACCATTAGTCGACCATGTCTTAAACAGACCATACACCTTGCTATATTTAAAAAAAGAAATCTAATAATGTGATCATTCTAAACTATCTGTAACTGTTTTAAACCATGGTATTCAACCAATTGATAGTTATGGTCATATCTTCTTAATTTTTTTTATTTTTTTCAGATAAATAAAGTTTAGAACAATAAATCAGAGATGGAAATTCTCTACAATTCTCTGTATAATTAATACCATGACTATGTTGGATGGTATTTAAACAGGACATGCAAATGTTTTAAATACATAATGAATTAATCCATGAATGAATAAATGCCCCAGGTTTTATAAAAGATACTGGAAGTGAATGCATTAAAATAGAATTCTGGTTCGTAGGTTGAAACTAGTTAAACTATACACAGAAAATTACCTGTAAAACTTGGAAAGAAAAAGAGCTTTAATCTGAAGATAGCACAACCAAATTAACTTTCATTTATCAGCACTGGAAGGCTTCAGCTGGGATTTGTACATCCAATGGCCAATGATAAAATACTAGTTTGGGATTTTGCCATTTGTGTTTCAGGGAACTTTTAAGTACCTCTGTGCAGTCTGTTGATAAGTATATTCCGTAAGGCAGTATAATGTGATATTTCTATAATTCACTTCTGCTAATTCCCTGTTCATCTATGTATAAAATGATCAAAGAGCTGCACAGGTACTGGTTGACTTGTAATATTAAAAATCCATATAGTTAAAGTTAAAGATCCACATCGAATGTTACGAATGATTGACAGCAGTAGATTACATTAGAGGAAAGTGATAATAAAAATATTTTACCAGTTTACGATATATATATATATATATATATATATATATATATATATATAAACGAAAAAATCAGAGCACTCAAAAAGTACTTCTTATTCAGTGTTTACTGTGATAAAAGTTACATCAAATCATCAAATCGACGTTTCGACCCCTTAGGGTCTTTTTCAAGATCTTGAAAAAGACCCTAAGGGGTCGACACGTCGATTTGATGATTTGATGTAACTTTTATCACAGTAAACACTGAATAAGAAGTCCTTTTTGAGTGCTCTGATTTTTTCGTTTATATATATCTTGGACGCCGGTAGCACCAAAGGCAAGAATTGTTCCAGTCACTTAAGGGTGAGTGCCCAATCCATATATTTTTTCTATATATATATATTTATATATATATATATATATATATATATATATATACCAAGGTACTTCCTCTTTTTCTGCATCCTCTATCTGTTGAAGTCTCAAGCATTCCCTTAGCAGTTCATCTTTGGGAGCCATCTTCATGTGGATGCTCTGTGTTTCATCCAGGACTGTGGCCTTGACACTCATCAGGCCCTGACCTCCTTCCTTCCGGCAGGTGTACAGTCTCTGGTTGCTGGATTTTAGGTGGAATCCTCCATTCATAGTGAGTAGTTTTCTGGTCTTGAAATCCATGGCCAGGTTATTATTCCAGCTGAGTACCTGATGACCGGTAGGGCATATGTGTTGATAGCTTGGATCTTGTCCTTGTCATTGAGCTGGGACTTCAGGACCTGTCTGACTTGGATGTTGCTATCCTCCTTGCCTCTTCCTCATGGTTGCCATGCATTTGTGGTACCTGCAGGTACCTGTAGCTGTTCTTCTATTTGACCTTCTTGAACTTCAACTCCTTCTGTCCTGATCATCTTCCCTCGTTTTGCTATCATCCGCCTGCATGACATTCCGATGTCCTTGCTTTATATCCTAGTTAGGTGGATCAGTGAGTCAATATCCCGCTCATTCTTGGCATACAGCTTGATGTCATCCATGTAGAGTAGGTGGCTGATGAACTACTCTTGAACCTGTATCCATATCCACTCTTCTTGATGATCTGGCTAAGGGGTTTGAGGCCTAAGCATTGTGAATAGCGCTTCTTGAGTTGTTTTCCACTTGCCTATCAAGTTCTCTTATTGTCTTGCTGACCATGTAGAGATCCATGTGTGTGGCTTTCTTGTAGTAAATCCTTAGAATCCCCTTGGTCAGTTGGTGTTTTGATCCTCTGGTGTTGTTTCCAATCCCCTTCTGAGTATTGCTCACATATTGACTCATATGCCCTTGGATCTTGGAAGCTATGATGCTCTATGTTGTGGGGAGGCAGGTTATTGGTCGGTAGTTGGATAGTACTGTTCCCTTCATGATCACTATTGTTTTGCCTTGTGTTAGACAATCAGGGTGGGGGCCTGTTGCAGGTAGCTGGTTCATTTTGCTTCTAGGTGTTCATGAAGCTCTGTTAACTTCTTTATCCAGTAGTTGTGGATAAAATCAGTTCCTGGGGCTGACCAACTCTTCATGTGTGCTGCTCTCTATTGGAGCAGCACTCTGAATGTAATGGTGACTGGTTCCTGTTCTGGCAGCATGCAGTGGTCTGCTTCCCTTATGAGTGGGTGGGTCTTGCAAGGAGATGTGGTGGTTAACCTGTAGTTGTGCATACACCTTGGATGGTTCTTTGGTAAAGAGGGCATGGATTCTCTTAGCCTCTGCTTCTCTGGCGTGTCTGCTCAGTCTGGTTGCCAGTGCTGTCAGTCTTTGCTTAGCTGTTTCCAGTGCCTCTGGTATGGGCATATCCTTGTACTTCCGCATTAGCATCTATCTTTGATCTTTCCAGCTTACTAACTTCCTTCCGTGTTTTCTTTATCTTGGCTTCCAGTCATAGTCTCCATGGTGGGCATTGCTTCTCTTTAAACCTGATCTTGTAGTCAAGTAGCTGGAGGACCACTAATGCTGTGGCATATATGAGCCTGTTGGTCTCTGTGATGGTGCAGGTCGGGGTTGTGGACAATGCTTCATTAACTGCAGCTAGCATGCTGTCTGGTGGTATCTTTTTAGTGATCTTCAGTAGTCTAGGATCATTTCCCTGTTGTTATGCCATCTTGGGATATGGATTCAGGTTCACAATTCTCTGGTGCAGGTAAGAATTAGGTATGGGAATTTTTTCCTCCTCATGGTGCATGATTGATTTCTTCTGTAGTCCATTTAATTCCAGTTGTGACACTGGATTTCTCTTGAAGATGTTCATAACTCCCACATACATTTCATGTTAATCCGGGCATGACTTTCTTAGTTCATGTTGCTCTCATATTATTGAGGTGGGCAGTGTATATATTGCTAGGTTTCCTGCTCATGGAAACTTATTGGTGCAGTTGTCAGGCTGGGATTATGAACCTGTGGTTCCCAGTTCAAAGTGACATTACCACTGTGCTATCCAGATAGTGGATAGTGGAACAGCATACACAGAGAGACACAACCAAGTTGCTGGGATTGTGTACTGAAACATCTGCACAGAATATGGATTGGACCTGCCTAAGTCCAGATGGGAGATACCACAAGGGGTAGTCAAGAATGACAGGGCTATGATCCTGTGGGACTTCAAGATCCAGACAGACAAGCAAGTGCTGGCCAACCAACCCGACATCGTGGTGGTAGACAAGGAATGGAAAACTGCAGTCTTGGTGGATGTGGCAATACCAAGTGACTATAACATCAGGAAGAAGCAACATGAGAAGGTGGAGAAATGCAAAGGACTGAAAGAAGAACTAGAAAGGATGTGGAAAGTGAATGCAGTAGTAGTCCCAGTTTTGATAGGAGCAGTCGGGGCTGTGACTCCCAAGTTGGGGGAGTGGCTTTAACAGATTCTAGGTGGGACATCTGAGAGTGCAGTTCTAGGAACAGCTAAGATACTGCACAGAAGCCTCAAACTACCAGGCCTCTTGTAGGGGACCCAAGAATGAGGAATAAACATACCACCCAGGAGGGATGAGAAAATCTATTTTTTTTATTTTACACACACATATATATATATACATGGCTTAAAATTTTGAGTTTCTCAGCATTTTGGATTTGGACTACTAGCTAGATGTGATGGACCACCTGGCACCATGACTGGGTGCCTCCGCCAATCACTGCTTCCTAGTAGCCTGGAGTACTATAAGCACCACACCGGACACCATAAGCCGCTGCAGGTTGGCTGGGGTCTTGCTGTTCTCCACCCACCCTGGACCCAAGCCCAGGATCCAGCTTCCAGTGGGTGAACCTCTCCTACTCCATAGAGTCTAGCAGGTATATAATCACTACTGGATATAATCACTACAAGAGCTAGTGATTATATCCAGTATAGCAATCCGAAGCAGGTATAGCTGGTAGAGCTGGTATAGCTGTTCCATACAATCACGAGACGAGGCTGCGTGTTGAGGGTGAAGTGAACTGACTTTAATAGGACCACACTTGGCCTTTTATGACAGTCCCCATGCAAGGGGCACTTCCCCTGGACCTGAGAGTAAACCACAGTAGAAACAAATACACAATCACATTGGCTCTCAGATCCAGGACACTCCCACACAAACTAGGTCAATCCCTCCTCTGTACCTGGGAGATAATTGAGTCAAGTACTGTATTAACTCAATTATAGCCAGACACAAAAACACACTTTTTTATAAAACCCTCAAAATACCTTTAAAACATAAAAAAACCCCACGAAAGTTACATCCCCTGATAGCCCCGATCTGGGTGAACAACATATCAAATAATCTGTAACGGACCGTTTCAGCATATGAGGGGTTAAAATCTGTTTAGGCGATAATCCCCTTTTCTCAGAAAGGCACAGCTACTGCAGAACATCAGAACTCACGAACTGGATATAGGTGAATAAGGTAGCACTCCAGCTGGAACCTCACAAATAGCTGCTAGCAGATGAATAGGAAAAGCAGACATCAGCTTACACTCCTAGCAGTCAAATCTCCAACAGCATACAGTGAATCCCCCCAAGAACGAGACAAGGCTCCGTGTTGATTGTTAAGCAGTGGTCTGAGGTGCTGGGCACCCAGCCTGGTTTTTATTACATGAGTACACATACAGGCCACACCCAGGGGAAGGCATAAAATAACCAATAACATAGATGTTACCTCCCACACATCCCCTCCCCTTAGTGTGACACTTAATCCCATTATGTGTACAGTTCAAAATATACTTTTACACAACTTTCATAACTTTAAAACCATACATCACATTCACATAAAAATACATATCCACAATCAATCCATTCAGGGGAACAACATATTAAAAAATGGCATGAATCAGACCAGGGGTTCAAAAGTTAGTAAAAGTATCTTTTATTCCCCCTGGCTCAAACAGTAAAAGTAAAACATCCCCACAATGCATCCTGGCCTCCTCCCTTCTGCCCTGGAGATAATTGGAGAAGAAATCTAATTATCCAGGACTAGAGGCAGACTCCATTAACCACATGGTTGCAAAACAACATAAAACTCTTTAAAATACATAAAGTCATATTTTATACATTAAACACAGACATTTAACATATCCCCTGATAGCTCAGGTCTGCGTGCACATTATTAGGTGAATGGCACGCAGACCACACAAATACAGTTTAATTGCCATGGAGCCAAAGTCTTTCCCATAGTCTTTCATTATATGAATAGGCTCCATGGCATAGCTATCTGGGGGGTATCACTGCTCACACAGGGCAAGTACCGAATGGCCCCACTGTATTTAAAGGGCCAGAATGAGTGACATGCACTCTGTTAGGGCCGAATACTGTTTGTAAAGGGCCCAATCTCCCAGGGCCATAGTCCAAAGGCAGCAGGCGGGCAACCAGGCTCCTCCAATACAATGTGGCGAGATTGGTTTCGTCACATCTCTCCCCCTTTCCAAAAAGACTAACAGGGTACCTGACCTCCTGCCGGTCAGTGCCCTTGTTAGTCCAGCAACCCACCCATAAAGCAAAAAAAACAGTACAGCCCACCCACAATAAATAGTTACTACACCTGGGTAGAGGAGAAGTTTGTCCATGTCCAGGTGCCTCACCATGGCTGTGTAGGGGACTGGTAGGCTGCCTTGGTGGGTTGCTGAGTGGGCAGAGACCAGCGGTACTCTGTCCTGGTGCCAGCACTACCACCGGAGTAGTCTGGTTGGAGCCTGGTTGCTGGAGACGGACTGTCTCCCCCTTAGTTGCATAGCTCTGCTGCTGAGTGGGGAGACCGGTTGTCTCCCCCTTGGATACACAGCTCTGTCGTGGGGGGGTAGGACCGACCGTCCCTACCCCCTGTGTGGTGAGTGCAGAGACCACGGTCCCATCTGCACCGGTGGGGGGTTTACAGTCTCCCCCTGGTATATTAAGCTGTCGCTGGGGAGAGCGGGTAACAGGCTCCTCTCGCACTAGAACACTCTGCCGCTGGGGAAAGGAGACTGGGCTCTCTATTCCCTGCACATTACGGATCCGCCGCTGGGGAGAGGTGGTAGCAAGCTCCTCTCCCATACATACTTCCATCATCTGTGGAGGGAGACCGACTGTCTCTTCTCCCAATACAGTGTCCTGCTGCTGGGGAAAGGAGACTGGGCTCTCTATTCCCTGCTGGACACTCTGCCGCTGGGGAAAGGAGACTGGGCTCTCTATTCCCTGCATATCAATGATCCGCCGCTGGGGAGAGGTGGTAGCAAGCTCCTCTCCCATACATACTTCCATCATCTGTGGAGGGAGACCGACTGTCTCTTCTCCCAATACAGTGTCCTGCTGCTGGGGAAAGGAGACTGGGCTCTCTATTCCCTGCTGGACACTCTGCCGCTGGGGAAAGGAGACCGTGCTCTCTATTCCCAAAAAACCACGCTGCTGCTGGGGGGTAGGACCAACTACCTCTGCCCCCTGTAACTCAGCCTGCCACTGGGGAGGGAGGATGCTGCTCTCCTCTCCCTGCACTTCACACTGCCTTCCCGGCATATCACGCTGCTGCTGGGGGGTAGGACCAACTACCTCTGCCCCCTGTAACTCAGCCTGCCGCTGGGGAGGGAGGACGCTGCTCTCCTCTCCCTGCACTTCACACTGCCTTCCCGGCATATCACTCTGCTGCTGGGGGGTAGGACCAACTACCTCTGCCCCCTGTAACTCAGCCTGCCGCTGGGGAATGGAGACTGGGCTCCCAATTCCCTGCAGGACCGGTGGAGAGACCTCGGTCCCATCTCTACCGGCCACCTGGGGTTCTTCCCAGTAAATCTCTACAATATCTTCCCAGCGGAAGGGGTCTGGATCTGGGTCTGTCACCTTACTGTCCTGCTGAGCCTTCCCAAGGAAGTGGAAGAGATCTTGGTAGTTTTGCTCCAGTTCCCACTCCAGGGTTGCTAGGTGAGCCAGGTCTTGCTCTACCTCATGGGGGTCATCCCACTCATGCCTAGCCTCCCTCTCATAGAAAATGTCCTGCAGTCTGGTTTGCGCAGGGCTCCCGAAGCCAGGCTCTGCAAAGGACTCCCATAACAAGCCAGGACCATCAAATTCTTCTCCCTCTGGCTTGTCATGTTCGGCTGTCCAGGGTATATACTGTGCCATATACCACCAGAGCGCCTGGTAGGCATCCTCCAGCCATAGCTCCTGCCATACCCGGTGCTCTAGTTCCTTCACCCATCCCTTCAGGGGCTGCTCTCCCAGGAAGGGCATCCGCAGTGCCAGTCGTGTCTGCCATCGCTGCTCTTCACTGGGGAGACTCTTGCCCCGCTGGTACTGTACGTTATCCAGGGCCTGGTACCAGATGCCTTTCCTTAATGCATCCCGGTCATCCATGTCACCCTCATTGTACTTCACTGCTGGTTCCATCCTGGTGCTGTCAGGGTCGCTGTACTCAGACATGCGTTGCCCTCAAATTGTAAAAATCCAAAGCAATGGTGTTCTGTAGCTGTCCTTCTGGCTGTAGGAACGATCCCGCCGCTTGCCACCAATTGTAACTTTTCCATAGTCTTTCATTATATGAATAGGCTCCATGGCATAGCTATCTGGGGGGTATCACTGCTCACACAGGGCAAGTACCGAATGGCCCCACTGTATTTAAAGGGCCAGAATGAGTGACATGCACTCTGTTAGGGCCGAATACTGTTTGTAAAGGGCCCAATCTCCCAGGGCCATAGTCCAAAGGCAGCAGGCGGGCAACCAGGCTCCTCCAATACAATGTGGCGAGATTGGTTTCGTCACAATCACCCAGATTGGTTCAGGGGTTTAGGAATGTCCTGGAAGTCATAGTTTTGGTCAACCGCACGCATGGTCCCATGCCCAAAACAGTTCCATAGAATCGCAGCTAAGTGCCGCTGGGGACCGACTGGGAACTGACCGGGAACCGCAAAGTCTTCCTGCCAAATATAGTTCCAGGGCATTGGCGGCTAAATACCCCTGAAGTCTATTCGCATTTTTTGTACATTTGTACGTCCGCTAGTGAGTTGGCGTTCGGTTCTATGGAAAGTGCCGAACCAGGGGCAATAAAATATGGGTCTTTACAGTCGCTGACCTGGCCCATAGTCTTTTGGCAAGAGGCTGGCAAGCAGGCCCCCCAAAAGCCTGTGGCGAGGCTGTGTTCGCCACACTAGGTCTTAAAAATTACTAACTACTGTAAACCATACTATGGTCACCCTATGACCATATTATGGTGTGAACTTTTACTTGCTAGGGCTACATTTTTATTTGACAATTGGTAGTGGCAAGAAGACATTTTGAACCCTCTATATATATTTGTTATTTTAATTGCGTTGCAATTTTTTTTTAATGATAAAACCCACTTTCTAGGGCTGGTTTTCATCCGGCAGAGAAATCAGTTTCTCGATTCTATGCATTTCCCAGATAATTTCTTAATTAGTCCTGAATTAAACAGATACATCAGAATGTTTTTCAAAACTAAGGTTGTCAAGTTGTTTTTTTGAACATTTTTCTCTTCTTGTTGTTGAGTAGTATACAAAGACAGCTACCATGAAGCATGAAGACTTCATATGGATTAACAAAAAATAAATAAAAAAACAATCAATTAATCAAAGCCCAAGTCATTTGGGAATTATGTGTTTTCTTTCACTGTAAGTAAATGCTATTTGTTTTATGGCATAACTTGTCATGCATTATCCATGGCTATGCCATAGAGCTGTGTGTTCAGAAAGACATGGCTAATCTGTTAACCCTAGTTAGGAAGTTAATTATTAAGTGCACTGCTTTGATTTTCAGGGAAACTCAAAGGATTTAGTGAGGGATTGACCATGTCATGGGCTTTTATAACTCAACCACCAGTTCAAGTCTTACATAGATTTGTCTGATTCTATCTGGAATTCATAGTTATAACTACATATAACATACTTGCTTACGATGTCAGACTATCATGATAGCAATTCTCTTGTTACTTGTTAGACTGAGCCCTGTGCCTTATCTGGAAGTACTTATCAGGATACAGTTAACACCCGAGATTGTCTAGAGATCTAGAATATATTATTTGTCCTGTACATGCACTCCATAATAAATAAGTGTTTTTACCTCCTTATGATGTTCCAGTGGTCATCTACTTTTATAGCAGTAGCATTCGAAGCAGAAGCATGATTTCTTAAAATTTGCTCAAAATTTTAAATAACAGCTCTGCATGATCGCCGAAACAGAAATAAGTACTGCCTTTTTTTGGAAGAACCTTGTTTTATTCCAATTAACTGTTTGGAATTTACTGATAAAGTAATGTATTACTTGACAATTTTTTTTTTTTAAAACAGCAAGGAAACACTTTTAAACAAATATACAAAGCTAAATAAAGTATTTAAGCAGGAACGGGACGTCCAAATCACTCTGGTTTCCAAGTACATCCTGGGGATATTACTTTTGCCAAACATACATTACCTAATTTAGTGGTACTCATTTTATCTACCTTGGAAGGATGAATTAACTCTTCTGGGAATTGAAACTGTGCCCCCAAGGGTTGAATAAATTCTATTGATGATGCGTTAGCCCATTGAGCTATCTCACTGGCCTGTTTTGAAATGTATGTAATAAAAATGTATAAACTTACTATAAACTTGTTCAGTTGCATTGTTGGACACTCCTCTCTGCAAGGGCAGTTTCTTAAACTGCCCCCTCCATCTATGTTCCCATCTCAGTTTCAGACCAGTCCTATAATCATAGAAACAGGAGATCATTGTGGGACAGCAGGAGAGAAACCCAACACCCAAGTCTACTCTGCTTTATGACACTGATCAGACTCCTTCTCTTCTCCCTCTATCATGATGTTGCAAGGTGAAGAGATCTTCCAGCTGTACGTGTGGGGATCTGTCAGGCATGCCCAATTCACTTTTCCAGCATTCCTAGGGATAGACTAGCTATCAAACATCAGAAAGAAGAACCAAGTAAAAATGAAGAAAAAACATATTTACCTGCTTTTTACAGCCCTCAGGGTGAGACAAATGTCTTATTCAAAGCTAAAGCTTTTGAATGAGACAAATGTCTTTTAATGTGATGCATGTCTCTTGTTTCAGTACTGCGATCTTGCATGTATGCATATCTGTATATACTATAAAATGCACTAGCACAAAGTATGTATAATAAGCTGACCAGATTGCTCCAATTTAGTGATCAGCCTATCGAGCATTTATTTTTATCTAATGACTAGTGACCTATTAAATTACAAATGTATTTTAAAAAAGCACCATATAAACTAAAAACATTACTATTAGTATTAGACAGTCTAGCATTTGTAATTATACGATACCGATTTTGCATTTTAAAAAAAACACTGGAAAAGCGTTTTACTTTTAAAAATAGAATAATGTTCTCACACTCACGGTTACAAATAAGCCTAAGCAACATTGATCTGTTTCTTTCCTTCTCTCTTCTTCATCACCTTTCTTTAATTCTTACAATTTCCTTCATCCTTCATTCACATCTTAAAACCCAAGTGTCATCTTTGAAGCCTATTGATTATTTGCCAATTACTATTTCCCTTCTTTCAAAATTTTAAAAATGTGTCCATTATTAATCTTCACAATCATATCCACTCACTCATCTTTACATTGACTAACTCCTTCTCTCCCTACTTTGTTCATTACTGAACTGTCCTACTGCCAGTGAGTGGACATCTCCTGATAGAATATGTCTCCATCCCCTGGTTATCCATATATCTATAACCCTTTTCTTGACAGTATAGAGACTGGAGAAAAGGATTAGGGGTGTTTTTACCCTCCCAGTCGAGAAAGGGTAGGCAAAATGTTGTGGACCACATCTCCCATAATGTTTTTGCAGCCATATTGCTGACATGCCATCAGGGAAGATGTAGTCCACAACATCTGGAGTGCTGAAGGTTTCCTACCCCTGGTCTAGGGTTTATAAAATAAATTTAAAAATATATTTGTTTGTACAATACGAAGTTTAGTTATAGTGAAATAAGATACATTTTCTAATGATGAACAATTTGTTTTCACTTGATACAGAGCCTGCTGTCTGAGATTTAATTTTATTTTGTTTTCCTTTAAAAGTTTGTATCAGGGTTTACGTTATACTTTAGTATCCAATCAGTGGTAAGTCTAGCAACAGATGGCATAGCATAGGTCTAGCGCTGGTAATTCCATCATTCAGTGCTTTTATTTAATCCACCAGCAGTAACCTTAAGTAATACTAACTTGAGTCTTTTCCGGCTTAAACTAAGACTCCATTAGAACAAAATACAAAATCTAAGGACTCCAAAAAGGTGAGAACAGCCTGATACGCAATGGCAATTAAGGCCATAAAGGTCGATGTTACACATTATTTAAAATGGATTTCATTAAGATCTAACATTACAGAAATATTAACAGAAAGGCAATTACATCTTTTCATGTTCTTTAAATGATATGTTTTGACTTAATTATTTCCAGGAATTATATTTATGGTTTGTAGCTCCTCTGGGTGAACACCTGTTTGCTACCTTAAAATAACCAATTAGAACAGACAATTATGCAAATATGAGTAAATAAAGTGATATTTATTTTAGGAATGTTAGTTATTAACTTTAACCCGTCTTAATATTTACATGTTCTATCAGTTAAAAGGTTTTTCAAATAGCTAGAAATTTCAAGATAGATTCAGTGAAGTGTTTACTCTACCAGTACATTTGTATGGATTAAATATGGATCGAGTTTAAAGTAAGTGGGCATGGATTATTAGAGCTGTCTGCTTAACTATATTTTGAACTCACAGGTCGAAGTCTTTTTCATGCTGTCAACCAGATATGTGATGATCACAGAGAAGAAGATAAAAACAGTAAAAACAGATAAAAATGGCATTATTATTGGAGCAGGATTGAGCATCACAATTGACGTAGGATGAATGAATGGCCAGAGCAGGGCCAGTGTAAGGATTCCTGCTGCCCTAGGCAAATATCCATTTTGCCACCCCCTCATGAAAGCAAATGCAATCTCACAGAGGTTTATTCACTAAACTCTGAATTGCAGTGAGTTAAAAAACAAATTGCAAAGTTTAAACAAAAACAGCTGAGCTGTGACTGTAGCCGAATTGGAGAATTTTTCTAGATCAGTTATTTTGGCCTACATTTTGACATATGGTTTCCAGTTAGGTCTGCCTAATACACACATACTGCTTAATACATACATCTATACACACACTGCCTAATACATACATCCATAAACACACACTGCTTAATACATACATCCATACACACACACACACTGCTTAATACCTACATCCATACACAGACACTGCCTAATACATGCATCTATACACACACTGCCTAATACATACATCCATAAACACACACTGCTTAATACCTACATCCATACACACACACTGCCTAATACATGCATCTATATACACATGCTGCTTAATGCATGCATCCATACACACATACTGCTTAAACATCCATACACACATACTGCTTAATGCATACATCCATACACACATACTGCCTAATACCTACATCCAAACACACATACTGCTTAATACCGACATCTATACACACATACTGCCTTATACATACATCCATACACACATACTGTCTAATACCTACATCCAAACACACATACTGCTTAATGCATACATCCATACACACATACTGCCTAATACCTACATCCAAACACACATACTGCTTAATACCGACATCCATACACACATACTGCCTTATACATACATCCATACACACATACTGCCTAATACCTACATCCAAACACACATACTGCTTAATACCGACATCCATACACACATACTGCTTAATGCATACATCCATACACACATACTGCCTTATACATACATCCATACACACATACATCCATAAACACACATACTGTCTAATACATGTATCCATACACACAAACTGCCTAATACTTACATCCATAAACATACACTGCCTAATGCATGCATTCATACACACACCCTGCCTAATACATCCATTCATACACACATACTGCCTAATACATACATTGTACATTGAATACATACTTTATCACTGTGATAAATAATGTATTCAATGCATTTGGTGACTTCAATTTATAAGACTAGCGCAGACGAGCACACACTGACAGACACGCACACACACTGACAGACGAGCACACTCACTGACAGAAACACTCACTGACAGACACACTCACTGACTGACAGACACACACACTCATTGACAGACAGTCACACACACTCACTGTCAGACATATACTCAATCACTGACAGACACAAACACTCAGACACACATTCACTGACAGACATACACACATACACACATACATTCACTCACTGACAGACATACACTCACTCACTGACAGACACACACTCACTGACAGACAGACAAACACACACACACACACTCACTCACTGACACACACACTCACTGCGAATGCCTAGTTAGCCCAACGGTGGCGCCGTCCCTGGGCCAGACCCATGTAGAAGGAAGGAGAGAGGTCTGGTTGGATTCGGGTGTTATCGGCATAAGGTGGTACTGAAATACAAATCAACCTGGAATAAGTTGGAACAGTACATGTAGAGACTAAACATGTTCTGCAAACTATTTTACCAAACACACTTAAGAGCCTTATTACAAAGTCAATGTGTGAGAAAGTGTTTGAGATTTTAAAACAGAGGTTCTGTGAAGTCACAGACCTCCATTTGTTCCCAAAATGCTAGGACATGGCAAATTCAGCCAAGTTTGATGAAGAAGGTATTTATCAAAACAGAATATTTTGCTATCACTTTTAAGGGCAGTACAGCATTTAATATCCCTTATGAAGCCATGTCTAAGTTCCTTAGAGACGTTTTGGCAATGTTACATTATCACTCTGATGTTTAAACTATAGCATATCCAATTCAGTAGATTTTTCTGTGCCTTTGGTAAAAACACACCAAGATACAATTGTGTCACATGTATATAAGCATGTGATCTATTAGTTTTTCACCAACCAAACAGTATACAAAGTACTCATTAGAACCTCCTCCAAGCAAGATCCTGCATCTATTCTTTGCTAGTTTAACATCACAATGCACTGTTTGCTGGATATTTTATTCCCCATTCAGTATGATGTTCTTGTGTCTCAGATAATAAACCATGTACATCTGACCCAACTCTGCTCTTGATGTTTATCTAAGAGTAAAGTAGTTAATTATGAAATCTGCTTTAAAAAATGCAAGCACATCTGCTCTCCAATCTAGTTATGAATACGGAAGGAATATAATTTACTGCTCCGTCAGTAGACAAAGGTGCCATTAAACATGTGTTCAATCTTCTCTGTGTGCATCTAGGCTGCTCATAGGCTTTTCATATGTAAGGGTTGTGCAGAAGCCAGAATTAATTAAATCATTGCCTTCTGGCTTCTTATGTGAGTTTCGTTTTGCGTTAAATTAAGTATGTTTATTACAGTATGCTTTTACCATAATATGTTCTAAACAGTCCTGTCTGCTTTCTATATTCCATTTTCTTTGCTATTCGACACGACAACCATTCTGTGCAGTGCTGTCAAGATTATTGGTTCTGGAACAGGCCTGGTACTTAAATGTTAATAATAGATCTTGAAATAGATATTACTCATGGATGAACCCCGGTTCATTCCTGAGCATAGCACATGATGTCTTAATAATTAAAATATATTTCAAGGTTTGATGCAATGGGCAGGTAACTTATAGGTTTGTAATTTTAAACAATAATATAGTCAAGATGATCCACATTTAAGTAATGCTTGTTGCAGTGTAAAACCTTATGATTATGGGCACTTCAGGATTTGTCTATATTAAATAATAGACAAATATATTAAATAATGTAGTTTATGTAGAAGGTCCAAACCCATTGCCTTTACAAAGCAATGTTTGTTCCTAGGTACTGATGGCATTGGATGACTTCTGTAAGTAATATGTAAAAATATTAAACAAAAAAATTCAAAATGTTATTTTTAACAATAATTTGTTTATTTGTGTTTTTTTTAATTTTGGCTCTTTTCATATTTTCTTTTCTTAGAGAGCAGAAACTCGATAACTGCACTCACAGCTCAATAAAGTCCACAGCAGCGGAATATCGTTTTAATGTATTAATACACTTTTAAACCATTACACAAGACAAGCTTTTATGCATTTTTAAACAGTGCTATTGTTTTATGTCAATAGCAATTCCAATATAATGTAGGAAAAATAAAGATCATTTTATTTTTAAGAATCTTAGCCACAAAGCATAAAGTCCATATTTACTTTCGAAGACATTAGTCCAATGTTCAGTGCAATGGTGTTTATTTGATAAACATTTTGGTTGAATCCTGAATTGCTTTGTTTTTGTCAAAACATATAATTTGTGAGGACAGCTAAATGGAAAAAAGTTCACAAAACTACCGTAGTTATTTTTCCAAAATGTAGTGACCTTCTCTTGACATCTGCTAGCTCCAGCACTGTCAAAATCCATTATTTGGTATTCCCTAACCCATGCCTTCAGACTGTTCTCTATCCTCTAGCTCTTTAAGAAGTCACTGAAAATTCATCTATTTAAGAAAACTATCTTCCTGGGTGATGCTTCTCTCATTACAATTGCCCTTCTCAGTAGCTTTGCCACCATATCCTAGGTCACTCTCTCTCCTTCCACACACCACTTTTACTAGATTTTTTCAACACTGGCATCTTATCCATCAGTCCTCCTCCCCAGGAGCGGACTGACAACTTGGACAGATTGGTCATGGGTCTTCTTGTCATGCCCTATTCCCACCCTGCACCCACCACAGCTCATATGCCTTCCTGCACCCACCTCAGTTTTTTTTCCTTCCTGTAGCCACCTCAGCTATCATGCACCCACCACAGAGCCTATGCCCCCATGCGCCATCAACAGCCCCTATCCCCCAACTGCACCCATTACAGCCTCTATGCCTTCCTTCACCCACCACAACCTCTATGCCTTCCTGCACTTACTACAGCCACTATGCCTTTCTGCACCCACTACAGCCTCCATCCCTCTCAACACCTACTGCAGTCTCTATCCCTCCTGTACCTAGCACAGCCCCTTTGTCTACCACCACAGCCTCTATGCCTCCCTGTACGCACCTCAGCCTCTATCTCTCCCTGTACCCACCTCACCCACTGTAGCCGTGATGCATTTCTGCATCCACTACAACCCCTATGCCTTTCTGCACCCACTACAGCACCTATCCCTCCCTGCACTGACTACAGCTCCTATCCTTCACTAGAACCACTACAGCATGTATACCTCCCAGCACCCAGTAGAGCTCCTATCAGTCCTGCACCCACTACATTCACTATCCTCAGGGGCGGGTTGGGACGGGGGGGAGGGAGGCAATTGCCCCGCAGGCTGCCCTAAATCCAAGGCCGCCCACATCCAGCAAAAAAAAGGAAAAATCTAAATACCCTGCCTCTGGCTGGGGACTTAGATTTTACAACTTACCTTACTCTCCCTGCCGCCCCCTCTTCCTGACATCATCAGGAGAGGCCGGATGACTTCACTGACTGCTGGCTGCTGCTGGCTGCTGGCTGCTGGCTGCTAGTTGCTGGCTCCTGGCTGCTGGCTGCTGGCTGCTGGCTGCTGGCTCCTGCTCCTGTACACCCCATGCTGGCCTTAGGTAAGATTCAAGTTTTTTTTGTCCCCTTCATCAGCCCCTGTCCCCTTCATCAGCCCCTGTCCCCCTTCCTCAGCCCCTGTACCCCTTACTCAGCTCCTGTTCCCCCCTCTTTGCTCCTGTCCTACCCTCTCAGCTCCTGTCTCCCCCCTCAGCTCCTGTCCCCACGTCTCAGCGCCTGTCCCCTCCTCTCAGCTTATGTCCCCCCAGCTCCTGTCCCCCCTCTCAGCTCCTGTCCCCACTTTCAGCTCCTGTCCCCCTTACTCAGCCCCATGCCCCCCACTTCTGAAGAAGCCTATCAGGCGAAACGCGTTAAGTGGGACAATATTTTATATTTTATATCTCATATTTTATTATCTAATATTTTGTTTGTTAATATTAAAGTATACTTTTTAAAGTTACTTTTTATATCTACTATTTTTTATTTCCTGGTATCCTGTATATCCTTGGTGGGGATTATACCACCTAAGCTGTTTACACTAGAGCAGGTCACATGCTCTGGAAATTGTAAGTACAATACTACTTATTATCCATTATATTATTGGTACTTACTTCACCATATTGCTGCTATTTCTTTTTCATACCAACTACGTACATTGCACCCTGAGAACACCTGTGACAACTACTGCAAATCCAAAGACAGGGATTGTACCGTCCAAGCGCTTCACAGCAGAGCTCTGTTATAGCTCATCTCCATGTGAGTGGACTGTACATAGTTATTAACCACCTACTTTTTTAAAATTACTGTATTGCACTATTATTTTTTCTTAATTTCCTTTTTTTGAGGTTACAATTAATTGGAAAATCCAAGGATACATGTATGTATTTTTTGCATATATAAACTAAAAGGCACGGTATACGCCCTTTCTCTTTCCCTGGCTGCTGGCTGCTGGCTGCTGGCTCCTGCTCCTGTACACCCCACGCTGGCCTTAGGTAAGATTCAAGTTTTTTTTGTCCCCTTCATCAGCCCCTGTCCCCTTCATCAGCCCCTGTCCCCCTTCCTCAGCCCCTGTCCCCCTTCCTCAGCTCCTGTTCCCCCCTCTTTGCTCCTGTCCCACCCTCTCAGCTCCTGTCTCCCCCCTCAGCTCCTGTCCCCACGTCTCAGCGCCTGTCCCCTCCTCTCAGCTTATGTCCCCCCAGCTCCTGTCCCTCCTCTCAGCTCCTGTCCCCACTTTCAGCTCCTGTCCCCCTTACTCAGCCCAATGCCCCCCACAACACAGCCCCACAACGTCCCCACTACAGCTGGTCTCCCCAATTTCAACCCATATCCCCAACACCACAGCCCCTTTTCCATATTTTGCCATCAACCTACTTCAGCCCCTATCCCCCACTACATTTCATAAACCCCCAATTATAGCTCATACCCCCACTACAGCATCTAGCCCCCTACTACAACCCTGTCCCCTTACTCAGTCCCTGTCTACTGACTTTAAAAGTGTAAAGTTTGTGTGTGTGTATGAGTATGTCTGTGTGTGTCAGTATGTGTGTGTGTTAATATGTCTGTGTGTATGTCAGTATGTCTGTGTGTGTGTCAGCATGTCTATCTGTGTGTGTGCCAGTAGGTCTGCGTGTGCATGTGTCTGTGTGTGTCAGTATGTCTGTGTGTGTGTGTGTGTGTGTGTCAGTATGTGTGTGTGTGCTAATATGTCTGTGTGTGTGTGCCAGTATGTCTGTGTGTGCGTGTGCGTGTGCGTGTGTGTGTGTGTGTGTGTGTCAGTATGTATGTCTATGTGTGTGCAAATATGTGTGTGTCAGCCAGTATGCCTGTGTGTGTGTGTGAGTCAGTATGCCTGTAACAGTGTGTCTGTGTGCATATGTGCCTGTCAGTGATTGTGTGTTTGTTAGTGTGTGTCAAATCAGCAAGTGTGTGTGTGCCTGTCAGTGAGTGTGTCTGTTCAGGTGACTGCTCCCCCTTTCAATCACATGGGAAAGGTGTTTTTACTCTCCTCTTGGTGCAATGGGCCACTTGACTGGATTTGCCCCAGGTCTAAGGCTGCCAACCCTCCCCTAACTATCCTCCCATGTACATACTACAGCCCATATCTCCCCCACTGACACACTGCAGCCACTATTCACACACACACACACACACACACACACACACACTCACACACATACTGCAGCCTATATTTCCCCCACACACAGTAAAGTGTCTATTATCCATACAAACATACAGTACAGCCTCAGTATCCACAGATGCCAACTACATCCTCTTTCCCACACACATACAACAGCTCCTAACCACACACACTTCAACACAACCTGCCCCATTCACTCACATACTACACTGCAAACAACCCCATCTACACACGCAAACCCACTTTATAACCCGCCCCCAAGCAGCATCCCTACCATTGCTATACTGCATAGAGCCTCCTTACACACACATGCACAATTATTACAATCACTTATATAGCACTCTGCAGTGTAGTACAATATGCAAAAAATGACAAACAATTAATTTGAACTCAACTCATTGACATACAGGAACACAACATCATAAGCAAGACTTGTATTATTGCACATGTGGGGGACGCTGCTTGTGAACTCCCCAGCAAACCTAGAGGTTGTTTTTTATTTTAATGGGTTACTTCATTCAAAACAATGTTTTATTAATATACTGTTTTTGGTCAGAATAACCCCTTAAAAATAAGTCTGACCCTGTTGGAAGTCCATGTAAGTGTGGACTTTGTGTCTCTCACACAGCCATAATATTTGTGTGAGAGCCTTGATCTATTATTGCCCGAGGTCCCTTTGAGTTGTCCATCTGCCCCTGCTCCTCCCCTCTGACCTGCGGTTTCTCTTGTGTGCCTTTACCCCTTCCTCGTGTATTGTAAGCTCATTTGAGTAGAATCTTCTTCACCTCTTGCCTCTGTTACTTTTTGTATGTCAAATATCCACATTCTATCATTGTAAAGCACTGCAGAATATGTTGGTTCTATAAAAAAACTTTTTTTTACAATTTGTCTCTCCTTCCAATAAAAAAATAGGCAGTAATTTGTAAAACTAGCCCAAGAATCAGCGCAAACCTTGAGTACAGCTTGTTCCTTTCTCAACAAAGATGGCTCAAAAATAATTTGCATCCTAAACGGAAGAGCTTTCATGTCAACGTACTGTTGCTGCTCTCCGTGGTGCTGATTCACATTTTCTTTGTGGCACTTCTTATGCTTATCTTATGCGAACAGCTTTGGTTTGCCGTGCGAGCAGAGTTCTCTTCACCCCTAGGCACTCACTAATAATAGGGCCAGTTCAGGCACTCTGCTAGTGTTACAGGCACTCAGAGAACAAAGCAACTGAACTTCAATGACATCTTTCAGAAAGAACATAAACAATGTGATTTAAAGTACAACTCATTTTTTACAGGATTGAAAGAATTTTGCAGACAACTGTAACGAATTTCATTTTTTTCTGGAAATCCAAATCTGGACTCAGAAAGCAGTGCTTTTTTTTATTTAAAAAATATATTTCCCACCTTTCATAGTCGCATTAGTCTATCAATTGTAACAGAAGCGGACATAAAAAGGCTTGTGTACTACATGTGTTATTACAGGGACACTGAAAGTACTATAAACACTACAACTCTTTGTGTCATAGTCACCATTTTTCATACAACTGAGCAGATAATGAGTTTCATGTGACATGTGACTGATCGGTTAGGAACTTGGATTTTGCACCATGAACAGCACAATGTTTTTTATGTCTACTCATGAAATGACCAATCATTGTAAACCTAAAAATAAATATAATTTTCATAAAATAAATTATGTTTTTGTCTTTTCTGCTCCAGGATTTATGTAATTGCATTTGAGTTTTCTTTAACAAGAGTTTAGCTAGATTTAGGCAGGTGTACTCTGCTCAGACCAGCCAAAAGCGCCTGCCTAATATTGCTGCCAAAACAGCTCTGATGTGTCAAGGCATGGACTCCAGAAGATCTCTGAACATGTCCTGTGGTATCTGGCACAAAGACCTTATCAGCAGATCTTTTAATTCCCTCAAGTTGCGAGGTGGGGCTTCCATGTATGGGATTAGTTGATCCAGCACATCACACGGATGCTCAATCAGATTGAGATCTGGGGAACTTGGAGGCCAAGGCAAAACCTTAAAACTTTTGTTATGTTCCTCAAACCATTCCTCAACATTTTTTGAAGTGTCACAGGGTGCATTATGCTGTATAAGGAGGCCATTGCCATCAGAAACACCATTGCCATAAAGGGGTGTACCAGGTCTACAACCTTCTCAAGGTAGGTGGTACTTATCCAAATAACATCCACATGAATGACAGGAGCCAAGGTTTCACAGCAAAATATTGCCCACAGTATAACACTGACTCCGCTTGCCTGCCCTCTTCCCATTGTGCGTCCTGCTACTTTCACTTCCACAGGTAAGTGACATACTCACATCTGGCCATCCACCTTATCAATAAGGAAACTTGATTCATCAGACCTGGCATTCTACTTTCATTGCTCCATGGGCCAGGTCTGATGCTCACATCACCGGTTGCAGTAGAAAGAGGTCATCATGGGAACTCTGACCAGTCTTTAGTTACCTAGCCCCATATCAAGCAAATTGTGGTGCACTATATGTACTGCCACTGTTTTACCATGGCCAGAATTAAGTTTTTCAATTGAGCAATTTTAGCTACAATAGCACTTCTCTGTGATCGAACCAAAAGGCATAGCCTTTGTTCCCCCATGCAGGGCCGGGGCTACCTGTAAGGCGACCTAGGCAGCCGCCTAGGGCGCACCTTAGCAGGGGGCGCCGGATCCCTGTGCCCGGAGTCCCCGATGCGGCTCCTCATGCTGCGCCGCTTGATTGCTTTAGCAAGCCCCAGGCGGCGCAGCACTGCTGTATGGAGGGCGGCCGGGTTTAAATGTAGCGTGTCCGGGCGGCACGGAATGCGGGACAGGAATCTCTGTTTCCAGTACCCGGCCGCCGGCGGACTGACAGGAAGTGCTCACTGAGTGAGCACTTCCCTTCAGTCCGCCGGCGGCCGGGTTCAGGAAACAGAAGTTCCAGTCCCGCGTTCCGCGTCGCCTGGCCACGCTACATAGGCAGGAAGGAGAGTAAGGACCATTAGGGGAGAGGGGAGGGGGGATAAGAACAATTAGGGGAGAGGGGGGTAAGAACCATTAGGGGAGAGGGGGGTAAGAACCATTAGGGGAGAGGGGGTAAGAACCATTAGGGGAGGGGGTAAGAAACATTAGGGGAGAGGAGGGGGGTAAGAACCATTAAGGGAGGAGGGAAGTAAGGACCACGATGGGGAGGGGGGAGTAAGGACCACTAGGGGAGGGGAGGGGGTGGCAAGGACCACTAGGGGAGGGGGGGAGTAAGGACCAGTGGAGGGTGGGAGTAAGGACCACTAGTGGAGGGGGAGTAAGGACCACTAGGGGAGGGTAAGGACCACTAGGGGAGGAGAGGGGGGGGTAAGGACCACTAGGGTAGGGAAGGGGGGAGTAAGGACCACTAGTGGAGGGGGAGGAGTAAGGACCACTAGGGGAGGGGAGGGGGGAGTAAGGACCATGAGGGGAGGGGGGAGGAAGGACCACTAAGGGGTTTGGGAGAGGGAGGACCACTAAGGGGTTTGGGAGAGGGAGGACCACTAAGGGGGGGAAGGACCACCAAAGGGGGGTAAGGAGGGAGGATCACTAAGGAGAGGGGAGGAGGGTAAGGACCACTAAGGGGGGGGGGGGAAGAGGGTAATGACCACTGGGGGGGAGGGGAAGGTCTACTAAGGGGTTTTGGGAGAGGGAGGACCACTAAGGGGTTTGGGAGGAGGAGGACCACTAAGGGGGAGAGGGGGGAGTGAGAAGACCACCAAGGGGGGACTGCAGAGGGACAGGGGGCCAAGGGAGAGCACTAAGGGACAGAAGGGGAGAACACGGAGGGACAGGAGGGAAGGGGAAATCAATAATTGACAGGAGGGGAGAGCACTATGAACTTTTATGAAAAAATAAACGGCTGCTCCCCTCTCAGTCCCTATCCTACCCCACAAACCCTCTATTTTACATTACACACATACATAATGCATCCCCCCCCACACACACAGAAACATACAATGCATTCCAACTCACACACAGACACAACCGAAACACACAATGCATCCCTTACGTTCACACAAACACTTATTCTCTTACACACAGAAACAAAATGCATCTCTTACACAATCAATGCACCCCTTACAGACACACACTGCATTCAATTACATACACAGAAACACACCTTGCACCCCTTACACACACACTCACACACAGAAACATACAATGCATTCCTTACACGCAAACACACACTGCATCCCCTATAAACACACTACATCCCTTACACAAATTGGTATCCCTATACACTACATTCCATAAGAACACACACATTGCATCCTCTACAATAACACATAAAACATCCCCTACACACATACACACCACTTCCTGTGAGAGAACTCATGGGTGGGCCATGTAGGTATTTATGGGTGGGCATTGTAGGCATACTCACGGTCAAGCCCTGGGGGCCCAGACCTTGAGCTGTGAAAGGGACCCAAAAAATGGAGCTGCTTCCTGTTCGTTAATTGTTGTGAGCACTGTTAAAAACAGTCTCCAGGGAGCCTCTTCTGCACCAGACATGTGGAGCCAGACTGAGCCCATCATCAGCCTCTTGTCCTCATCTGGTGGTAAGTAGGCAATCCAATATATTATTAGTGGCACTAATCTCTAATTTACCTCCCATTAAATGGATTCTATAGTCACCAGAAGCACTACAGCATAATGTAGTGGTTCTGGTGTCTATAGCCTGTGCCTGTAGGCTTTTTAATGTAAACACAGTCTTTTCAGATAAAAGACACTTTGTGAAGACTGACGTTGGCCCATATGGCAGGGCATTGTGATGTCACATGGTGGGCAGGACATATAGGGGGGCGGCAAATTTTTTTTACCTAGGGTGGCAAAAATCCTTGCACCGGCCCTGCCCCCATGTGCATCTTTGAGCCTTGGTCACCCATGAACCTGATACCAGTTCACCAGTTGTCCTTTCTTGCACTACTTATGGTAAGCACTAACCAATGCATACCAGGAACACCCCATAAAACTTGCCATTTTAGAGATGCACTCAAGTCATCTAACCATCGCTATTTAGCCCTTGCAATATCATTGACCCATTTTTCCTTCTTCTAACACTTGAAATTCAAGAACTGACATACCTTTGCATCGGACATAACTAACTTGGTTACCTTCTTATTTTTACATCCCATCCCGACCTATTTTACTTGTAACTCTTATTGGTTCTTTAATAGCTTTCTAAGAGGGAGCATTTACTGCTGATAAACAGCGAGTGACTTTATTCAAATGCGCTCTCTGTAGGAAAATGTTTACAAAAACATTATAGTCCAAATATCAATACATGTTTTGGTAGGGAAAATGTCAACCCATTTCAAAACAGCAGAATAGTTAGACAGTTCATATCAGAATATATTAAGGAATACTTTGCATTACAGGAGTATATAATTCCTGTATATGCAGTCATACATGTAAAACTGATAACATGCTAGAATATGTTTCTTTATCTATATAATGCATTAAAAGAGATTGGATTATCCCTAATCCAATTATGTGCCCAGCTCTCATATACAAAACTACTCATTAGTGAGTGAGGAAACAGATGTGGTGAGAACGTTGTAGGGATGCAGAACATATATTGAGTACTCTTACGGTAGCTTTGCACATCAGATGAGTGCTAATTGGACACTCCATAGTGAAGAGATTTACCATATTTTAATGCGTTATTAGAAAATGCATTAAAATACATGGACAAAATGCATTAAAATGCATGGAATGAATGAACGAAAATTATTGTTTTCAATAGATCCTGATGATCCTCTACTTCTGTAGCAATGTCTGGCATGGGATCTGGAATGAAATACTGACACGTTACAGGAGCAGTTCTACGAGGGTCCGGAAGGGTCTATGCATCCCCAAGTCCTTATAGAGCAACTCATTGTTATGATATTGTGGTACCCATGTTGCTGATTTTACATCGAGCATCTGCTTCCAAATACAGTCACCTATATACTTAAAAATGTTCCCTCAATTGCTCTGCCTCAGCAGTATAACCATTGCCTATGTCAGCATTTCTCAAACCAGTCCTCAAGACCCACCAACAGTCCAGGTTTTGTTAGTATCTCCATTGGAATAAAACAGGAAAATACATAAATCCTGGACTTTTGGTGGGCCATGAGGACTGGTTTGAGAACCACTGGCCTGTGTTCTAGTTAAACTGCAAAGGGAGGATGCTGACATTTATGTGTGCCAGGTTATGTGGTGACATAGTAATATAGGTTGAAAGAATACTCAATTCCATTGAATTCATCCTTTAAAACACATCTTTTCATATTTTTCTTGCAAAAGAAAGCAACACTCCTCCCGCCATTCAATTTGAAGCAATGGGAGTAAAAATAATCCTTTAGATTTCTCCTTGGATCAACAACCCACATAGATGCTAATTATATCCGTGAATATTCTATTATTAAAAAAAAAAAAAGCCTTTTTTTTTTTAAAATGTATCTACAGAATTTCCTGTTGCCACGGAAATGTTACTTTCAATAACCCAACCACAAAAGTGTCAAGATGTATCTTGGTGCCCACTGCCTGTTTAAATTACGAAATACTGAAGCTGCCTATCGCTTTACTGCAGGGATGAAAAAATGCAGTCATTGTAATCTGACAAAGTTAAACAGGTGTGTGTGTATGTGTGTACATGATTGTGTGTCTGTGTGAATTCCCTTCACTTCACACTTGCTAAATTGGTTTAAGAATAGTATTTCAGGATGCCTATATTTTTTGTATGTTTTGGGTACATGTGTTTGTAATTTGTTTGGATAACTTGAAAATAGATAAATGCACCATTTTGTTTTAGTGAAATACTGTATATAGTTACTAAACAAATGTAATGTAGCTGCAGGAGGATCTGCTCAACAATCCTTTAATTCAGATAACAGAGATGAAAAATGTTTGGCCAATTCACTAGTCAGTAAGTATCTACAGTGCCTTACATAAGTATTCACCTAAGATAAAATGCATTATACTTCACTTCAACTATGAAGATCAGTTATTAAAATATGATTATACTTGGTGAAGCCATTTATATAAAAACATATCTATGCAATATACCGGCACAATAGTACTTAGCCAGTTGAGGCAATTTTGCACAGTTAATAATCAGATATAGACATTACATGCAGACTACGTTAAACATCACCGTCAATTCTGCATAATATTCGGAATCTCAGACTCTGGATCACAGAGCAATGGCAATATACATTTCTTCTGAGCTGCACTTTGACCTTGGGCATGTGTATTCATTTCCCTGAACTCAAAATAGGTAGATTTATTCTGACACCAGTGCGTTTACAGTTAACGTTACTTAATGTAAAGGAGTCCAGACAATCTCCTAGTGCATATTTAATGTATTACAAACTTGCTGGTTTGGTTGTATATTAATCAAGAGTGATCAATTGGAGTGCCACCTTGGCTTTTTAACACAGATGTGCTTTCTGGGAGTGCATGATACGTACAGTTTTTATATTGCATCTATATATTGTTGGAAAGAAAACCATTTACAAATAAAGGGTGGTCCTCGGGTTTCATAATTGTGACTAAGTAGACTTGGGCATGGGGGAAATATTCAGTTCAGCCAAACAATTTTCCTCAAAAATGAGATTTAGTTTGGGACTATATTTTATAGAACACTTATAGGGCATTTTCCCACCATTTGGTTCACAGACCAAGTGAGAAACGGTAATCAAAAGGTAATCAATAGGGGGTGCAGTGAAAAATCTATATCCATATGTTTAATATATTTTATATAAATTAATTTAATATATAAATATAGACTTTGTTTTGCTCCTACTCCCTTTTCCCTGTACCAGTCACTACTCACTTGATCTATGAATAAAATCAACATTTAGTGGCTGTCCCCAGACCATCAAGCATCTTCTTTCTCCCATCAATCTTCTCTTTTGGTGGAACTCTAATTCCTGAAGTAAAAGAACACACCTGTCTCAAAACTTCCCGATATACGTATGGTGCTTCAGACATACACAATTCAGCGGAACTGCTGCCTAAATTCCGACAAATTGCAAGTCAACTGAAATAGAATGCATAAGCCTAGTGGCTAGTGGATTTTTTTCACAAATGGGACAAGAATGCTGTGTATTGCTGACCAGCACTCTTCATGTGTCATCCGACACCGTGTGTCCTTCAGAACACTACCAAGATGGAAACTCTACTCTCAAAGGAAATTCATGAATAATATATCCTGCTAATATTCATGACTGTTCCCCCTAGACTGTATTACCCTGTATTATCCTCTATTATCCTAAATAGTGCATCTTTTTACCTTCATCTTTTTGCTTCGACTTTTTTAAAGAGCAGTCTAAATACATACAGATATCAATGCTGCATATTTTGTGAATTTTGTTGAAGAATGCATAAAATTATGTCAAGATTTCCAAAGATTTCCTGGTTTTATGATCTCATCTTGGCGTGCTTGGTAACAGTAAAAGAAGAAGAACATTTAACATAAAGATTTGCCTCCTCTGTCATCCTGTTAAAAATATAAGGTGGTTTATAAGATATACATCCTGACGGTACATGTAGAAATCCCTCCCCCCCACCCCCCTATCCACCCACCCACCTACCCACCTTCCTCCGAAGTGATGTACAGAGATTTCCACTTTACTTATCATCAGTGTTTTATCTCAGCAGTTGTGTTTAAACTATGATTAAAACACTGAATACTGTATAGAGCAATCATATCATCCCTACAATTAGGGAAAACTGAATAGCAAATGATGCATCCTGCAGAGAAGAACTCATTTTAATACAGTTATGCACTATGCATCACATTTAAGTGAACACTGTAGAAAATTGAGAAAATGAAGCTTATTCACAAATGTCATCATGCATTTGGGAGGTATATGAAAAGTACTGCAAGCAACACATATAGGTTAATTTTTAATACAATTAATTAATCAATACAGGAATGAATCAATCAATCAATAAATGCCAAAACAATTGATTTGATTAAAGGGACACACCAAAAGCACTTTAGCTTGCTGACATGCTTTATGAGTGAAGAGTATATCCTCTTTTTTCATTGTACAAAAAGTGCAGATTTTTGTAGAAATTGGCACTTTTAGAAATTGACCTTGTAACACCCCTCTGGATGTCAATCAAACAACAGGTCCTGTTACTTCCTGGTTTGTTTAGCTCTGTGGAGCTAAACTCAGGAGGCAGTAATTGCCCAGAGCACCTGCTTAGCAAATACTTCTCATTGAGCTGCATTTGGGAAGTCTGTGATTGGACAGCTACAGAAAGACTGGGTGGAGTTAGAAGGGAAGATCATGCAAAAGGTTGCAGACTAGAGATTTGCAGCTTTTACAAACTGTTTCTAGATATAACCTAACGAGAAGAATGTATCATTAAAAGCACGTATGTTTTTTATTGGGGCCATATCTACTAAACAGTGTTTTTTTTTATTTGCTCAGTAGAGTGTCTTTAATAAATAGATTCACCTCCTACATTATGCAGAAATCATATTCAGTGGGATTCATCATTGGTCAATTATTATTTTTTTCCGATCTGCAGCATTTGAATTCAACATACTGTAAAGTATAATTTGCTTGTTATGCCGAATAATATACAAAAATGACGCGTCAGGGAAACATAGAGAATCTGCAACCCTACTCACTAATGACCCATCGCTGCTGATGATCATATAACAACTGGTAAACAAAATAAAAATTCAGTAAAACACATAACGCAATTAAATGATGAATTATATGTAACCTCCTAGCAGACAATGTGTCTGTCCCTCACTTGTCAGGACTGTTTACAGTAATATGTGGCAGTGTAAACGAGTAATATAGTAATCACTAATCACAGTAATATGTACACCCAATATCATGTTTGGTGTATGTATATTTGATCTGTTCCCAGACATGAACAAATACTTAATGACTCCAGAAGTCAGAAAGTATTTTTTTTTTTTTACTGAAAAAACAAAAACAAAAAAAAAACAAGACTGTTAAGTACCTCTTTTATCTCACAATAAGCCCACCTACAATGAGTGACCTGGGGCAGTGATTCATTCTATGCATCACTTCAATCCTGACTTGTTCTGAATGAATGAGACCAAACAGCTGTCTCTTCCCAGAAGCTACAGTGTTAACAGCTTCTGTTCATCTCCCCCACCCCTGCTACTTTCCTCCATCAGTTTCAGCTCATGTGTCAGCATCAGCTGCACCCAGGGAGATATTGTGTTGCCTGCCTACCAAGAGATCAGCTACAGGGGAGTACCAGGCTTAGGATATTCTCTGCTGCTAGTGTATTATTCAAAAGACAGACAGGGGATGTGTCACCTGTGCAATACACACATTGTCTGTAGCTAGATGTCAGAATTAACAATATAAATCTTGTTCGGGTACAGCTTGGGATCTGGGTACATGGCATTAAAAGAGGTTACTCAAATTATGCCTGTGTGATGATTAAAAGGCTGGCTAAGGATTGTGGGATCTCTGGTGCGCAACAGCTGAAGTGACAAAGGTCACCGTCACCTCTAAGCATCAATAGACTTAAATGCTCTCCTGCTACCTTAAATCTTCTTATTGGAAGTGATTTGCCAGGATTTCTGCCAACTGACAGCAACAAATCATGTGCTTTAATTGGATGTTTAACTCCTGGCTGTCAGAATCCATTGAAGCACACTGAGATTATTCCTGCAAGATTTTTATGGTTCTTCTTCTTCTTCTTATTATTATTATTATAATTGATTATGTACACATTTCATTATTTTTTTTTGTGTGTGTGCAGAGACTTCTCAAACATTGAAACCTGTGTGCAGAGACTTCTCACATTGGACCTGTGACTAAATCGAGGTGAGTCACTGGGGAAAGCCCCAACTGGAGACATCCTCAGATGCCCTCTGATTTTGGAATGAGCACAGTGACCCTTGTAGTGGAGTGCAGATGGAATCTGATGCTCATTTGTGCCTTCTACTTGCAGGCAGACAGCACTCTTCTCTCCCCAGGTTCAGCAGCTGACACACTAGCTGATGCAGAAGTCGAAGAGGAGGAGGAGGAGAAGGGGGTAGTTAAATGTGGAGGGGGGGGGGGGGGGGGGGGGGATTGCTCTATAAACAGAAGCTTTTAACACTATCACTACCAGCAGACCCTACTGGGAAGCAGACATCTGATTCACATGATTTACACAGCAGGAGACAGGTGCTATCCAAGTTTGTATAGAATGTGTGAGCAGGTGAACACAAAATAAAAAAAAAGTCACAGTCATCCAGGACAGGAGACACATTTATTAAAGCTGGCTTTGGATCATGAGCAGTGCAGTCTGAACTCCCAAAACACATGGAGTAACAAAGGCTTAAATCACTGCTCTCCTAGAGGCAGCAAGCACTGGGTGATCCCCCTTTCCCAGCTGTTCTCCCATCCCCCCCCTACCCTGTGCTTCACCCCTGCAGGATGGGTTTTTGTCTGGAATGATAAATAACAGTACGTCCCAAGAGGTGGAGGTGCTTGGCTGGGGGGGCACATTAAGGTCACCAGCAGATGTGCTGCCCTCCAGGCTGGCTGCCAGGGTCACTTTGCAAGGTCCGAAAAGGACTCACGAGATGTCCTTGGTTGTCATTCGCTGGGGTTCTCCCAGCCCCTCCTGCACATCTTGGGGATAGTAATAGCTGGGATGGGCTATGCAGGATGCTATTTGTGCTGCTAGATTGGATAATCAGGGCAGCATCCTCATCTCGGAGCCAATAGGCGGCTGGTACATCCCTGGATCCCTCCCACCCCACAGGAGGGATGCCTGCTAGATTGCAGTGTGTACTGATGCTCCAGTCCTAACAGCCTAGTTGGGTACCATCTCATCACCCCTTATCACTGACAGCATAAACATAGCTAAAAAAAAAATAATAATAATAAATAAAATAATAATAATAATTATAATAATAAAACATAATAATCAGTTTAATGCTGTTTTAAAGCAGGAAACATTTATTCTGCTTGTGGCTGAAATCAAAAGCCCTGCTTGTAATATAGATCAGCTGACACATGCAGACCCTCCCACCTCTGCTTACATTGCACATACCTTTTGTGTAGCAGCCTCAGTCTATGAGGAGGAAACAGAGAGATCCCTTCTGTAACAGAGGCAGCAGGACTGAAGGACACCTATCTTTGCCAGGTAAGCAGTGGGGTGGGGGGCATAGACTAAGCTAGTGGGATCATGTAGCTGGCATGATCTGTGCAAGGATGCAGTGTTGAGGGTCAGGGTGGGTGCATCAAGCACATGTTACAGTAATCATTTGCTACATTTGATACATAAAAGCATCTTATGTGCCTTTTAGTGGGAGGCACCCTCCTCCCCCTCCCACACATAGACAGACACACACACTCACACTCACACACACACACACACACATACATTCACACATATACTCTATAGGGTGTTAGATCCCTTGTGAAATATATGCTCCCCATTTCTTGTAAGCTTTCTCACTTGCATCTTCCTATATCTTTTTTTTTCTATTGCTTCTGTGACTGAGGGACCCAGATTAGCTAAACTGACTGGGATAGACATATCAGCAACTTGCATTTTCCCCCTCGCTCTCAAGCTTTAAGTTCCTCTATTACTTGACATGCTTGGATTAAAAAGCCTGGTGATTGCTTAATTGCTGTTGATTACAAGTGTCAAACATCTGACATCTGCTTTCTCTTTATCTCAGTCTGTGCACTTAACAGCTTAAAATGATGAATTGTTAACATCCCCCATAACACACACTTTCTTTAATTAAAAAAAAAAAAGGTTTAGGGGTTCTTCTCCGTGATTTCGTAGATTTTTTTGTGCTTCCGTTTTTTTTTTTTTTTAAAACAACTTTTTGTTGTTATAATTTAGTAAAAGGCAGATAAATGGGTCAACATCGGGCACCATGGCTGCTGTGGGTAGCTAATCCCAATAAGCTCAGCTTGTTAGAAAGATGGCAGAGTGTTGAGAGATTCACCAAGGGGATAAGATGGAGATGTGGGAAATGAGATAATAAAGCGGAAGAGGAGGAAGGGTTAAGGAAGCAAAACGTAACAGGGGGACACCGGAAGGTTACTTCAGACCCATCTGCTCATTGATTAAAAATTAATGATACATAAAACGATGTGTCCATTAGACCATGTGATAGAAAGCTAGTCCATATCTTAAATATACTTCATTGTAATAGCTCAATGCTGATCAACAACTAGGCAATTGCTTAATAAATAAACTCTGAGAAGTTATGTCAAGAATACTATTCTATATGACAACTTCCATTGGAAATCGAAAAGACCAACAATACAGAATTCAGTGTTGGGTCTCAAGCAGAGTAGGCGAGTTGAAGGAGCCAAATTTCCAGGAGTTTCTCAATAGCTCCACAGGAGATACAGTACTATGGTTAATAATATTAACACAGTCCTGTTGGAGATATTTAGAGCTGGTTTGTGATCATAATAATTCCATCATTGAAATGTCCCATATTTATACTCATGGCTACCCCATCAATGTTTGGGGGGAGGAGCTATATTTGTTAAATATATCACCCCCCTCACCCCCCATGCCTTCAAAGACTCACGCACAAAAAAACACACGCACCTTGCCTACCAATGAGGGGTCCCGTTGGAAGACATTTGTCTGTGTATTAGTTTCCCCAAACCTTTATCATACTTCTCTTTGATCTTAAGTGGCTTAGTGAGGCAGAGCTTTGCGCTATGATGTCATATACTGGCGCTGTGAGTTATTAAGCTAATGCAAGAACTGCTAAAGAGCAAATGACCTTCTTTGAGAAAATGCTTCTGGGTTAAATATCTCTGTAGACATTGAATTTAGGAAACGGGAACCAAAGAATCCTTCTAGTGACACCAATATATATAAGCAACATTTAAAGTTTGTTTTGACAATGCCCTTTCTGACTTAAAATGCATCTTACAATATTTTTTTCTAATCCCTGATCACTTATGGCAACATTCCGATAACTAATAGGTGTGAGTTTAAGACCTTATTCATTCCTCACACTAATCTTGAAGAGAAAGCAGAATATGTTTTTTTCCCCCACCAACTGAAAATGGTGAGCCACTTAACCTACAATTAAGACAATTTTCTGTACAAAGTATCTGTATAAAATGGCATGTGTGGATAAAATATTTGATTGTGATTTCGACTATCTGTAAATCAACCACAGCTGATACAAGCCGTCTTTTACAATTACTTATTAGCCCCAGGTGAATGATTTTCATTAGATGGAAAGTGGTATAAAATATTTTTTAAAAAAACAACAACAAAAAAACAAAACAGGTAAATCAATGCAGAAGGCTTTCAACGTGTACTCCAAATAATCAACACATACAAAGAATGTAGAAGGGGGGGTAACAGTTGGCTTCAATATGCAGGCAGATGCTGGCTCACAAATAAATCTTTTCAGTTGGTTGACACTGAGGATATTGTGTCTTGCTTTGCTTATTTAATACCCATTTTCCAAATGTAGGCATTTGTTCTCATTCTAACAGACTTTATCTATACACAAGCTTTGCCAAATTTTCTTTTTCTGATTTGTTTTTTTTGGAGGGGCCAGTAGTTATATTTCCGTGCTTGGTCTTTTAAAAGGGGTAAATCACACTGAGGAAGGATTTTGTATTGTTAATCATTTTCCGTCTTTCTCTGTGTTTGTTTGTTTTTCTAAAACATGCACAGCATTATTATAAGAACATCTTGCCCATGAAACTCTTGATTTCTTACTTAATCCATTTGCATCTGGCTTTAAGGCTATTTTAGTGTGTTTGCTGTAATCTGTATAAATCTTCTGTTGGTTTTAACCTCCTCACTACAAGGACAAAAGGACAACCATTCCATTGCTTTATGTGTGTTAATGATGTGTGCATACTGTACCTTTGGAATTAGCTGCAATTTGTCATGCTTTAATAGGGTCAGGCAAGAGAACATGGCTGAGGCTTTGATGTTATCACAACAAATACCTACATCTTCAATTCTATATTATTCTTTATTATAGAATTATAATGTCAGCGTTGTAAGGAAGCACCATTTTTGCTTAGAATAACCTCAAGTAGGATTAGGAACACACGTCGCCTTGCCTCTATGAAGAGAGCAATTCTGTGTTGTTTGTCTGCTTAACGATATTGTTCAGGATGTCGGAGATTCTACAGAAACTACAAGGCATGGCATAGTGACATGAAAAATTCTTTTGGTGCTCCTCTTATAAAACCATGCCCTAGTTTATTCAGTATATATCAGCAAGTGCACTGTTGCGTATCGCAAATGTTTCTGATTTGGACAACAGCTGTGTTTATATTTGGTTTGAGATAGGTGGATCACATATATCCGTCAGTCTTATGTAATTGCTAAGTAGCTTAATATGGATCAAAGTGCTTCATACATTTATAGAAATACTTATCATGTCTTATACCTAAAACTTTGACTATTCTATTTAATATAAAGACCAATTATTGTTACCTGTTATTCTATCTGTCTATACAGCAATGGTGAGATTACACAGTTATTTTGATATGCGTTTAATAGTATATTTATTTTGTTATTGGTGAAATGGTAAACATTAACAAACATGCATTCTATCTGTTTTTCACCATTTTTTATCAGAGGAAGAATACAAACTGTATGATCAGTAACGCCAGGGAACTAAAATATATATTTTACTCTAGCACGCTATACCCAGATTAAATGTTCTATTAAAGTGCATTATTCTTTTTATGTATATATATATATATATATATATATATATATATATATATATATATATATTATTGGAAATGATCCACTGCCATTTTTTCAGATGCCCTTTATAATAATATAATCTGTATGTTTGCAACCAGAAAGGTTGATTTCATCTTTTGATAGTTTATAACTATGCCTTGTGGTTCTAGATGTTATTATCACTGAACTTAATGGTACTTATGTTATTGACTTTGCGAAGATGAAAGACCGGAATGACCTTGCCAGGAGTCAAACCTGTGACTCTAAAATACAGTAGCTGGTGAACTAACATCAGAGATTGGTTAACTATTTCCCTCCCAACTCCATGAACACATAGGCTCAGTTTCATTCTGCATTAAAAGTAATGGAAAATTAAATTTAGCCCTTTAAGCCCCACCTTACTTTCATTTCCACTTCAGTGTTAGTCTTCACCCAATAGAGAAACAAATGTATGTTTTGGACTCCAATCAGAGTCTCTGCATAATGTTTAGGTACTGTAAATGCTTGTTCTCTTTTCCTCCCTTAATGCACTTAAGCCTATGCGGCTCAAAATATATTGAGGGATATTTAGTAAAATGTGGTTTTGGTTAAATTCCTTCATTATTTTGCTTATATTTATTAATCATATCCTTCCACCCTCTCCTTTGCCCAGCAAAGTATTTTACCTCTCTCACCTCCACATAATCTCATGATCGCAAATGCCTTTTTCTCCTTTAACAACTTTCTCCGCCTTAATGCAACCTCACCATAAACTAACCTATGGAATGGAATCTCCACTCTTTCCTCCTCCCGTCCAGTATTCAGCTTCTCCACTGTTCCCTCTTCAATTCTCAATACCTTGCCCTCTTTCTCTCTGTCATCATGCTCCACCACTTGTCCTCTTGATTCCCCCTTGTCTCGCCTTATCCAATCTCTTTCCCTAGTCTGGTCTTTTTTGTAACACATTTTCAACCTCTCTCTATATACTGGCATCTTCCCATCTTTCCTCAAACATGCAATCGTTAATCCCATGCAATCATTAATCCCATCCTAAAAAAACATATGTGGAATCTAGTTCTTCTTCTAAATACTGTCCAATATCGATTTTTACCTTCTTGACTTCTGAGCTTCTCAAAAGGCTTGTTTTTACCCATACAACTCACTTTCTCAATGCTTACTCTCTCCTTGAACTTCTTCTACGTGGCTTCTTCCCCCTCCATTCTACTGAACTTGCCTAACCACTTAATCTCTGCTAAATAAAAAGTAATTACTCTATCTTAAGTCTCCTTGACCTTTCTGCATTCTTTTACACTATTGACCACTCTCTTCAAACCCTCTACAATCTTTTAATTACATGACATTGTACTGGTTTTCAACCTATACTTAATTTAGTGTCTACTTATCTAGTGCCTCCTCTTCCCCATTGCCCATCTCTTCTCAATGCCTTGTACTTGATTTTCTTTTTTTTCTCCTTTTACAGTTCTTCCCTCTGTAACATTATCAACTGGATTTCAATACCATCTATATGTTAATGATACTCAGATTTATCTCTCCTTCCCTGACATCTCGCCTACATTCATGGAATGTGCAAAAAGCTGTCTCTCTTCCTTCTTGTACTGGATGTATTCCCATTTTCCAAAACTTAGTCTTCCTAAAAACTGAACTTCTCATTTTTCTCTCCTTAAAAATTCCTCCTCCATCAATCTCCCTGCATTTCAGTGGAACACCTACTACCTCAACCCCTCAAACTCGCTGTCATGGATTACTTCTCACTGAGGTTGTACCTTTTTCTCCTCGCATCCAATCTGTCTCGAATTCTTGCAACTTCCAGCTTAAATATATTGCCCGCATTCACACTTTTCTAACTCAAGATACAAGATACGCACTCATTTCCCAACTTCACTATTGCAACTTGCTGCCCATTGGCCTTCCAATGCTGCTCTTCAATATGTAATGAATGCCACCACCAGGCTCATCTTCCTGACTGACTGCTACTCACACACCTCACCCCTTTATCAGTCATGTATCCTTCAATCCAAACTGTTGATCCAATTCAAACTGTTGATAGCAACCTACAAGCAGTCAATTCCTCCACTCCTCTCTACTCTACATGTCTTCTTTACTGAACAAATACACTCCTTCTCATTCCCTTCATTCTATGAACCTTCTCCTCATTCACATCTCCTCGTTCTCGCACACCCATCTATTATCCACTGGATTTTTATTCAATGGCTTTCACAATTTGATGGAATTGCCTACTTCATGCCATCAGTTCCTGCCTCCATAGCCCAGTGCACTCTCTTTCCTTTCACTATTCTCTTGTTCCACACACACTTCCACACACTACTTTATTTTGACACAGGTATCTTCTCCTCCTCTTCTCTGATGTGCTATTATTTATCTTGTGTATCTTTACCCTTTTCTCATACATTGTGAGCTGACTTGAGGAGGACCTTCTTCACCACTTGTCTCTGTTAATATTTTGTATGTCATCTACTGGTGCCCATTCCATAATTGTAAAGCACTACGCAATATGTTGGTGCTATGTAAATGCTATATAAATAATAATAATGTGATCTACAAAAAGATGATTTTCTTCATAGTAAATTTTTCTTCACATAAAAAGTCAGTTTTTCTCCCCTATTGACATATTGTCTTCTTCTCTGTGCACACTGGAGGGATATAGTCTACTATAGAGCCAACAAAGCCATGTGTAGCACAAAGCTTAGTTTTAACCAGATGACTATATTAACTGTATATGGTATTTTTGCAAATATGCGCAGGCATTATTTTAAAATTTCCTAATGGAAATTCTACTTTTCTAGAAATGCAGTTAATTATCTTCACAATCCCCCACAATCATGATATTTGCAAAAAGTGTATATCTTTATGTACACTATTTTAGACACCCGACTGACATATTCTTCTATGGAATACTGTATAAGCACTAAAGCATTTTATCTTCACCCAGATATTCCTGTAAAGAAAAAACAAGAAATAAATCATAATGTGCACTTTATATAAATTATTTATTTTTACAAATCCCTCAGCAGTAATTTATGCTCAAACGATCTTGTGCTTGCTAATTATCCAAAGTTCCAAATAATTTCTAGACTTCCAGGGGAAAAAAAAGTCTGGCAGTGAACATGTTAATTTCAAAACAATGCTTATAATAAATTATTTCACGTGACTGTAGCATAGAGTATTACGCTTGCTTTACATACATACAACATTTTATGTTTTGTTAGATCAACTTTCTTTGACAGTAGTGATTGTGGCAACTGTGGAATTTTTCACCATAAAATTGTACTCATCATTACCAGCTATCTTTTATTGTAATTTCTGCATAACATGTTTTATGCACGCTGGTTTTTGTTTCAAGCAAGTGCACAAGTCAACTATAAGTGCTTGTCTCCAAGGCACGTGCTTGTTTTCAATCTGCTTCTGTATCTAAGTCTACTCTTTAATATACACAGGAGATTTTTTTTAACACGCCTTTCATGACTTGTTTGCCATCAACAATCTTCCTGACACACACCTTCTTAAAATAACTTAAATTGTCAAAATAGATCATCAAGCAGTGTCGTAATGTAAAAATTGTGGGGCTTTTTCGATGCCCTGTTGATTTTACTGCCTTATGTCAGTAGTTAAACTGCTATATAGCAAGGCTCTGCAGAATTATTAAAACAAGCAAATGCTTGAGTTTTCAAAGACAATCCTTCTGCTCCAGTGACCAAAAATAGATACTTTACTGTTGTAGGTCTTCCACTCCTATGGTACTTTGCTAGCCTTAGGCGTATACCATGTTGCCACCTTTGTGTTATAATGATTGACCACCGCACTAGAGTTACTGAATAAGCAGAGATTCTAATTTTTTTATTTTATTTCTGTTTTAAAGATGAGGTGTATAGGGATATTTTAATTTAAAACTGCCTGCAGAAGGTTTGAGTAATGGCAGCGGCTTGCTAAAGGGGGGGGGGGGGAGGCGGAGGGGGCAATCCGCCCCGAGTGCCACTAACTAGGGAGGTGCCCAGGGTGCATTTTCATGCCGCTTGCAAGAGTCTCCACATCCAGCAGCAGCATGTCTTCTGTTCTCGCGATCCGCGAGAGCATTGCCGCACGTTGCTATTCTGTTGCTGGATGTGGAGGCTCCTGGGCCCTTCTTCACTGGGCAACCTTACTGTGCCACTGGACCACACTAGGGAATGTAGTGTGTGTCCCCTCCCTGGACACAGGTAAGAGTCAGGGAGGGACACACATACACACAAACAATACACACTGCTCACTATACACTCATTATTCACACACATACACACTGCATACACACTATACACACACAGCAGACACACTATATATATACACACACATTGCATACACAGTATGCACACACTGCATACACACTATACACACACACTGCATACACACTATACACACACATGAAGCATACACACAATACACACACACTGCATACACACTATGCACACAAACACACACACATACTGAATACACTACACACACAGCATACACACTATACACATGCACACACACACACACACTGCATACACACTATACACACACACTGCATACATACTATACATACACTGCATACACTACACACACACACTGCATACACTACACACACACACACACTGCACACAGTACACAAACACACACTGCATATAATAAACACACACACTTATATATATGTGTCTGTGTATCTGTATGTGTGTCTGTTTTTGTATCTGTGTGTCAGTGTATCTGTATGTGTGTATCTGTATGTGTGTAGGTGCCTATGTGTATCTGTACATGTTTGTCAGTGTGTGTGTGTTTGTATCTATATGTGTATTTGTATCTGTGTGTCTCTATCTGCATGTGTGCCAGTGTGTGTATATTTGAGTATATGTGTATATGTGCATATATCTCAGCATTTCGCCGACACTACACACAAATACACCCCTGCATCCAAAACAAATGTGTGGGTGATTTTTAAATTTTAAAATGGGGGGGAGGGGTAGGTGCTGCAAAATATCTGCCCCAAGTACCAAATGCTCCGGTACGCCCCTGAGTAGTGGTTACAAACAATTCTAAAGCCTCGGAAGAACACATTGTAAGTACTCGGCATCGCAAGAGACAATGCGAGTATGTGGTACACACATCATTGCACTTGAATCCATAAACTCTTCTCCTATTTCAGTCACCTGTCTTTCTTCTAGTTTACAGCTCATAGCTGCTCTGTGTGTGTCATAACCTTCACAATACCAAGATTTGAGAAGACATTGTCCTGCCCAACGTTGAGTTTAGACATCCCTGCAGCACCCCTACCCCTCTGCCCCCCTGGGAGTCAGGGCCGGACTGGCCCACCGGGATACCGGGAAATTTCCCGGTGGGCCGTCGGCACCTGGGGCCGGGCAGACAGCTGGGTCTGCTGGCGGCCGCTGGCGGCCGCTGGCTGGGAGACGTCTGCTGGCGGCCGCTGGCTGGGGGATGTCTGCTGGCGGCCGCTGGCTGGGGGAGGTCTGCTGGCAGCTGCTGGCTGGGGGAGCTGGCTGTTCTGTCTCTGCTCCCCTGCCCTCGCGCGCAGCTTAATGAGACCGGGGCCGTAATATGACGTCACATTCCGGCCCCGGTCTCTTTCTAGGCGGGGGAGCAGAGACAGAACAGCCAGCTCCTCCAGCCAGCGGCCACCAGCAGACCTCCCCCAGCCAGTGGCCGCCAGCAGACCTCCCCCTGTGGCCACTAGCCCACCCAGCCGGTCACCCACAGGTAAAATGTGTAAATCTGTCAGTGTGAGTGTATGTGTGTGTGTGTCTGTGTCATTGTGTGTGTGTCTGTGTCATGGTGTGTGTGTGTGTGTCACTGTGTGTGTGTGTCTGTGTCATGGTCTGTGTCATGGTGTATGTGTCATGGTGTGTGTGTCTGTGTCATGGTGTGTGTGTCTGTGTCATATTGTGTGTGTCTGTGTCATTGTGTGTGTGTGTGTGTGTGTCTGTGTCATGGTGTGTCTGTGTCTGTGTCATGGTGTGTGTCTGTGTTATGGTGTGTCACCACGCCGTGCTGGTCTCCCCTCGACTGGCCCTGCCTCTATGGCTGAGATCATCAAGCATGATGATCTGAGTCAATCCAATGCTCTGCCATAGGATTGGCTGCAAAGGCCCTGATAGTAGGTGCTGCACACTGTGCAATCACGCTGTGCAGCACTGACACAGGAAGCACCTCTAGTGACTGTCTGAGTGACTGTCACTAGAGGTGTCACTAGGAAGCAATGTAAACACTGCATGTGAGTATGCTTAATGTATAATTAAACGTTTTACTCTAAAAGGACCAATATTATATATTAGAAAAAGCAATATATATATATATATATATATATATATATATATATATATATATATATATATATATATATATATATATTACTCAACCATCTGGGTTGGCAAGACATTGCTTGCGCTGAGAATTATTTCTGGACATTCCATACTTATTTTCGGGTTCTGCACTTCTGGTTATGTGGTTCCAACATATTGCTACATCCACATCCACTTTAAGCATTTACAAATTCATTCTCAAGACTGGGAAATGGTTCAGTTGTGCTACTTTGCATGGCATGGTCTCATTATGTCAACTCCTCGATTTATAGAGTGATCCATTCATCTTGTGTGCAGCATTTTCTTTTTTAATATGTCAGTATTTCAGTCTGTTTTCTTTTCCTTACTTATCCTTTCTGTTTAGCTTTATAAGAAGCAAAATCTATGTCAAGGTGATTGTATAAGTAGTAAGAAATAATCTAACTGCTTTTCTTGGGTTATTTTAAATCTGCTGGCTATCAGTTTTCCCTGAAGAACATGACTTTGAGGTATAAGAGTCCTCTGCAGCCACAAGCCATATGATATTTTGTTCATACAAAACTGGAGGATACAGTAGACACTGTGACCCAAATAGAGTTTAGAGTGAATTATATGTGTCTCAATAGAGTTTTAAATTAACACTTTGTCCCTAAGATCGAACATTGACCCAGGGCAACCAAGAAAGCAAAACAAACATGAAATAAGGTGTAATTGCTGACATGTGATTAGCAAAATACTTTAAGACATCTCTATGACATGATTTCTTAACCTCTGGCTGCATCTAGATTTTCAAAAGTCACGTTGAATGCTGTGTCTTGTTTGTTTTATGTTGTTGTCTGTGTGTTGGTTTTCATCTATGAATTATTTTCTATATATAGACTTTGAACGGTCAAAGTCGCAATCTCCTATAATGAAAATCACAAGTTTAGAGGCAAACAATTCTCTAAAACCATTAACTGCACATCTTTCAGCTACAAGGAGATTATATTATAGTTATTGCTACAGGCCCTGATTTAATATTATTATTACCGATATGGTATACAATTCATGTTAAGTATAACAATATTACTGAGGGGAAGAAACTTTGGAGTTTTGTGTCTGGATTTTGTCTAAGCCTGATTTAGGCCTGCTTTATGCCATTGCCATTGCTGTCCTTCTATTGTTGTCAGTTACATAAGGACCCCAAACCACAGAGGTCCCTTGATTGGAGGGAAGTTCCTCTCAGAACAAGATTTGTGGCACAGTGTATACATGACTCTACAGCAGGATCAGCAACCTTCAACACTCCAGTTCGTGTGGACTACATTTCCCCTGATTCTTTTCCAGCATTATGCTAGGTGTGGTCCACAATATCTAGAGTGCTGAGGATTGCTTACCTATGCTCCGGGAATATGCAAATGTACACCACTCACTTTGATACTGTGCATTTTCCCCCCAGAGTTACAACAATCCTGATACCATTAATGAAATAACCACAGGGTGAGGCCCTTCATAAAATGATGGCTTGCAGAAATCCTTGGGAATTTAGAGATTGCATATTCTCACCTACCTGATATTGAGGATGATATAATTGCTTTTGTGAAAAACACAGAGATTATTTTTTTACTACTGAAATCTGTAGTAATTTTACTTAAAGGAACACTATAGGGTCAGGAACACATACATGGATTCCTGACCCTATAGTGTTAAAACCAGCATTTGGGTGACTTGTTCCCCCTTTGCCCCCTTAAGGAAATTGTTGAATTGGCTGATATCACCAAGGGGGAGGAGTGGGGGACAGGACCAAATGTCAGCATCAGCATCTCCTCATAGAGATGCATTGAATCGATGCACCCCATATGAGGAAAGTTCAGCATCTCCATGCAGAGCATGGAGATGCTGAATGGCAGTGTGGCACACTGTGCTGCACTGCCCCAGGAAGCACCTCTGGTTGCCATCTAAGGAGTGGCCACTGGAGGTGTCCCTAGGCTTTAATTTAAACACTGCCTTTTCTATGAAAATACAGTGTTTGCATGAAAATGTCTGCAGGGACTGACTATACTTACCAGAACAACTACAATGAGCTATAGTTGTTCTGGTGACTATAGTGTCCCTTTAATCAGAATAATTTATTTGATCTTTTTTACTCAAAACATCATTCACTCTTCTTTGTATGTTAATTATCTTCCTTTTGGTGACAGCCTATGAAGGCCCATACTTAGAGAGTGTACATCTGATACGTAAATACTTTCATTGTGTTTACTCTGTTCAGAAGAAGAATGGAGGATTGTCATTCATTCCGTCCTAATACTGTAAAAATGTTACCATAAAAACTCGGTTTGGAGTGTAGTCTGCGCTTCAGATTAATACCACAAATTTATACAGGAACATTGACTTTCTGTTCCTGACAATTTGCTATTTAGTAAATAATCCTGATAGATTTTTGACATGTATAATGACTGTTACAATAGGAAATGGTAATTTACCTTTTGTATCCCTTTAATATACCCTGAGTTCTCCCATAAAATGTGAAAATGAATGCAGACAGTATTTATGACCTTTTGAGTTATACATAAAGTTGTTCTCACATGATTAGCTCTGTGTATAAATGGATGTAACACAAACACCTTTTGTTTAATTACATGTAGCTTATAAAACATATAAAAAGGCAGTGGGTTAACTATTATTGTTGTTGGTTGTTTTTTTTTTATAACACATTGCTCATATTTGACCTTGCCACCATAACGGGAGAATGGAGGAGAAATAAGATATATTAAGTCCATAATTTCACCTCCAATGTCTATCAACTGAGCTGCTTTGAGAAGATACAATGAGCTAATCTGTGACATGTTAAACCTTGACACTCAATGCCTTTTCCCAGCCTTATTATTTTGTCAAACCAATGTATCAAGGCTGCAAAGCCTAAAATGAGTCACATTGGCTTTCACACAACTTATTGGAAAAAATAAATAAATAAAACAAAAATCATTAATCTTGGTTGTAGATGTTCTTCATTTTAAGATGGTATTCTGTTTTGGATTGTCTGGTAAACAGAGTTGTTGATCCATTAAAAGCCAGCGAACATCTATAACATATTTCTTTGTCTCAGCCTGTACAGTACATAAGTGCTCAAAGTGAATCGTGTATATTTATTCTGTATTTTATTGATAAAGCATTTGTATAGAGAGAATGTATTGAGATACATCCTGGACAGCATGTACAATGCACTGTAACACATTTAATGCAGGTCATCCACAACAGACAATTAAACATTAACAGTAACTGTAATAAGGTAATTAGCTAAGGTAATAAGCTCCCTCTAGTCAACTAGTTCATGATGTTTGGCTCTATGCAGGAAGAGTATTCCTAACACCATAATATTAAGTCACCTATTTTGTTTGAAAGATGAGATTTACTTACGTTTAACCCTGCCGTGCCTGACTCCATCCTGATGCTTCACCTCCTTGATTGATTGATGATCTCAGACAATCCAATGTTTCCCCATAGGAAAACATTGAAAGGCTAGTGTAGCAAAACCCCATGATGCGCCATCCAAATGCAACTCTATGAGAAGCATTTGACCGAGAACCGAGTTTGTCTTGAAGACAGCCACTAGAGGTGTGTTTAACCCTGCAATGGAAACATAAAAGCAATTCAACTGCCATGCTTTACATTGCTGAGTTAAAAGGGCAAGACCACTGCACCCAGACCACTTCACTGAGATAAAGTGGCCTGGTTGCCTTTAGCCATCCTTTAATCCTCTACTCTACAAGTACATATTGATATAAGATGTCAAACTGATGGAGGATGTTCTGCTGGGAATGGAGTTCCCACCATTCTTATATAGAGAGTAAGGCATTAGAACCTTTGATGTGTGCACCTTGAGCAATGAGTGTGTTTTTCTTTTTTGACTATTAATTACAATATGGCTACTTGGCAGCAGGAGCATTATATAGTTCCAATAAAAACAGGGATATCAGCTTAAAAATCTATTTGATAGCCCCGATCAGCCCCCCTCCCACTGGTTAATGCTCTTGCTTGGCAATCCTGACAATGTGCTAATTATTGAAGTGAAATTGTATCAACTTTAGCTGCATGAGAATTAAGGTGAACCTCTTGTGTAATAATGCATGTTATCACTTTACCAGATAACGCAATTGTGTGCAACCCTTTTCTGGACTTTCAGAAAGGGGTAGAGGAAGGAAAGAGGATCCTTCTTCTGCAAGGCAGTAAGTCCCAGCAGCAGATATCAGCCTGAAAGCTGGTATTTGTTCAGTATTGAGAGACGCGGAGTGAAGGGAGTAGAATTCATTTCAATCTTCTTGTAGACAACTAGGCAGGAAATCCCTGCAGGCTGCGTTCTAAAGGGATTATAAGCTCTGTTGTTCAGTTCATAGGTCAGGAGCCTTCATGGAGATAATATAACCTCTGTGAATTTAGTTGTGAAATCATAACCTGCCCATTAAAATAGTAGATGGTGTAATATATTTGTATTATTATAATGTATTCTGTTGTCATTTTTTGTAATGTTTAGGATTTACAGTGTGCTCAGACTAGCTGTAACAATGTTGCATCTAATTGCTGAGCACATCATTTTATAGTATTTTGCTTCCTTTCCCAGAGTGTGCCACTCATAGCAATGAAGTCTAATTTTGTGGATACAATGGGCTGGATGAATTGTGCAATTATTTACATTCACTGACATGTAAAGATGTAGTGCACATTATTAGAGCCCTTAGAATGACACAAATGGCTATCTAACTTGGCACACTTCCACAAATGAGCCCTGAAATGAATGGATGCATGTTCTATGTAAAGCATGCCAATTCTGCAATGACTATTTCACAGCACAATTATTGTGCAGATACAAATTGAGATGTATCATAAGTAAAACTAGACCTATATTTCAAATTTAATGTTTCCATAAAACACACACACATGCACACACTCACACACATACACACACAAACACAAAAACATCACACACACTCACACGCATACACGCATACATGCATACACACGCATACATACACAAACACACAAATACACACACACACATGCAAACAAACACATCACACATACACACAAACACAAACACAAACATACACAAACACATCACACACATACACAAACACACATACAAACATTTGTCATATATATTCATCAGTTAAAACCAGTTTTTCCAGTTGGCAAAAATACAAATCCTGCCTGAACCCATATGACAATAGACATTTATGAAACAATTATTGCAGCTGCCAGCATTATTTACTTAACATGCCAAAGAGTGCAGCATACAATATGATAACGATGACCGTTTCTGTAAATAGAGGGTAGGGGAATCACACACTGTCCCTGCTAGAGATTACTGCAGGGATATTTATTTTGAGCAGTAGATATGATGGAGGACATTTTATAACAGTTTTCCGATAAAAAAAATTATACCGAGTTAGAAAACTGGAGCAGTTCCATGAAAACAATCCCCAGATACAATCTATTAGTAATTACCCCGTGTTTACTATTTTGCACTTTTACACTTTTTTGAGCACAGCACTTTTAAAACTCGGCCACATTCGACCTGTTTAAATAGAGGATGCCTATCTAGACGTATATTGAATAAACTGAAGTTTTATTATTTCCATACATGCTTCAAGTTCTCCTCAAAAGCAATTTCAGAATCAAAATCAAAGATCAACCAGTTCTTAAGGTGATGTAATGTGCATTCTTTTCTGCATTTTACTAATCTGATGAAGCCTCTCTCTTCTGCCCAACTTGAGCTAGGCAAACCACCTTAATAGTGTAACATTTAATTGGTGCATGGGACTAGATTAGTATTTCTCGAACAAGTCCTTAGTGGCCACAACAACCCAGGATGGTGTTTTCTTAGTTTTGTTTTTCATTTTTTTTAACAACCTTTATTTAATATTATTTTCTTACATATACGGAAAAGGACAAAGAAAAATAGCAGTTGATAAAAAAAAAAAAAATAAACATGTATATTATATACAAATGAATCTGGGTTTACAAACCCTTACCTGTATTCAAGGGCCAATGCATTTGTATATAAACATTAAAAAAAATATATACTTAAAAAAATATATTTAAAAGCTTTATTATCTATTTAACAAATCATTAAGCATAGACCATGATCTATCCTGGATTACAATATCTGACATTTTAAATTAATTCCTTTTGCCCAAAGGTAGTCACATAGTTTTATAATGTAACCATTAACCATGAATTCCTGTACCGTGAATGGTTCTTGAAGATACAATACATATATTAATTGCTGTGAGTCAATATTAGCTAGCATCTATCCATAACTATGTAGCTGTTTCTATCACAAGTATAATGTTATACAAACAATAAAATGGTCCTTACTCAATTAAGATAGTTGAATTATATCAATGTGTACCAAAAAAGTCCTCATGCAACCCATCTTGCTTTAGGATTTAGGGTTTACCCAATTCTGTTCCAAAGCAGATTGCGATAAAAATGTTAGAGATACATATTGGTTTGAAAATCACAAGGTTAATGCACATGCAGTTCTTTGAGAACAAATGGGCACAAGAACTATTCCCAGCAAAACCCACGTATCATTTTTATAATTTCCATACTGCTAAAAAAGTGTTAAAAAGTTGAGTAACCTCAGACGGTATTAATCAGTGCTCGTTTTGGATTATATTCAAGAGTTTACATAAAGCCCTTTCTGACCCCTTGAGAAGACAAGAGCTACCTAAAAATAATGTATAATTATCTGTCCTGCTTAATTTTGGTAGGATTATCAAATTCTTTGTTATCTGTTTTGTTATCGTCCAGTGGTAACATTACTTAGAGTAACTGTCTTAATAGGAAATGTTTGCTTCACTACAAAAGTGTTATTTTGTTTTCTTATTGGAATAATACACTATACTAATTTGCACACCTACGCAAATCCCTAGTGTGTGAAACTCTGGAGAATATCTCCAGGGAATAGTGTCTGCCAACAACACAATAGAGTGATCTATGAGGATAACTCTTGCAATACTAGACTGACTCCATTCAAGTTCTAATCTGGTACTGTAACTGCCCTACATAAATTAAGAGATATTACTATTATTTTTGAAAAGGAAAAAGTCACTAAATCTGCTAGTGAAATGTACTACTAATAAATAAGTGGTAAATGTAACATTTGGGGGAATAATTGATACCAAATATGGAAAAAAGTTGCTTCAATTGCTAATTACTAATCACACTATATCTACCTCTTGTACACAAAATCAGTGATAAAACAAAACAAAGATAAACTATTGCACAGTATTAAGATATGGAGAATGTATAGTCCAAAATTCTCATATAAAGATGACTCTGCTGAGAGAGGAAGAAGCAACTATAGAGGTTAGAGGTAAGATGAGATGTGAGGTAGCTTGGACTCGGAGGGTTATAGCCTTTTCAGATAGTTTGGATATCCACATAAAAGATCATGAGAAAATAAGGGAAAACCAGTAGTGCAATATATCAAATCTGGTGGACACAAGTGTAGAAAAATAGTGGTATCACACTCACATTTCACAGAGCTATAGGCAGCTCTATCATACAATCACCACTTATGGGATTTTATGAAATACAGCCTTTCAATTGGGAATGTCCGGGTACTCAGGAGAAGGTAGAAAGGCAACAAATAATAAAACTATTATGTATAAAAAATGTTTTTTAAATAATACTCACAAGTGTGGAGCAGACTCACTGCTCTCTGATGACACCGTTGGTGGTATGATCCCCACTTAGGATTTCTTGGAGTAAGATGCTAAAATGCCAGGAAATAAAAATGTACAAAATAATAAATAAAAGGTAACTGGCACAAACAACAATTGTAGTGACCAAAATACCATTATTAGTAAAATAACACAAAAGTAGCAATATCCAAACGCATTTCACCAGTTGGCTTTTCCAATGAAAATTTTATATGTTGTAAAAATAAGCAATTTAAAATAATTGAATGTAAACAATCTTGCTAAATGCAGGCTTTTTATATATAAAAAAAACACATGCTCGTAAATCCAAATAAAAAAAATTACACAACATTGTAAGTATGGATTTATTCAAAGACTTGTCCCTATAACAATCTACTTGAAATGATTAAGTGACAACCGCTTCCATCTTAGTTACTATTCTCTTCGCTTTCTTTAAAAAGTGTATTCTGTAAAACTAGAATTATGGAAACTTGTCTCCAAAGAGATAACTTGCAAATTATACAAGAAGATACAAGAAGACAGCTGCCATCAGCTGTCTTAACATATGACAGCTGATAGATAATGGCAAGGTACAGCTAGTGGAAGCTCATTAAAATTCATTTTTTTGACCATATTTGCCATAATAAGTTATGCAGATAAAATAGTCTCTGCTTCTAGAATCTTTTGATTGCGTAGGAACTTCTTTTAAATTACAATGCAAAAAAAATAAGGTTTTAGTGAAAACCTAGAAATAGGTTTCTACAATCTTAATTAAGTTAAATTGGACTTGTGTCTGGTGTCTTTTTGTTGTCACACAGTAGTTTAACTGTAATATTTTCACAGCTAATATGATTACCGTGTGAGTTAAATTTCATATATGAAATCCAAGCCCTGAGCTGTGACACGACATATGCAAAATCTAGAAGAAGATTTTTTTTTTTTACTGTATATAAAAATAAAATGGTGTGATGTTGTGGTTATGAATTTTTTTTTCACAAATCCGATATATCTGTTATTAAACAGTACTATACATACAAAAATTAATAAATGAGCAGAATTAATAGAAAGATATAAACTTTGTAACTAAAGGTAAAAGTAGAAAAATAGCGTGAATGTCAGTCTTGCGAGATCCAGTTAGTATTGGGGCAAATTACAACTGATATTGTAAAATTTCCATGCAGGATTGTTTACCTTCACCCCAAAGGACTGTGAACATTTCCCAGTATAGTTATTAGTCATTCTTAGCCACATGTTTGGCTGAGCATCTCAACAAAATAAAAGCTGTACCATTCAATTCTATAAAACATCTCCTTCTGGAACATTACGTAGTATTTTCATTAGAGTATTTAATTTAGAATTTTTGTAGAGATACAAATTATGTTTTTAACCATCGGCCTTAAACTAGGTTATTGTTCATTTGATGAAAAAAAAAAAAATGATAGTAAAAACCGCTTTAGGAAAGATGATAAAAGGTTAAATAAAGTATTTTGCATATTGCGTTAATTATATCAGAAGGTAAATCGACATTTAGGGTGATTGTAAACAGTTCATTGTTAATCTGCCTCTGAAATGGCATTTTTGGGGGGCTATTTTTTTTTGCTATTGCATGTGGTATTTGGTGATTACGTTTTTTTATACTTTTTTTTTTTTTTTTTATCTACAACAGCCAATTGAATTAAAGTAGAATTCCAGGCTGGAGTCTGCATAAAAATGTACAAAAAATATATAAAAGTTAATATAAAAATATACTACTCCTAACTGTCCAACCTTTGCTTGTAGGCCCCAGGTTGTGCAGAGTCATGGAAGTGACTGATTTTATTGCTTTTCGGAGCATTAGCTATGTGCTATATCTAACCCATGGACTCAGTGTCTTATTCCTTGAGCCTTTTCAGCAAGATTATTAGCAGCTGGCGAGCAACTGGTGATTAAATTAATGCTTTGCTCAGAAACCAAAGAGTTAATAGTCTAGAGCTGGGTTACTTTTATGTAACCTCCCCATGTTTACCTTACAGTAAATTGGTGCCAAAATGTTGTCATATCTCAGCACCTGCTCCCTGTTTAAATGTGTCTATTGCGGTGGAGCAGATGGGAATGATGGGATACTTGTAACACAGCTCTTCTGCTCTTCCAAGGGACGGGAGCTTTTGGAGTGCCTTTCCTCTTGACCATCAAGAGATGTGAGCAGAAGGGGATGTGTAAATCATGTGTAAGTGTATCATTTTGCATAGTTAGTGTGTGCTTTTGTGTGTGAGTGTGTGGGATTTTTCCACAAGTGTTTGTTTGCGTGTGTGAATCTTAGTGTTTGTGTGCCTTTGCATGTATGAGTTCATGTATATATTGTGTCTGTTTTAATGTATGTCTTTGCTTATGCTGCAGATTGGAGAGATGTGTGATTCTCTAGTTATGGTCTGTATGTCTCTAGTTAAATGTATGTGACTGTATGTTTTGTGTACCTAACTAATTGTATGTGATTGCGTTCCCATGTGTATGTGTGAGTGTGCTGCTAATTAAATGTCATTGGATAGTAATGTATGCGTGTAGCTAAGCAGATGTGTGTATATGTATACATGTGTTGTTTCTTAGATGTATGTGAGTGGTAAGTGTTCGAGGGGATGTGACACCATTTTATTCTTGGATACTAGCAGCAATGATGTTAATATACTGATGTTAATTTAATCCTAGATTGGCTTTAGCAAATATGAACAATGACTACATTTATTCACTAAACTCAAGAGTGCATTCCTCCAGAATTAAACTTTTAAGAGAAGGAGTTCATTATTCTTCATCTGATACAAAGATGCTGAACATTGTACATGTGTAAAATATGAACATTTATATGCTATGTGTTTCCATATAATATTCAGGAGTCTGATGTTCCTTTCAAATTATTGATCCATCTTCATGTCATTAATAGCTATTCTTTGATTAATGCAATAGTGTAATTAGCAGAGGTCCGCATTGTTAAACTTTCATGATTTTCTGATCTATATTTGGATGTGTGTCATATAGAGATACAGAGTAATTGTTATAACACGGATATAATGTGCCAGTTAAAGGGACACACCAGACCCCTAAAGCAATTTAGCTTTCTGAAATGCTTTATGTGTGAACAGTGTGTCCTTTTTTTTCCATTTTACAAAAAGTGCAGATTTCCATAGAAGTTTAAAATTTTATAAATTAACCTGGTTACACCCCCCGGCTGTCAATCGGACAACCATTTACTTCCTTGTTGTTTAGCTCATTAGAGCTAAACTCAAGAGGCAGACAATTGCCTTGCACAGAATTCTCATTGAGTTGCATTGGGATGTCTGTGATTGGGTAGCCACATAAAGTCTGGGCTACGTTGCAAGGGCAGGGCTTGCAAAGGCTGCAGACAAGAGTTTTGTAGCTTTGGCAAGCTGTTTTTCGATATACCCCTAATGAAAAAAATGCATAATTAAATGCATGCATGTTTTCATTGAGAATAAACAGTGATTTTTATTTTTGTGCAGTAGAATGTAAGCTACAAACATAACATGAAAAAATATGACTGCAAAGAATTATGTAAGAATATACATTTATAATGTCAAAAGAAGCTCTGAACTATTTTTGTAACTTTTTCTTCATTAGGAAAATATAGAAATTAAAAACTAGGGATCAAATGACATATTCCTAATTTTATACATACCGTTTTGTACTGTTTCAGCTTGTTCCAGTCCCCCATTTACACTGATTTTGAGTGATGCGCTTTTAAGCGGAATTGGAAGAGAAGATTATAAAGTAATAGCACTGTGGTTCCACTGAGATACCATCCCTGACTAGAGATGTCCCGAACGGTTCGCTGGCGAATAGTTCCTGGTGAACATAGCTTGTTCGCGTTCGCCACAGATGGCGAACATACGCGATGTTCGGTCCGCCCCCTATTCGTCATCATTGAGTAAAATTTTACCCTGTACCTCACAGTCAGCAGACACATTCCAGCCAATCAGCAGCAGACCCTCCCTCCCAGACCCTCCCACCTCCTGGACAGCATCCGTTTTAGATTCATTCGGAAGCTGCTTTCTTTTTTTTATTATTATTTTTTTTTTTTTAGACAGAAGTGTGTTATATTTGAGCATGCTAGGCTGAACGTGCGTATATCATGCCTAGTTGCACTGAGGGTATGAGTATATAGCAGTACATTGTTGTGAAAGATGGCTGTAATGTTTAGGGTGTAGCTTGCACGTTATCAACTGTGTATTTATATCAGCAGCTCCACCACTAGTTATAAATCAAGTGTGAGTCGCCCCATGAGATGAGACTAGTGAATAACATAATACATAAATGGTTAAGGTAAAGGCATGTAAGGAACTACGACAATAAACTCTTTAGGAGGTGAAATAATGACATGTTTAAACGCTTGCTACTTTATGATTAGTTAATGTGCAGAGAGCAGTTCATGTGATCAAAGGCATGGTGTGGAGGATCGGCTATAGTGGGACATGCTTGGCAGGCTGCTGTTTACTGCTTGTGCTCATCCGATCCCTTCTGGGTGCCAGGTGCAGACCCTGGGAGTCCCTGATACCTGGAACAACAAAGGCAAGTCTCTGGCTGAGTGCCGGGTTCGCGGCTTGAGGTGGTGGAAGCTTGTTTTGTCGGGTGGTCGGATCTGTCCCGTTGGTGCTTCACGTCCGGTGCGGGATTGTGGTGGCTTAAGGTGGAGGCGAGTGCTTGACGTGGGGCAGGCTCTGCATTTCTGTTTGTGCCTCCGGTCCCGTCTTCAACGCCTTTTGCGTTGGTGGATTTAAATGGGGACTGCTTCGCTTAGCTGTGGTGGAGCTTGTTGGGGCTTCCTGCTTGTTATTTGCTTCCAAAATTGATTAAAGAGTCTGTCCAGCTTAGACTCAATATCCTGCCATGCTTTGCTGGTACCAGGAGGACACATGGCTGCCACCATATTGGGAGAGTCGCAGATGAGTATGTAAGCCTGGGCGGCTGTGCTCTGTGCGTCCATTAGCTCCAGACAGCCTCTCAGGGGTGGACCGGGATAACCCCCACCGGTCCGAGGGGGGGGGGGGGTAACGGAGCTCCTGCCGGGAAGTAGTTGTTCCTGGGCATCCCAGGATCGGGAGATCGGCCGCCTCTCCCCCCCGGTGAGCACCAGGCCACACTTGCCACGCGGAGGTAAGTAAGACACTGTCGAGTTGCTGACCGCTATTAAGCATGTCGGGTCGGTCAGGTAGGAGCAACATTGCTGGGTCATCCCCTTTTGGGGTGAAATTCGCTTGTTGATAGCTGCTTAAAGTGAGATATTGAGGGAGCTCACAAGAAGTGCGTCTTTCCTCCATGACAGCTAGGCCCCGCCCCCCGGAAGCTGCATTCTTAGTGAGAGGAGGGACAATGTAGCTGCTGCTGATTTAATAGGGAAATCGATAGCTAGGCTAGTGTATTCAGTGTCCACTACAGTCCTGAAGGACTCATCTGATCTCTGCTGTAAGGACAGCACCCCAAAAAGCCCTTTTTAGGGCTAGAACATCAGTCTGCTTTTTTTCCCCTGTGTAATCTAATTGCAGTTGCCTGCCTGCCAGCGTGTGTGTCAGGCTCACAGCATATACTGTGCCCACTTGCCCAGTGCCCCCACTCATATCTGGTGTCACAATAGCTTGCATTTTAAAAAAAAAACAGCTTTTTTGACTGTAATATAATAGCAGTCAGTTTCCTTCACACGTGTGCGTTTCATGGCCTGCCAGGGCACAGTGTCACATCAGTGCAACTCATATCTGGTGTAACAGTAGTGTACATTAAAAAAAAAAAAACTAGAAATTTGACTGTTAAATAATAGCAGTCAGTTTCCTTCACACGTGTGCGTTTCAGGGCCTGCCAGGTCACCTTTCAGGGACCCTTGGTGTTGTACGTGGCTGGGTGGAGGAAGAGACCTTCAATGACATCAGTGAGGACAAGGAACGGGACATGGCTAGCTTGGTATCCAACCTTGTGCAAATGGGGAGTTTGCGGTTGTGCAAATGGACTGTTTGCGGTTGTTTGAAGTGCGTTAAACGTGGAGTTTGGTCTGTCACTGTGAAGCGGGCATAACCCTTACACTACCTGATCGATACAACATCATACCTGATGTTTTAAAGCACGTTATTCCAAACAATTTAGGAATGCTAGGGGATTTATGCCCTTTATGGATTAAAACCAGACTGCATCAACTATGTAATTTTCCATAGGAGTTTTGCATGGATCCCTCTCCAGCATGCCACAGTCCAGGTGTTAGTCCCCTTGAAACAACTTTTCCATCACTATTGTGGCCAGAAAGAGTCCCTGTGGGTTTTAAAATCCGCCTGCCTATTGAAGTCTATGGCGGTTCGCCCGGTTCACCCGTTCGCGAACATTTGCGGAAGTTCGCGTTCGCCGTTTGCGAACGGAAAATTTTAAGTTCGCGACATCACTATCCCTGACTGATCAGATCTTTGCTGCAGCCACCTCTGATTGGCTGGGTCACACATTGATGTTGTCACCACCCATCCTCGTCTTGAACAACTGTCAGGCATTAGTGGACTGCAGTGTGTGTAGAACAGTATATTTTAAACAGCTCTGGAAATAATAGAAATTAAAGCTTTTGCTTCTATTACAGATGTCACAATTAAATGGACACTTTAGGCACCCAGACTACTTCAGGTCATTGAAGTGATCTGGGTGCAATGTCCATTTTGCACTCAGTGCTGCAATGTTAAACATTGCAGTGCCTACCTGACAGCCACCAGAGGGCTTCCTGAATTGAAAAGGACCTTTGGTCTGGTATCTGATGCTGGACGTCCTCATGCTCTGCATGAGGACCTCAAGTGTCAGATTTTCCCCCATAGGAATGCATTTATTCAATGCTTTCCTATGGGGAGGTCTAATGCACTTGCGGCATTTGCCGCTCATGCACATTAGAGCCTGCTCGTTGCAGGACGATGGAGGGGCAGAGTATGGACCAAACACCAAGGGACAACGGCACTGGGATAAGGTGAGTAAATAAAGGTTTTTTTTAACCCTTTATTCACTGGAAAGGGGGGCGCGCAAGGGAGGTGGGTGGCAGGAGGAGCGATAGCACCAGGAATAGAGCTTTGTATTCCAAACACTATAGTATCCCTTTAAAGTTTAAAGTGACTAATGACTAGTGACTAGTGTTAACAATTGATGCATAGTATTGATAAATAGTATTAAAGAATCGGGTGTTGACTATTTAAACGGCTGCAAACATTGATACATTAATTTAGTTAGTAAGTTGAAAAAAAACTGAGCTGCACAATGCATAAAAGAAAAAACACAAACAAACATAAAAAGACAGAACAGAAATTCAAAACAACTAAGAATAAGAAGTAATGAGAACCAAGCTCAAATGACCGTATGTTCTAATGGAAAGATGATGTAATTATGTATTGCTTGCTATATGTCTGTTTTATGTCTGGGGTATCCTTCCCACAGCTCACTTTCCATTATGTTGCACCATTATTTTCTGAGTTTGCTTCTTCTTTCACTTTGGTTTGTTAGTTTTTATTTTGATTTATTGCTAATAACTATATTTTAGAGGTCTCGTGGCTATAAAAGAAGTACTGTTTTTATTCTCTGTGATAGTATTTATTTTCTTTCTTCTTGTGTGGTTTACAGTTACATTCTGCCTTTCTCTAAAGCTATTGATATAAACACTTTCATAATACCTGTTTTGTTTTGTAAAATATTTCAAGCTTCTGCAGAATAATACATTAAATTTAAAGGGACAGCTTAATGTAGTTATTCTGGTGTCTATTGTCAGTCCCTGCATGCATTTCAATGTAAACACTTTTAAAAAAAAAGGCAGTGTTTATTTACTGCCTCGGAACACCTCTAGGGCTTGTCACTCTATGAGGAGGTGCGGATTGGGGCAGCGCTGCCTTTTGCTGAGCATGCGCAATAGCCTCCCAGTTCTTTTCTATGGGAAAGCATTGGATTGGCTGAGATCGTCAATTCTGATAATCTCAGCCAAGGGGTGGAGTGGAGGAGGAACACGTGCCAGTGAACCAAGCAGAGTGCTGGAATAAAGGTAAGTAAAATACATTTTTAAGGGGTGTTAGGACAGGCCGGGCACCTAAAATGTAATTTAAATACTATAGGGTCAGAATTACAATTTACTTGACTCTATAGTGTTCCTTTAATCCTCCATACATAAATCATTTAATTGATTGTTGAGTGTTTACTAGTAGATATAATGCCTCTGTTTAATTATACCACCTCTGATATTAACTAAAAGGAGAGTATTACAAAATATATGACATATTAAGGAGAACAATCAGGAATAGATAAATCAAGAAATAATAATAATAATAATAATAATAATAATAATAATAATAATAAACTGGAGGTGGAGGCACATTCCATAAGACAGGCTGGGGGAATGATTTGGGTATCATGGGGTGAGGACTGCTTTCATTATTATCTGTCGCCATCATGTTATATGTGTTGACTCAGAATATGCACAGATTCATCATTAACCAGCCTGAAACTCTTGTTCCGAGTGCAACAATGATGCAGCCAGAGGTGGCGGTACACCTATGGTAGCTGAATGCTTTATCTGAAACTCAGTATATGCAGACACCAAGTATTAGGACCACTTTTAATTTTTGAAGTGATCATGGTACTTGGAGTAACCCTTTAAACATTTCAATAAAAATACTTCACTTTTAAGATATAGTTGTAAATAGCTGTATGTATAACATATGCAATAAAAATGACAGTTGTACAGACTGCTAGTATACAGTTGATGATTAGAAATTGCACGGATTAAACCTGTGTATAATTCTTTGGCGTAATTAGAGCAATTAAAAATTTACAATTTCCTGGATAGCAAATGGCACTCTTTTCCAAATGAGTTAATATGTACTTTCAAGAAAAATATTCCTGAAGTGTTATCATTCAGGCTTTTATCCATGAAAACCTTTAAATCATCTAACACACACATATTTATTTACATTCATTTTTTTCTAAATGAGAATATAAGACAAAAAAAGCTGATTTGTTTCTCGGAATTGACTGCCAGGAAATATTGGTACAGCTGTCGGTAAAGATTTGGCAATGTTTGCTACTTTGTACTTATAGAAACTGTTACCATTTATTTATCTCTCTGACAAGGCAGCTTAGTTATTATCGCAGCTTTGTAGCAGAGGGGAGTACGGTTTTTTACATCCTTTAAGATTGATGTACGCGTTAAAATAATTTATGCATATAGGGGCATAAATTCTCGAGATGAAAATATAATTTTGCCTCTTTATAAATCGCTGGTAAGACCTGTTCTAAAGAAAGATATCATGGCACTAGAAAAAGTGCAGAGACGAGCTACAAAATTGATAAAAGGAATGGAGCATTTTAGTTATGAAGAAAGGTTAAACATTTTTAATCTCTTTAGTTTGGAAAAACGGCGCCTGAGAGGGGATATGATAACATTATACAAATATATTCGGGGCCAGTACAAACCATTATCTGGAAATCTATTCATAAACAGGGCTATACATAGGACACAAGGTCACATATTTAGGCTTGAAGAAAGGAGATTTCATCTAAGGCAAAGAAAAGGTTTTTTTACAGTAAGAGCAATAAGGATATGGAATTCTTTGCCTGAAGAGGTGGTTTTGTCAGAGTCTATACAGATGTTTAAACTGCAATTGGATAAATACTTGCAAAAACATAACATACAGGGATATAATTTCTAATTAGTGGGACAATAGCTGCTTGATCCAAGGAGACATCTGACTGCTATTTTGGGGTCATGAAGGAATTTTTTTCCTAGTTTGTTGCAAAATTGACTGGCATTTTTGCCTTCTTTTGGATCAACAGCAAAAGCATATGTGAAGAAGGCTGAACTTGATGGACGCAAGTCTCTTTTCAGCTATGTAACGATGTAACTATGTGTGTATATTGATAGATTTATTTTATCCTGATTAAGAATGAGCAGATGAATCCCAGCTAAGAATTTTTTTTCTTTAAATCAATGTACTACCATTAGACATTTAATACCGATAATGTATTCTATTAGTTATGCGATAATAAGTGCACCAATATGATGTAACACTATTTTACTCCGACTGACTAAAAGTGAATAAAATATATGCCTTGAAATTCTAGTTGGTATCATTATTTATTAAATAATCAGATTTCATTTTTTACGAGCGCTAAATAAATGCTGGAATTTATGATTTAAAAGTCATAAAAGGAATATTTGCAAGACTAATATTACATCGCCATTCTGATAAAATAGTAATAGTAATCAAGTGATATGTGGTAGTTAAATCGATAATGGTCATAAACACTGCATTAGCTGTTTTATATAATGGCTTTTCTAATTTTCTGTCTGCATGTATTTTCTTCAGCAGGTAGAAAGATGGGGGAATGTGTGTCAATATCACAGAACATAATTTATATAGATTTTATTAGAGCTATACAACATTACACAATGTACACTAGATTACTTTGATCATCGCTTTAATAAATGTGTTCGTTTGAGGCCTATGATGATGATAAACTGCATGAAATAGAGTATGAGCGTTAATAAAATTATCAAATGTATCTAAAAACTCACAATCCTGAAAAAGGATATAGAAAGAAGCAACAATATGTGTGTGTTGCTTTGACTTCGTGCTTTACCAATGGTGTGGGAAAGGTAACAGTATGTTTGTACAGATATAGAAAAACATATAAAGGCACTGACAAATCACAGTAAAAATTATTTTCAAAATAATAATTACAAAGTATTTAACCAGGAAAGGAACATTCAGATTACTCTGGTTTTGAAGTATGTCCTGGGGATGTTACCTTAGCCCAACATGTAATGGTACATAAGGATTTGAACCTGTGACCCAAGGGTTGAACAGATTCTACTGATGATGCATTAGCCCACTGAGTTAGCTCATCAGGTTGCTGGTTGCAATCAGGAGGATGAGAATGGACCCACTCCTTTGAGCCTTCTATTCAGGTCAAAAATATATGCTTCTGTAGGGCAGAGAGCTAAAGCTCCACAACTATGTTTAGGCATCTGGTCAAGCGTAGGGGCCATTTAAGATATAAATATCTCTCAGACCAAGGCCAAGGCCCCTGAACAGACTAAAATTGCTGATGGTCTCCTTGTGTAGCATTGATGCAATAAGTACTTTCATATAACGCCTCTTCAGTCCACACAGTGCACTGCATTGAGGAGAAGGGAGCTGGCAGCCTGCCACCAATCTCCGGAACTCCATGGTATGCTTCAAACAAAAAGTAACCAAAATAGAGAGTGGCTTTGTATTCCCATTTCTCATTTCACATTTTTGTTTATTTGTCATTGTGCAGCTGAGTGTGTGTATTTAATGTATCTGTGTGTGTACATTAGCTTATGTGTGTGTGTGTGTATCTGAGTGTGTGTTTTTCTGTGACTGTGTGTGGTTATGTATGTATGTATGGGAATTTGTGTGACTAGCAATGGGCATATGTCAGTGGATCTTTGTGTGTTTATATATCACTGTGCAGCTGTGTGTGTATTTTAGTTTGTATGTGTGTGTGTGTGTGTGTGTGTGAATGTGTATGTTGCTGTGCCTGTGTGTGGTCATGTATGTCTGGGAATGTGTGTGTCTAGCAATGTATTTATGTGGATGAATCTTTGTGTGTGTTTGGAAGAGTGTATTTATGTATGAGTAAAATATGTATATTGTGCAAACAGGAAAAATATTCAGCGAGTGTTACAGCCAGAATCTGAAAGGAAATTGAATCATTTCATGATGGAGGATGGTAGATTTAGTCCTATCACTTAAGGTCAAGCAGCAACTGCAAAGGCTACAAGGATATTAACCATAAAATGTGCAATAGATGGAAGGGAAGAAAAGATTACATTTCTTTCTCACTAAAGCATGTCTTTGATAAATTGGAGAAAATTGTAAGATATCTGAATTGTATGAATGTCAACAGAAAGAGTAATAAGATAAAAGAGTATGTTATTTAAAAAAATAAAAATGTCCACACTAAAAATGTAGACGTATGTACAGGTATTTATGTATGTATATGTGTGTTTATGTGTTTATGTATGTATCTGTTTGCATCCGTGTGTGTATGTATGCATGATAGCATATAACATGTAGGTAGCTAAAGTTGCAGTCTGGAATGGAGTCCACATGAGCGTGTGTCTGGATGTGTCTGTTTGTACAACGCATTCCACAGCTGCTGTAAAGGACAGTTTTTCTCAATGGCATTATATTCCCACAATACTTTACCATGTTGTATACCTTGTATTATCCAAAGAAGGGGGTTGTTAGCTGTTATGAATGCATGCCAAACAGACCGACAAACTCCACAGCTGGTAAAACCATGTAGAGAACATTGCTGAACATTGCCCTCAACAAAACCTTCATGTGTCTTTGAATGTGCTTGACATGTACTTCCTGGGGACAATTTCTTAGAATACTGAGCCAAATCTAGGACATTTAGAAGTGTTGGTGGGTATACATATTGTTATCTGACTTTCTGCCACTCACAATTAAAGGGGTTATATAATTTAGAACAGTTGTAATTATCACACTGCATGTTACCAAACGTGATACCAATAACTGCTTCTACATACAACACTAAAGTCGTCCCATACTGCTGGTGGGAGCCTTCTTCTGCCTCACTGACTTCACCTGCAATGGCTGGAGACACCTTCAGAATTACTTGTTGCTTGATAGGCAATTGCAGCAGTGCACTATATCTGTGTCAAAATCTGTATTAAAACTCCATTGGCATTAGAACTTGTAAATATAAGCTAAAAAAATTAATGATTCAAACCCACCTCTAGGATACTTCTAAAATGTTTGTATATATTTATGTTTGTCATTCTGTGTGTGTTTAGTGTGTCAGACTGTATGTAAGTTATGTGATTCTGTCTGTGTGCTCTTGTTTAACTGAGCTTTTCCAAGAATAAACATAAACAGTTACACAACACAACAAACAGAATTGTTCAAACTGGTGTTATTTAATTACTTTTAAGATGTTTGAATTATGAATGCGGTTTAGGATTAGGGGTTAGTTCTGGGACTAAACTTTAGGTTTAGGCTATGGTTAATGGTTAGAGGTGATTAGATGATTTTGGTTTGAGTCAACAGATTTAGTAAATTCATACTGAGTTCAGAAATTAAGAATGATATTAATATTAATTAATTATGTCAAGACTGTAGTTATCTAGGATTAGGGGTAGAGTACTAAGCCTAGACCATCTTAGGGCTGGGGTTAATTAGGGTATACTTAAAATAAGTGCTTTGTCACCTAAATAGTAGGACACTATAACATATATAAGGATATATGTTTGTATTGTAAAGCAACTATATATGTTTTAAAGAGAGATCATTTTACACAATAGTATTCATTTGTATTATGTGTGAATCTATAAGCACTTTAGCATTGTTAGAGTGAATTTTACTTAACATTTTCCATATGAATGCTATAATTCATATGGAATACTGAGGCCAAATAGCTGATCTTGAAGAATTCTCAAACTGAAAAATAGTCACAGCTTGGCTACTTAAGCCTAAATATTGCCATTTGGATTTTAGTTTACTATAGTCCACTGATAATGGATAATATGACTTTTAGTTGACCTTGAACGTGAGGATATGCACAATGTAATCTTCAATTGCAGTTGAAACTTACATTTCTAGACACAAGGGGGAATAACTGTAAACTATAAAACACCTCAAAAGAGCAAACATAGGCTGGCATTGGGTAAGCAATATGCAGAGTAGTAAATGCAGTTTATGACCAAGATTTAGATCTTTTAGTGGCCTAATTAGAAGAGTTCATTAACAAACAGTTCACGACAATCCTCATTCTCCCTTAAAATATGGAATAGAATTGTGTAACTGAAGTTTTTTTTTTCTTTTAAACTGTTATCTCTGGATGACATTGCTCAATTAATCTGTGTGACTTTAATTAAAAATTTCATCTGCTGCAACTTTTTTTAATCCTCTTTAAAATACATTACATTTTTTTGTGTCTTGGGATATTCTCAGTTTTGCATGAGAGAACATATCCATCAGCATTCTTTGTTCTAAGTATTCTACTATTGAAAGATTAAAAGCAATGTTTATAAAATATTGGGGTACATTTCAACAATCTGCAATTTAACCCCTTAACACCGCAGCCAAATGTACAAGTTGTGAACGAAACAAAATGTAAACAAAACCTGGCATTTGCGCTATATGTCTGTCAAACCGTAATTCACCTCTTTCATTTTAAATGCACCCCCCCTTATTATATATCATTTTATTCAGGGGAAACAGGGCTTTCATTTAATATCAAATATTTAGCTATGAAACATAATTTAATATGAAAAACATGGGAGAAAATAAGATTTTTTTTATTTTTTTAGTTCTACATGACATTTTAACTGTCAATGTCATAATACTGTTTGCTTTTACTGCAATAAAATACACATATTTGTATTCAGCAAAGTCTCACGTGTAAAACAGTACCCCCTATGTACAGGTTTTATGGTGTTTTGGGAAGTTACAGGGTCAAATATAGCGTGTTACATTTGAAATTGAAATTTGTCAGATTGGTTACGTTGCCTTTGAGACTGTATAGTAGCCCAGGAAATAAATTTACACCCATAATGGCATACCATTTGCAATAGTAGATGACCCAAGGTATTGCAAATGGGGTATGTCCAGTCTTTTTTAGTAGCCATTTGGTCACAAACACTGGCCAAAGTTAGCGTTAGTATTTGTTTGTGTGTGAAAAATGCAAAAAACGCCAATTTTGTCCAGTGTTTGTGACTAAGTGGCTACTAAAAAAGACTGGACATACCCCATTTGCAATACCTTGGGTTGTCTACTATTGCAAATAGTATGCCATCATAGGGGTAATCTTCATTCTTGGGCTACCATAGGGTCATAAAGGCAACGTAAGCAATCTGGCGAATTTTAATGTGAAAAAAATGAAACACAAGCCTTATATTTGACGCTGTAATTTTTGAAAACACCATAAAACCTGTACATGAGGGGTACTGTTGTACTCGGGAGACTTCGCTGAACACAAATATTTGTGTTTCAAAACAGTAAAAAGTATTGCAGCAGTAATTTCGTCCGTGTAAGTGCTGTTTGTGCGTGAAAAATGCAAAAAACGTCACTTTTACTGGCGATATCATCGTTGTAATACATTTTACTGTTTTGAAACACTAATATTTGTGTTCAGTGAAGTCTCCCGAGTAAAACAGTACCCCCCATGTACAGGTTTTATGGTGTCTTGGGTTAAATATAGTGCTAGCAAATTAAATTCCTTATACTTTCGGCATGGGTTGTCAGGCAGGTCCAGCTAATTGTAATTAATTAGGATACCTAATTATGTAAAATTATTACATAAATATATGTGTAGAATTAATATATGTATATATATACATATGTGTATATATACGTATATATATATATATTTTTTTTAAATATTTTTATTTATATATAGGTATATATATAGTGATTTATACGTATATATTTATTTATATAGATATATATTTTATTTTGTTCTACGTGTATTTTGATATAAATATATATATATTAATATCACAATACAGTTAGAACGAAATAAAACACATCTATATATTTTTTAATATTTTATTTTTAATTATTTTTTTTATTTAATTTTTTTACGTATTTACATATTTATTTTTTTATATTATTTATAAATATATATATAACAATAATTATATATATATTTAATCAGTATCAGTCTACGTGTAATTTGATATTAATATATATATATATAATTATATATATATTAATATTAAAATACACCTAGACGGTGTATGTGTATGTGTGTATATGTGTATATATATACTTAGATCATATGATCTAAGTATATATATATTTTTTTTTTTACACTTTTAACTTTATTTTATTTTATTTTCAGCCAGCAGGGGGGCCAACTGTCATTACAGTTGGTCCCCCTGCTGGCAATGCCTCAGCCAGCTATACCGGCCATGTGATTGTGAGGTCCTCGCAAGGACCTCACTCTCACATGACCGGGAGGGACCGGAGGAGGCAGATCTGCCGCGGGGGGGCTCCCTGGGAGTCCCCCCAACCGCGATCGCCGGCGTGGGACCACCGGCGACCGGGTAAGTTAAAAAAAAACGGCAGGCGTATATTTACGTCCTGCGGCGTTTAGAGACGCTTTTAAAAGGACGTAAATATACGTCCGCCGGTCTTAAGGGTTTTTTTTTTTTTTTATATATAAATCTTTATTTTCATTTTTTTTTTAAAACAAATTCATTCAAGTGACGACACAGCTTACAACTGTATAGTTTTTAAACACGGTACAAGAAATTATTTTCCAGTGACAGAACAATAAATAATAATTATAAGTACCAGTCAGACCTTGCATTAGTAAGCATCTTCATTGAACAGTATTCTGCTGTATCTTACATCTTACATCCTTGCATTCATACAGACATACATATCTCCATAACCTTAACCATACCTCCTGCCCTTTCTCTCATCTACGGATAGCTATCTCTGTGGGGGGGGGGGGGGTTATATTGTGGTTGATAAATCTAACCCAAGGGGCCCAGACTTCATTATATTTTTCTCTAGATATCTTGGCTATCCCAGCTTCCATGTTGCGTTGGTATTCCATTTGTATACATATCTCCTGCCATTTTAACCCGCCCATTTGTCTCCAGTTTCTGGCCATAACTATTTTTATTGCCATACAAATGTGAATCCAAAGGATTTTTACTTTTGTATTGCTTTTTGGAAGGTCTAAGTGGAACAGGAACATTTGAGGGGTAATCTCAGTCCGAACGTCAAACATAGAGTCTGCCAGTTCCACTACGATTGATTTCACTGGTTTCAGCTCCTCACAGTCCCACCAGATGTGGGAGAATGAACCCAGCTCCCTACCGCATCTCCAGCAATCTGGTAGGAGTGTGGGTTGAAATCTGTGAAGACGAGTAGGGACCAGGTACCAACGGTATACTAGTTTAAAGTACACTTCCTGTATATTCACACCATGTATGTATCTTTTTACTGCTTGTAGGCCCAACATCCAATCCTCCACTGAGGATGAAAAATCAAGTTCTTGCTCCCATTTATACATTGCTGGCGCTTTGTCTATTTGTCTTTGGCTTCTTGCGAATTGATTGTATCTGGAAGCGATTTTTTTTTTATAATGAGATGCTACAAATTGGTCCATTGGGGAGCTTTCCGAGAAGTCCTTCCCCATAGTGAAGGATTTTATTCTTAAATAGTTAAAAATTTCCTTCGCTGGGAGATTATGTTTAGATTGTAGTGTTGGGAATGGCAGCATTTTATTGTTATTTAAAAGTTCCGCTATTCTTTCTACGCCACCGTTTTCCCATTCTTGTATATTTATGTCCTTTATATAGAATTTTAGGATTGTTAGTGGGGCGTTTAATGATATATGTTTTGTTCCATATTTCTTTTTCAAGTGCTTTACGGTGTAAATCATTGTATTATTCATTGGGTTGCTAGAACTTATATTTTTTAGAAGTTCACTGTCGCACCACCAAAGTGATAAAGGTTCCAAACCACCAAGGTCTGATTTCTCAATGTCTAACCAGTTTGGTCTAGCCGTTGTGTAGTTGTCACACTTAATTAGGTGTGCCACCATATTAATTATATATGATTTCTGTATATCTGGGAAACGGATCCCCCCTTCTTTCCAGTCTCTCTGTAGTATTTCCAGTGAGACTCTAGGTCTCCTATCTTGCCAGATATAATTTGATAGTTGCCTTTGGAGACCGCGTATCGTCTGGTATGTCACCCTCAGCGGGAGATTACTAAATAGGTATGTCAACTTAGGAAGGAGATAAAAGTTTACTGCTTCGATCCTACCCAACCAAGAGAGTTCCAATCCCTGCCAATAATTATATATATATTAATATTAAAATACACCTAGACTGTGTATGTGTATGTGTGTATATGTGTATATATATACTTAGATCATATGATCTAAGTATATATATATTTTTTTTTTTACACTTTTAACTTTATTTTATTTTATTTTCAGCCAGCAGGGGGGCCAACTGTCATTACAGTTGGTCCCCCTGCTGGCAATGCCTCAGCCAGCTATACCGGCCATGTGATTGTGAGGTCCTCGCAAGGACCTCACTCTCACATGACCGGGAGGGACCGGAGGAGGCAGATCTGCCGCGGGGGGGCTCCCTGGGAGTCCCCCCAACCGCGATCGCCGGCGTGGGACCACCGGCGACCGGGTAAGTTAAAAAAAAACGGCGGGCGTATATTTACGTCCTGCGGCGTTTAGAGCCGCTTTTAAAAGGACGTAAATATACGTCCGCCGGTCTTAAGGGGTTAACGGCAATCAGTGAGCCATTAAAAATGTTGACACAATCAAAATAACACCTCTTTTTTTTTTCTTTCATTTTAAGTTTGGCAAAAAAAAACAGAGCCATATTCCTAATCAGTCAAGCTTAAAGGGAAACTATATAGCAAGGGTTGGTCGCAGGAACCGCACTCACTCCCAATGGTCACGGGTGCTCTGGAACAGGACCAGCAATCCCAACACGATAAGGCAATAAGAAAAATTCACAGGCACTCCAAATGTGAAAGCTACAGGCAGATTTTCTGCAACAAAATGCACGGCTACAGCACAGCTGTGCATTTTGTTGCAATAAATATGCCAACTATAGTCACCAAAACACCTTAAACTTTATGAAGCAGTTTGGTGTATAGATCATGCCTCTTTTGTTTATATTCATGCATCCCTAGCCACATCTCCCCTGGCTATGACTGACACAACCTGCGTGAAAAACAGATTTCATGTTCAATCAGATGTTAACTTGCTTTAGAAGTTTTATTTCCTGATCTGTAAATTGAACTGTAATCTCACACAGGAGTGGTTTAACTCCTGAATGGCAGTTAATTGAGCAGTAAGACTGCATGGTGTCTATGCTCCAAAACAGCTTGATTAGGCTAGAGTTCTTTTTGTGCAGGGAGGTCCCGGGTACCTTTAATGTCTGATCACTCTATCCCTTCATTTTCTTGAAGGTCTAAGTCTTTAATAATGAGGCCATGAAGTGGGTGCTGCTGATACGCTGAGATCATCACTGACACTCTCAGTCTGTAGTGTCAGAAAAAGTGAGTGAAAAAGATTTTTATGAACTGAGAGTGATAGGCTGAAAGCATCAGCTGACAATCTCCACCTATAAGTTGCTCCTGTTACGAGGCTTCCTGATTGAAGCCTCAGCTCTTTAGAAACAGTGGAAGATTATCAGGTGAAATGTTACAGACTTTGAAGTGAAATAATTTGGTGGTTCATCCCATAGAGTTAGGGTGACGCTGGGATGGTATTGTGTCCATAGTGTCCTTTTAAGAGCTCTTAGTCGCTCCTGGTAAGGTTTATCAACATACTAATGGAGCCATTTTTCCCTTACCAAATTCAGTAGCCAAATGGGCTTAATAAACCACTAACAACACATTACAAAGAATTAAAAGACCACTCCCACTCCTATTACTACTTAAGCTCATTTAAGTTGGAGACAGGAGTGACCTGCCAACATCTTACCTACAGGAGTTAAAACAATTTGTAAACTTGGGGCTCTGGCACTGAATATATCTGCTCCCTGACTTCCTTCCTCCCTGTGCTACAGTATGATGAAGGTTAGTTCAGCCTCTGCTAATTATTGATAGCACATATATAGTGCTAGCATATTCCACAGCACTTGACAATAATAGAGTGGGGATATTTGACAATAAGTAAATGGCATATAAATCTTAACAGAGACAAGCTCAAATGAGCTTACAATATATGAATAGGCTGAAGGCATTAGTTGACACGTTCAACCTATCACTGACCACCCACTGGGAGGAATAGTACATGCTCACAACAGAGTGCTTACAATTAGTACAATAATGGGGAGGGGAGTGGCTAGGGTCTACAAGTCTTTGGCTACTCCCTTTAAATAAAATCCCATCTATCCCACTTACCCTAATAATAATAACGTGGCCACAAAAAAAAAATCACACTCACCTTTAGGATTGTTTTTTCTTTTTTTTTTGCAGTCCCAAAAAAAGAAAAGGCTGACTAAGTGGCCATTGTAAACGGAAACAACTATATAAAAAAAAAAAAAATCAAAGACAAGAATCTCAAAAACATTCAACACCAACATAAAAACATTCTGCAGGGCACTGTGGGCGCAGGAGGAGAGACACTGAACAGGGTGTCCATTGCCCAATAGTTTGTTTTATGATTTGGCTTTATGGCCATTCAAACTTGAAGAATTTGGACGAATTGCTTATCAACCAAAATTCAGACATATCACAATTTTGAAGCCAAATGCACAATTATAGAAACTCATTATTTTTTTAGATTTTCCAAGATTAAGGGATACTTGACTTTAAAAGTTTTCCTATATCTCCCCAAACATAGCTTAGTGTTCGTTTTCTTCTTTTCTCTGTACGCTTGTTTGCCTTCATTAGACTTGTATTTTGCCTATCCTGTTGATTTTTTAAGCCTTATGTTGCAATCTACATTTGAGTTGCAGTTTGAATTTTACTAGCTATAGGTGCTTCTTGAAAGCTCAAAGCATTTGTGTTTTTTTTTCTACAATTGATAAGTGGATCATTCCTGGCAATATCAAAAATGGTGGTATTTTTGTCTTCTCTTCAAACTATAAACATCAAAATCCTCATTCATCATGTCCTTGGGGGATTTATGGTTCAAAGTATGAAGTTACCAGTCAACATTGATTCAAGGTCTAACACTTTTCCTGAACTGACATTTGAAATCTTTCTTCTATCACCATTTAATTGAAAAAGTAGAGTACCAGACACTTTCACTTCTCTCTCAAGATATTTGGAAGTTTATGAGCCAAGCTTATCACATACAAAGCAGGCTGTGGATGTGTTGGATGTGTTTGTGACTATTTCAAATCAATTGGCATAGCAGGCCTATACTATATATGAGTACCTTGGGCCAAGAATGTGACAGAATAATGAGACTGATTATTACAGTATAGTATTGGAATAAAAATGGAAAAAAGAGCAACTGAACAGAGGTAAATTTATCCATCACTTCATTGAGAGCGTTTGTAGATGGAGGTGTTTGTATCGTCTGCTCTCTTACAGGGACCACAGAGCTATAAGAAAGCAGAGGAAAGAACATAATTGAATGAGGCATGGTGGTGGGAGGCAAAATAAGTAAAAAATATCAGTTAGGGGAGTTAATGGTGACATAAGTTAGGACAAATCCAAAAATGAGATTTTGTACTTTGCATGTGTTTGTGTTTAATGCACACCCCAAGATAATTTGATGGTAACGGTGGTGAGGTAGGGTTTCTGCATAAATCCCCTGCCAACCCCCAACACTTTTTCTTTCTACAAATTTGAAGCTCACTCAATTTGACTGTTCAAACAATTCTCTACAAACATTGTCATTATTTTCGGCCCCTTTGCTCTCCTTTTCTCTTTCTTGACCATTTTGCTGCCTGGCTTTCCAACTTCCTTTTATCTCATACTCCATCCTTAGTTCTTGGGGACTTCAATGTTCCAATTAGCTTACATCCGACCTATGTAGCCTCTAAAATTCTTTCTATTATTTCCTCCCTTGGGCTATCCCATACATGTAGCTGGCAATAGATGACCTCATTTTCTCAGATGCATGCACAATCTTTTTTCTCTCTAACACTCCTCCAATTCTCTCAGATAACTGCCTCTTATCTTTTGTCCTCAAGTGCACCCTCATCCAGCATCCTCAGCCTAACCTTCCCCAACATAGGAGAAACTTACATTTTCTTGAATATTGTCAGCTGCTGGATTTCTGTTCCCAATTCTCATCCATCCCTAATTTCTCCTGTTCTGCTCTGGCTTTCTTCTTGCTCAACACTACCCTTACCTCTATCCTTTCTAAAATATACACCTCAACGAGGACACTACAAGGATGCTCCCATTCAGCTAAACTCTGGTGTTGGAAGTCTTTTCTTATGCCAGACTTTCTCCATGACAAATTGCTCCTGTAATTGCTTTGTGTGCACTGTGCGAAACTGCAGCAGCAGGCAAGGTAGGTTGAGCAGCTGCTGGTCAGATAACAGTAGAATCTGACTCAACATGACTACTCAGCCAAATAAAAATGTGACATTTTGTAAAAAAAATAAATGCACAATAAAAGCAATATACATCATTCAAAAAATAATTATTTCATTGTTTCATTATATGTAATGACGTTGCAAAAAAAAATTAGAAGTGAAAATGTGTTGTTTTTTTTTCAGCCTAGGATCCACACCTAAATACAAAGCGCAATACTCTTCTATGTTCCATGTTTAATTAAAAATTTGGCTGTAATTCCATTTCCAGTTTACACCTGAAAACTTCCAAGTTTATGATCTTTGTTTCTGCACATGCCAGTTGTGTACTTTAAGATACATTTCAGCCCCAAACAAACATGTTAGAAAAAGCCAAGTCTTCTTATGTGCTCAGTGTGCCTTTATTGTAGTCACCAGGGGATGACCTGGCTATGTTTCGACTCTGAAAGAGGTTTTTTTTTTTCAAGCCACAGTGATCGCAATTCAAAAATATGGAAGGGTGTATGAATGAACTCCTTCACTACTAATCACATGAATAGGTGACTGTAGAAGGTAGGCCACCATATCCATACCATTGTAACATACATGATTAAGGCCACCCGGCCAAAGCACTTTATTAAATGTCCTCTATACAATAAAACTTTATTTAGATTTGCCATTGCTGTGATGCTTGTGAATTGATCTTTCTATCATTGTGTGTGATTGTTATCTTTACAAACAAAAGTCTGTTTTGTTGCACAGTTTATTCACAGAGTTTCTGCAGCTGTTAAGAGACCCTAGCAATGGCTCTACAATTCCCTCATTCGGTGCATGTGTTTCCTGGTATCTCTTTCTCTCCATGTGTTATATAAAAGATGTGTGAAATATGATCTTAATATTACAACGTGTGGGGGAAAATAAGAACATGTGGGGGTAATATAGAACAATATGATAACATGAAGGCAATGTAAAACGCAGTATGTATTCAAATGGAAAGAGTCTGGGGACATTATATTTGTCACTTGGGCAATATTATCATTATTATTTATATAGTGCCATCTTATTGCACAGTGCTTTACAATATTATAAAGGGGGCAATTTAACAATAAATGAGACCATTACAAAATGTTACAGGAACAATAGGTTGATGAGGATTCTGCTCAAACGAGATTACAATCTAGAGGAGGTGAGGTAGAAGAACACAACAAGAAGAGCATTGAAGGGGATAACAACTAAGTGACACGATGGGAAAGTAGCAGAACTGAAAGATGAGAGTGGGAAAGGACTTTTTAAGAGAGAGCAGGAGACAGTTTGTGATATAGAAATTACCCTGGAATGCCACAAGCTTTTATGAAGAGATTAGTTTTTGGTGACTTTTTAAATGATTTAAGACAATGGGAGAGTCTGATGGGAGTAGGCAGGCTCTTCCAAAGGAAAGGATACTTATAGGTAAGGGTTAGTATTTTGAATTGACTCCTATAAGGTACAGGAAACCAATGTAAGGATTGAGAGAGGTGCATGGTGTAAGAGGAACAACAGGAGAGAAAATTCAGCCTGGCTGCAGACCAATAAGGAAAGAATTACAGTAGTCAGTGCAAGAAATTACTAGAGCATGAACAAGCAGCATCTTGTGTGAGAACGGGGAGGAAGTTTTTAAGGTGTAATTGGAAGCATGTTGCAATAGACTGGACGTGAGACATAATTGTTAGGCCAGAATCATAGATAATACCAAGACCATGAGTATGCAAGGACAGATAGGGGTATCATCATACATGCATGAAGAGTGAAAGAGGAGGATCTATGAAGAGGAAAATAAGAAGCTCAGTTTTAAAGAGATTGAGTTTCAGAAAACGTGAGGCATCAAATCAGAGATGGAGGAGAGGCAACTGGTGACACATTCTAGAACAGTGGGGGAGACATCGGAGGAGGAGAAATATATCTAGGTGTCATCAGCATATAGGTGGTAGCTGAAACCAAATTAATTAATAAGATTACTGCCGATAGAGGCAGTATAAAGAGAAATCAAAAGTGGACCAAGAAAATAGCCTTGGGGACCTCAACAAGACAGGATAAGGGGAGGTGGTATCACTAGAAAAGAAAACACTGAATGAATGTTGGGAGAGGTAGGATGAAAAACTAAAAAAAGAGGACATTGTCACAGAGACTGAGGGATTGAATAATTTGAAGACAAGGCATGATCCACAGTGTCAAAGGCAGCAAAGAGGTCAAGAAGAATTAGTATAGAATAGTGGACTTTGGATTTAGCTGCAATTAGCAAATTAGTTACGTTAATCAGAGTGGTCTAAGTAGAGTGGAAGGGGCGTAAACCAGATTGAAGAGCTACGAGGAGGGAGTTGGAATTGAGAAAGCAAGCCAGATGCTTAAAGACAAGTCGTTCCGTAAGCTTTGAGGAGAAAAGGAGCAGGGACATGATATGGGATGATTGGAAAGAGAAAGGGAGCAATGGAGGAGGCCTGAAGAGTAGGAAAGGCACCGTCCAAATGAGGTTGAGAGAGAGTAGGGAAGGGGGGTTTATTCTTCCTTATAAGCTGAGTGGTTAGTTTGGGGGGTGGCCACAGCAGGTTGATTAAGAGAGTTGAATCAAAGAGACACCCGGGCTTGTGGGAGCATGACCTAATGAGAGAGGAAAAGTATGATAGTTTAAAGTGAGGGCTGTTCTGCATGAACGCAAGATGAATTAAAAACGGAGAAAGTCTGATAAGGCGACAACTTAATAAGGAAATATACAATGTGACAATTTATTGGGCAATACATACATTGCAAAATTAAAACATGAGCCAATGTGATTGTATGAGGAACATCACAATATAGGATAAAGAAGATGCAGGATAATTGCTTGAGGAAATGATAGCTTGTTAGGGTATTAAAGCATATGTGTGGAAAATTTGCCTCATATATGTATGGCCTGGAACATAGATTAAAGACTTTAGGAAGAGTGCAACATGTTACATGAAAATAAAATATTTATTCTGATCTGTAACTGGATTATTCTATACTGACATACCTCGCTAATGTGGCGACCACTCTTGTAAAGTGAATATCGCTATAAAGCAAATAACAGGCTTTTTTATTTGCAAATACCATAATACACTATAATACATTGTATGTATATTAATTGTGCAAAAAAAAATGTGTAAAGGTAAAATAATAAATAAAATACTACCTCCCTATGTATTGCTTAACTTAATATAATGGAGATTGTGTAGAATGTCAGAAGCATTATCAAGTGTTTTGTTTATAAATAAGAATAAACAACATTTTTATCATTTTACATTACATCCCATTAAAGAAAAAGAAAAAAAAAACTAGATTTTGGAGGTTATTTTATATATATATATACAGGGAGTGCAGAATTATTAGGCAAATGAGTATTTTGACCACATCATCCTCTTTATGCATGTTGTCTTACTCCAAGCTGTATAGGCTCGAAAGCCTACTACCAATTAAGCATATTAGGTGATGTGCATCTCTGTAATGAGAAGGGGTGTGGTCTAATGACATCAACACCCTATATCAGGTGTGCATAATTATTAGGCAACTTCCTTTCCTTTGGCAAAATGGGTCAAAAGAAGGACTTGACAGGCTCAGAAAAGTCAAAAATAGTGAGATATCTTGCAGAGGGATGCAGCACTCTTAAAATTGCAAAGCTTCTGAAGCGTGATCATCGAACAATCAAGCGTTTCATTCAAAATAGTCAACAGGGTCGCAAGAAGCGTGTGGAGAAACCAAGGCGCAAAATAACTGCCCATGAACTGAGAAAAGTCAAGCGTGCAGCTGCCAAGATGCCACTTGCCACCAGTTTGGCCATATTTCAGAGCTGCAACATCACTGGAGGGCCCAAAAGCACAAGGTGTGCAATACTCAGAGACATGGCCAAGGTAAGAAAGGCTGAAAGACGACCACCACTGAACAAGACACACAAGCTGAAACGTCAAGACTGGGCCAAGAAATATCTCAAGACTGATTTTTCTAAGGTTTTATGGACTGATGAAATGAGAGTGAGTCTTGATGTGCCAGATGGATGGGCCCGTGGCTGGATTGGTAAAGGGCAGAGAGCTCCAGTCCGACTCAGACGCCAGCAAGGTGGAGGTGGAGTACTGGTTTGGGCTGGTATCATCAAAGAGCTTGTGGGGCCTTTTCGGGTTGAGGATGGAGTCAAGCTCAACTCCCAGTCCTACTGCCAGTTTCTGGAAGACACCTTCTTCAAGCAGTGGTACAGGAAGAAGTCTGCATCCTTCAAGAAAAACATGATTTTCATGCAGGACAATGCTTCATCACACGCGTCCAAGTACTCCACAGCGTGGCTGGCAAGAAAGGGTATAAAACATGGCCTCCTTGTTCACCTGATCTGAACCCCATTGAGAACCATCAATTGTGGTCCATCATCAAATGTGAGATTTACAAGGAGGGAAAATAGTACACCTCTCTGAACAGTGTCTGGGAGGCTGTGGTTGCTGCTGCACGCAATGTTGATGGTGAACAGATCAAAACACTGACAGAATCCATGGATGGCAGGCTTTTGAGTGTCCTTGCAAAGAAAGGTGGCTATATTGGTCACTGATTTGTTTTTGTTATGTTTTTGAATGTCAGAAATGTATATTTGTGAATGTTGAGATGTTATATTGGTTTCACTGGTAAAAATAAATAATTGAAATGGGTATATATTTGTTTTTTGTTAAGTTGCCTAATAATTATGCACAGTAATAGTCACCTGCACACACAGATATCCCGCTAAAATAGCTAAAACTAAAAACAAACTAAAAACTACTTCCAAAAATATTCAGCTTTGATATTAATGAGTTTTTTGGGTTCATTGAGAACATGGTTGTTGTTCAATAATAAAATTAATCCTCAAAATTACAACTTGCCTAATAATTCTGCACTCCCTGTATATATATATATATATATATATATATATATATATATATATATATATATATATATATATATATTTGTAAAGCATTCAAATAGAAAGTGTTTAATCTCTAATTTAAAGTCATAATTTACGTACATAATAGTCACATGATTCGTTTTAGCATGCATATTATGTAAGACTGTTATTTCTAAATGACTTTGCTATCACAAATGTAGAATTCTCTTGGGCTTAACCTGATCATAATGCATGCATTTAAAATAGGAAGACAATATTCCTACTGTGCTTCCCTTATCTAAAAAAAATAGAACATCTAACATCTAACATTTTTAAAAAATGTTAAAAAATATATATAAAAAATATATACATTATATCTTGGATAATGGAGCTAAGTTGTAAGACTCAAACATTGTAGTTTATGTTTGACCTGCACTAAATGGTATTGTCTTGTTATAGAGATTCTGCGGGTCATTATTCTTTTCTCTCACGCTTTGTGACAGTTTTATAACCCTACTTTGCAGTTGCAAACACTAAGAAATATTTATCTGCTATAAAAATATATAATGCCAGTCATATGCCACCAAATACAGAAATATATCTCTTTTTGTACAGACCTTAAGATGCAAGCTACAGATGAATCATTGAATATGCCAACGTTGTAATATATACTCTAGTAGAGGGATAGGCAACCTTTGGCACTCCAGATGTTGTGGACTACATCTCTCATGATGCTCTTACACCTATAATGCTGGCAAAGCATCATGGGAGGTGTAGTCCAAAACATCTGGAGGACCGAAGGTTGACTATGCCTGCTCTAGTATTTTTGGTAGCCTGAAACTGATTATACCATCCCCTAACTAGAGGACACTTGCTTTTAAAGTAGGGCTGTAAAGTAATAATAATAAATAATGTACAAGTTTGATATTCTAGCTCCCGTAGTTGCTTAATGTGTTTTGGTTTTGGGCGTATTCGTGTCTTCAGCAACTTCTGCTTGTTTGTTTTCCACTGGAATTGTTTTTTCAGCTGCAAAACACTGAACAAGACCATTTTTTTTAAGACATCTTCTCCAGAATGAAGCATGTACTTTGATGGCACCTGACTTTGCCAGATGTTGAGGTAATGCTTGACTAGGTTTCCTTCTGTTCTTGTAAGCACTGCTCTTCAGACATTGGGTCTTATGTTTTTCTGCCTCCAATCTCCTCTGGGTTTTGTTTGTCAAATTTGTTTTAAAATGGACTGGGAGAGAACAATGACCACTCCTGTGTACACAGATATCTAAGGAATAGCAGGTGGCCTTTTGCAGAAAGTAACTACTGGACCCAGATCTACCTATTATGGTGACCTCAGAGTAGGTAGAGCAGTCACCGAGAGGATACTGTCTTGACATTGATTTACAGATAAATTTAATTTATTTTACTTTTTTTTTCAAAGGTCAAGGAGCTAAATCTAAAAATTAAAAATCTAAAAATAAAAAATAAAAAAGCACCTGAAATAAAAAAAATGTATTCATTTCTAACCTTAGAGAGTTCTTTGAAATACTTTTCAGTCTATTCACTAAATGCCACATTCCCTATAAAAAACGTGTTCACTATTATTCGGCTCAGTTCTCTTCTTGTGATAAAGTTCTATTTACTTTATCACTATCAAACAGAAGAGGTTTCTGCTACTTTCATGTGAATCTCATTGCAGCTTAATTAAAACCATATTGCATATTGCCCTTTTATGAGAATAAAAGGGTAACAGTACAGTTGAGGGGTTTGTGATTTGGATATTTTATAGGTAAGTTCCGTAGCTTTAGAGTGTCTAATGGTTAGTCTTGATTAGAGTTGCATATTCTATTTCCTTGGATTCAACAAATATAAAGATTAACTTGCAATTTAGTTCTTTGTGACTAGTTGAATTAGCAAATGTATATCAAAATTAAAAGCCAAAGAGAATATAACGTGCACCTCGTCGTACATCCACACCCTGGATAACTCCCAAACCGTGTAATAAATATAAACAAACAAAGGAATGCTGTGCGTACTAAATTTGTTATATGTGGACAAAACTCATACATTAATAGTAAAGATACATACACTCCCTCTTGAGGATCTTCATAGAGCCCACAGATTGGAATCAGAACCTCCTGATTGGTGGATCTTCTTCCTGTTCTGGAATGTTTTGATTTCTATAGTATTCTCCTTTCTGGCCAGAAATTTTACATCTTTGCTCTCGATGTTGGACAGCTCGATATGCCCTTCGAAATCTAGAGATTGAAGTTTGAAGATATTTATATAAAGAGTAGGCTGATTGTAAAAACTAGAAAGTAAGCTAAGTTGAAGTGTAAATAAAAAAAAACAGCTGAAATAACCAAATCATGTGCCTTCTGTAAATCGCTGAATGGCAAATCTTCAATGAAACAGCCAAATGTTAATAACCAAGTGCCCTTCTGCTACTATTTGGCACTTAGTGAATAGATCTCAGTGTGTTCCTGACACATGTCCATGTACTGTAGCTCTGTGTGATCACATGTACTTGATGTAATAGTCATTAACCAGAAATGGCAAGTTTCTAATCTCTTAGGAAAATGGGACATGGATCATCTGTGGGAGATGCTGATGAGACTGGGATGCTGCAGTCTGCAGTATCTTCCTTAGATATCTGTTTTGTATTTTAATAAGAACATACACCAGTGACACAACTCTTGCAAAGGAAACCAACAGGATCTGAACACTTAGACTGAGCTAAAAATGACAACCCAGCAGAAAGAGAGGTTCAGAAGTGTCAATTTTTCCTCCAGGATCCACCATGGAAGTGGACAAATCCCAATAAGGGGGATGTTTTTTTGTTAAAAATGTGATATTGGATACAATTATACTTAAATAGTTTTCCTGTAAGTTTGTTGTTAAGATGACTTTACAGTGTCCATTTAAGACCATCCATATCTTTGTTTTATACTGTTGGATGGACAGTTGACATTTGTATTGGTAAAGGTGTGACATATATTATTGTTAAAAAGTAATCAAACTGAATACATAAGTCGGTCACTTGCAATCAATATTTTTATCCGAATTTGTCAAATACAAAATGGCATTTTTTTAATAAATGAACAACTAATAATGTATTTGCTTGTAATATTGTAAAGCGCTACGGAATCTGTTGGCGCTATATAAATGGCGATACTAATATTAATAATAATCCTCTATTTGTGGTTTATTATTATCCATCCAGTTATTTAGTAACCCACGCATAGTGGTTAAGCAGATAACAGACGTTTAAAATGAGTATGTAAGCTTTATAATAAACCATACATTAGTTTCCTAAGGAAATACTTGACCCATCTTCAATGTCATATGAATTTCAAGGCATATTTGTTAGAAAATGCTAAATACTATATTTGAATTCATAGAAGACATGACCTGTGGCAAATGTCTTCAAATCTATAACAATGTGCTTCTCAAGACTGGTGTTCTTTAGGAGTATAAACAGTATATTGAGAGTGCGTGTATGGTTTATGTTTATTTATGCAATATGAATGAGTGTTATTTTTATTTAGTTAAAAAGTGCCAATACATTCCCCAACACTGTACATGTGTACACTTAGTAAAAAGAGAATAGTACAAGGCAGCTGAGACAATAGAAATGTTGACAAACAATTCCAGCAGGAGAAGCTGAGGGCCCTAATGGGAGTTTGTGATAGACAGACAGACAGATGGACGGAAGGAGGGACAGAGATAGATAGACAGACAGACAGATAGTTTGATAGATAGATAGACAGATAGACAGATAGATAGAAAGATAGATAGATATATGGATGGATAAGCAGACAGATAGATAGATAGACGGATGGACAAGCAGACAGACAGATAGAAAGATAGATAGATATATGGATGGATAAGCAGACAGATAGATAGATAGACGGATGGACAAGCAGACAGACAGATAGAAAGATAGATAGATAGATAGATAGATAGATAGATAGATGGATAGATAGACGGATGGACGAGCAGACAGACAGATAGACAGACAGATAGATGGATAGATAGATAGACAAATGGAGATAGACAGGCAGACAGATAGATAGATAGATAGATAGATAGATAGATAGGTATACAGAGATAGACAGACAGACAGAGAGAGAGATAGAAGGAGATAGATAGACAGACAGACAGACAGATAGATAGATAGATAGATAGACAGACAGACAGACAGACAGATAGATAGATAGACCAATAGATAGATAGATAGATAGGTATACAGAGATAGACAGACAGACAGACAGATAGAGAGATAGAAGGAGATAGATAGACAGACAGACCGATAGACAGACAGACAGACAGACAGACAGATAGATAGATAGATAGATAGATAGATAGATAGACTTTATTTTCACACTTTTACATTCTATCAGAGCTATAAAGGAGTGTGGTACAGAGCTGTTAAATAATTGAGCATTTTTGAAATATTTAGAGATTTGAGTTCAGTTGCAGAAAGCCATGTTTTCCTATTAGCTATGTATTTTTAAAAAAATGTTTCTATCAAATGTGTTTATTAAATATGCTTGAAAGAGCAAGTTGTGACATAGTCTCCTTAACAGAAGTCTCGGAGCGAGTCTTTGAGAATTGTATGGCCTGTACCCACCTTGTGGGCACAAGATATACATATCTTGAAAAGCATAGCTTCCCACTGTGATATATGTGAGTGAGTTGGAAGGATTATATCCACAGCAATATATTTCTACAATTATAAGTAACTTATAGAGGCGAGAACAGGATAGGAAATTATGTCAGCTACAACGTTTGCATGGAATCTTGAAGTGTCCTTTTCATTTTCAACTAAGATTTTCCCATTTTACACTACAATTCTGTTCTTAAAGGACAACTGTTATCAAAAAAACTATTTTTAATCTAATAATCATTTCATTAAAGGAACACTACAGGGTCAGGAAAACAAATATGTATTTCTGACCCTATAGTGCAAAACCCACCATTTAGCTGGCTTGCCCGCCCTTTAGCTTCCTTAAAAGGAATTCAAACTCACCTTTTTTCCAGAGCCGCGTGGGTCTGCCGGCGCTGGCTGCGCCCCCTTGGTGACATCATCAGAATTCCTAATTTTCAGCCAATGGGAAAGCGTTGGATTGGCTAAAACTGGCAAGGGTGTGGTGCCAAACGTCGTTTTGACCAATCAGCACCTCCTAATAGAGATGCATTGAATCATTGAATCTATGAGGAAAATTCAGCGTCCCCATGCAGAGCGTGGGTATGCTGAATGGCAGAACTGCCTACTGTGCAGCACTGAGCCAGGAAGCACCTCCTGTGGTCATCTAAGGAGTGGCCACTTGGAGGTGTCCCTAGGGGCAATGTAAACACTGCCTTTTCTTTGAAAAGACAGTGTTTGCATGAAAATGCCTAAACGCAATGATTATTCTCACCAGAACAACTACATTAAGCCATAGTTGTTCTGGTGACTATAGTGTCCCTTTAAGTTTAATATTAATTACATTTCAAGATATACCTTGCCAAACAGGACGGTGATTCAGCTAAACATTCAACCTGCTAAGCATCTTAAAGAACAACTGTCACTCCGAATCTATTTTTTAATACAAGAATTCTTTCAAGTTTTGAAAGAAAAGGAAACTGACAGTTATTCTCTATGGTCTTCCCTGCTTCACTCCCTGCACAGAAGCAGGAAAAACTATAGAGACGAATTGCCCACTTTAAAAACTGTCCGATCAAAGGTGCATGTATATGGCTGAAGGATCCTGTCATATGCAGAAGGTAAGGATGAGTTTTTCTCATTTTTCAACACATAGGTCATTTAAAAAAAATCTGTTTTCTTTCAAAACTCAAAACCATTATTGCATTAAAAAAATTTTTTGAGGTGACAGTCGTCTTTTAAGATTCTTAGCAGGTTGACTGTTTAGCTGAATAACTGTCAAATTTGGCAAAGTATATCTTGGAGTTTAATTAATATTAATTTTGGCTATTAATATTATGGGAAATGTCTGAAGCCTGATTTTATAAAACAAATTGCTCTTTTTGAATAGACATATCCCCGTGTCTTATTAAGGCATCAAGAAATATTAGAACCATATTGCTTCATCAGGTTAAAACAAAAGTTGACTGACTTTCCTTGTCCTTCCTTTTCTTATTAAATATTCTTAATTTACTTCTACTAAAAGCTTTTTGTATTTAGCAGGATAGCTGTACAAAACATATCAATCTTATCGCTACACAAATTACCTTTTCCATTTCTAGTACACAGAGAACTTTGTGAGCCCTTGGTAATGAATTACAGTCATTATCTTTCGTTATTTCTTGCAAAATTAGATCACGGGAGAAGAAACTATCACTCTTTGCATACTTAGTCCCGTCCTTAGACTTTTAATTTTCCAAATACAAAACAAAACGATGGGGTAGTAATCTAAACTAAAAAAAAGAAACATATATTTATTTGTAATGTTATAGTGTTCCTTTAAAGCTACCGCGTGTTATTGCCAGCTGGTAGATTGGTGAGAGCCAGAAAAAGACTTCAGCTCTTTTTTTTTCAATTCAAGTATCTTTATTTGTCATTTACATTTACACAACTAATGACTACAACAATTTATTCCGAACGGCTCAAAATAATAGTTCAGATTTTACTTGAATTTATTTATTTTAATAGCCTATGAATCAGTATTAAATGTAAAAAAAAAAATATATAAAATTGCTGAATAATCCCAAGCAGCTATTTCAGGTTTTGTTTGTTTTCTGTTTTTTTAAAATACAGTGACCTGTCAGTCCAGTATAAAAAAAAGAAAAAATAAAGATGTAAAAGATTGTTGTAAAAAAAATTCAATTTCTTTTTGCCAAACCATGCCTTTAGTGACATATAGACTAACAGCCACTAGAGGGGCTTCCTTATTGAAGACCTTCCATTGCGAGCATGATACTAAATGCATCAAGTGGGGGTTGGAATTAGTGCTTCTCTGCGAGAAATATTGTACTGGTGGAATGTGGTGATTGCGCCACATGTACCTTGTCTCCACTGCTATGAGAAGTATTGGTGGAATGCAGTGATTGCTGTGCATGGGGAACGCATTGGATTGGCTAAAATCGACAAGGGGTGGGGCCAAACACCATTTTGGCCAATCAGCACCTCCTCATAGAGATGCATTGAATCAATGAATCTCTATGAGGAAAATTCAGCGTCCCCATGCATAGCGTGGAGACGCTGAATGGCAAGGCTGCCTACTGTGCAGCACTGAGCCAGGAAGCACCTCCAGTTGCCATCTGAGGAGTGGCTACTTGGAGGTGTCCCTAGGGGCAATGTTAAATACAGTGTTTGCATAAAAATGCTTGAAGGCAATGATTATACTCACCAGAACAACTACATTAAACTGTAGTTGTTATGGTGGCTATAGTGTCCCTTTAAGCTATGTTTAATAGCTGTTATTAATTTAAAAAAAATACAATGAGGTAGTAATCTAAACTAAGAAAGAAACATACATCTCTATCGATTTTTAATGGTATACTGGTCCTTTAATAGTATGGCTTGTGACTGGCAACCTCAGAACAACATCTATAAAAGGCACTTCTAAATATTAGATAAAACTGCTATTAAATAACTGTGCATTTCAATGATGTTTACGCTGTTAGAAAAAAATCTGTAATAAAATATCTCCCATGTTCAAAAATTGGCCTATGCTAAAATGAAATCTGAAATCTGAGCAGTCCCACTCTTTCCCTTAAGGTGTTACAACATTACTTCAAAGAAAGAAATACATCAAATATATGACACAGTCTGGTAAGGAAAGGACAAATAAAGATATCACATCTTATTTTGTTATTTGATCCTGAGGTGTACAATGTTTTGTTCAAGTCAGATTTGCAATCGAAACAACTTCAATGTATTTCCAATATATATTTATTTCGACTATGATGGGGCGTTATCAGACTTTTGCACATTGCTCTATATTGCAAAATGTGATTGACAAATGATACATTAGTCTATAAGATTAGAGAAGATAGTAACAATGTAAGATATTTTGAAATGTGCGTAGCCTGATCTAAAGCTTGTAGTAGTCGAACTGCGTACCCCTTCATTATTTTTCACACTTTTTCTTACCTTGTGGGGGAAAGAGTCTAATGTCAGAGTGGCTGCAAAAGACTGCAGAGACTGAATTGAAATGGTGCTGACCCATAAATAATGTGAGTTACCAGCATGAAAAATAACAATATGCAAAGTATTAATAATGTTTGTAGATAAAAGATAGGTGTGAAACTAAAAATGTGCTGAGAGGTCAGCTGAGTAAATTTGGTGGGTGAGGGTAAATATATATGATACTTACAGAGTTGTTTACTGGTGAGAATTCAAAGTTAATATCAAAACATTGTCAAAATGTTCCAGGACAGCAATACTGCCATTCTGACTGCTATGGTATTAAATTAGCAAATTACATAATTAAAACCACTGACAGATGAAGTGAATAACATTGATTATATTGTTACAATGGCACCTGCCAAGAGGTGCGATATATTAGGCAGCAAGTGAACAGTTAGTTCTTGAATTTCATGTGTTGGACAAGCAAAAAGATCTAAGAAACATAGAAACATAGAAATATAGAAACATAGAATGTAACGGCAGATAAGAACCATTCGGCCCATCTAGTCTGCCCAATATTCTAAATACCTTCATTAGTCCCTGGCCTTATCTAATAGCTAGGATAGCCTTAAGCCTATCCCACGCATGCCTAAACTCCTTCTCTGTGTTAACCTCTACCACTTTAGCTGGAAGGCTATTCCATGCATCCACTACCCTCTCAGTAAAGTAATGCTTCCTGATATTATTTTTAAACCTTTGCCCCTCTAATTTAAGACTATGTCCTCTTGTTATGGTAGTTTGTATTCTTTTAAATATAGTCTCCTCCTTTGATTACCTTTATGTATTTAAATGTTTCTATCATATCCCCCCTGTCTCATCTTTCCTCCAAGCTATACTGCTGAGTGATTTTAACAAGGGCCAAATAGTGATGGCTAGACGACAGGGTCAGAGCAGAGAGTCAGAGAGGTGTTAGCAGTTATGCAGTGGTTAGTACTTACCAAAAGCTTTGCAAGGAAGGACAATCAGTAAACCTGTGTCAGGGTTATGGGTTTGCAAGGCTCATTGATAAATGTGGGAAGCAAAGGCTAGCCGGTCTGGTGCGATCACACAGAAGGACTAGGGTAGCTCAAATTGCTGAAAATCAGAATGCTGGTCATGATAGAAAGGTATCAGTACACACAGTACATTACAGTTTGCTGTGTATGGGGCTGCATTGCTGCAGACCAGACAGAGTGTCTACGATGACCCCAGTCCACTGACGAAAGCACCTTCAATGGGGATGTGAGCATCCAACCGGGACCATGTAGCAACTGAAGAAGATTATCTGGTCTGATTTTTTCTTTTAGCTCATGTGGGTGGCTGGGTGCGTGTGTGTTATTTACCTGGGGAAGAAATGGCAGCATGATGCACTATGGGAAGAAGGCAGGCTGGCAGAGTCAGTGTTATGCTCTGGGCAACGTTCTGTTGGGAAATCCCGGGTCCTGGCATTCATGTGAATGTTACTTTGACATGTAACACCTATCTAGATAAAGTTGCACACCACATACACCCCTTCATGGCAATGGTGTTCTCTAGTGACAGTGGTTTCTTTCAGCAGGATTATGATACTGCAAAACCAAAAACGTTTCAGGAATGATTTGAGGAGAATAATCAAGAATTCAAGGTGTTGCCTTGATCTCCCAATTCCCTAGATCTCTATACGATTGAGAATCTGCGGGATGTGCTGGAACAACAAATCCAAACCATGGAGGCACCAGCTCATAACTTGCAGAATTTAAAGGATTTCCTGCTAATGTATTGGTGCCAGATGCCACAGGACACGTTCAGAGGTCTTGTGGAATCCATGCCTCAATGCATCAGGGCTGTTTTAGCAGCACAAATGGGGTACTGTACAATATTAGGCAGGTGGATTTAATATTGTGGCTGATCAGTGAACACATATATATATCAAACAGAAAATTCATCCTTATGTATTAACTTTTTCAAGGGTTAGAGGAGATCATCACGTTACCTAATTTCACACAACCATATTCAGGACAAATTTGTTGCATAGTGTGTTTAAATCTGTCAGGTCTACGCACTAAAACTGATTTTTGGCTAATTAAATTTAAATTGCAAAACTGAGAAACCCAGAAACCAAGCTGTGAATATAACTAGTTAGATACATTTTTAGTATGATCTATTTTAGCCTCAATTTTTTAGAATTCAGATTTAATTTGCTAAAATTCAGTGTTTTGGGAATAAGTGTGTTGGAATGTCTTAGAAAGCATATTGTTTCATATGGTCTATTGGAAAAAAAAACGGCAATGGAACTGGAAGGTAAAATTGCATAATACATTTCAAGTTCTTTCATTAACACCAAATCATTGTGAATTGCAAAATTGCAACGTTGGAGAGATACGAAAGCTGGAGTTAATTTTTCATAAAATGTGCATTGTATAAATGTACTATGTAGCAAGTTAACCCTGAAGAAGTTTACACATTCTTAAAATAAACGTTATCAGACCCATGACTTATTACATCTAGTTATAGTATATTAATTATCTCCTGCTACTATTATTCTATTGACTTTATTTCAAAAGCGCATTATGGCTTGTCTGATCTTATGAAATATTACAAACCATAATTGATTTTATGATGTAATTAATACAAAAAATCACTCACATGCTGAAAGAAGGAACAAAAACAAGTCAATCATTTTCTTTCTTTTACAAAAAAAATTACTACTTTTGTGTTAAATGATCCTAAATTCGCAGATTACTCATCGTATAGCCATATCAGATGATATATTTAATCTCTGAAGGATTTGTTTTTCTCTATTATTTCGACATCGTCCTCTCTAAAAAAAAAAACAAGATCGGTATTGATCAGACTGTTACAATTTGCACTTGAGTAACAATTTTCCCTCAAGTGTGTTTTCATGCACTTCAACATTTCACATAGGACAGCAGATAAACCAGTGACATAGATAAATAGCACAAGTTCCCCGCGTTCGGAGGAAGTGACAAAGTGATAGAAAACAGCACTGTAAATAGGCTGCATAAGTACAGAACATTGATCTAAAAGGCATTTATCACAAGCCATATGGTTTGGAAAGCCTGGCTCTGGGTTCTGTAATTGATACTGTGGCTACTCTGGAAGGACTGGATCAAGCAAAAAATGTATTTTCCTAAACCTGCCAATGGTTTGGAATGCATAATACAATTTTAACAACTTTCTGATTGTGATGGAAATAGAGAAAAACAATGTATTTGTTACGGAACAATACTTTTAGCTTGTAGGGCAAAACACTTGGAAACCATAAATAATTACGTATGCTGTTCACTTAAGCCTTGCAATGCAGTTATTAGAGCAAAAACAAAAAGTCTAAATTCTTCATTAAATTCATCTCGTCCACAATACACGCTCATTATACCGATCAAAACGAGGGGATTTATTTGTCAATTCGACTAACAAAAGAATGCCATTTTTCTTTTGAGCGTAAAACAGATTATACATGCATTAAGGCTCTTCTGCCTTGACCACAGTAATTGATTTTATATTCAAATTCTTACACCTTGAAAAAAATTGAGCAGCAAATCCGAGAATGTTTCAAAGTGTTTGCGTTTAATCACGAAAATGAATTAAGTCTTTCGGGGTGGAAATGGATTGCAATGCAAAGACACTCTCACAAATCATGGGTGAATGGTCCCTGAAATAATTCTTTGAATAGACCAACCAGTAAACCAGTAAATTTCATGGGTGTCATCGGTTTTAGAGAATAAAGCGTAAATGTAAATGTTAGTTGAGTCACAGCAGACTTCTAATTACTTATCTAGTAAAATATGCCCGCCGGACTGGAAAAAATGGACGGTTTACAGAGATAGAGATATCCAAAGAAATGTGATGACTTGAAATGGGAAAAGCATCTTTAATTAGTATGGTATACCGAATGTTGTATTTTGATTTTGAACAGAATACAAAATGCACACTGTGTTACTTTTTTTTTTCACTTTTAAAGTTTTGTTAAGTTTTTTTTTTTTAATTTACAAAATAATGCCACATTTTACAGTCTGTTTGATCATATATACACATTTACAAGCAATTTATGTCATTCTTGTATAGTCAAATCAGTGGTCAACCGCCACAAATCTTATTTTGGTTTGTTGAGTATTTATCACTCCTAACGGATTTGTATGATAACCTAGTTAGTGTTGGTTTTGTACCAATTGCATGTACCACAATTAGCATATCATAACTTAAAATATGACCATAATACAAATTTACACAAAGAAAAAAAAAAAGGAAAAAAATAAAATAAATTAAAGTAATATAAAGAAACGGTTACATTAATACTCAATGCTTCCATAATGTTACAGTCACGTTGGCTTATAACAACCTGACTTAACACCTGTGTTGGTGCTCTATTGCTACCAAGGCCCCTGTCAATGTAAGAACTTGTAGCGCCTTAAAGCATCTTATAGCACCCCCCCCCCATAATGATACTATATATCTCCGTTCATAGATCACAACTGATATCCCCTCACTTCCCCGTGGAGATGAAATATCTGTCTATTTCAACTGTGTTCGCCATATTTTATTGAATCAGATTCAGTGGACTAATTACCTCCTGTTATTTTAGATAGGGCATGTATTATATCAATTGCAGTCAGTAGAGAGGTAGGCATAGGTAACTCTTGTCACTCCAAATGTTGTGGACTTTATCTCCCCTGATGCTTTCCCAGCAGTATGACTGTAAGAACATTATGGGTGATCTAATCCACTACATCTGGAGTGCAAACGGGTTCCTACCACTGGTCTAGGGTTTTCATATCATAGAACAGACTTTCAATGGACTCTTCAATCACTCAGTATGGGAGAATATAATCACCTATACATTCAGCAAACAACAGGGGATCTTGAGAAATATTTTCACTTGTTTTCATGTTTCTTTTGGGTGGTACAGGGTGGGAAGGTGAAATTATTTTATAATTTACAAACAGGTCATGCACTTTCTTTTTTTACCTTTTTTTTAAATAAAATTGGTAAAGAATATTGTTTTATATATTTTACTGATTAAACAAAACCCTATTTCTCTTGGCTTTTGAAATAGCTCCTAAAAAAGCTAATTTGCATGTTTTGCGTTCACAAATCTGAATATTCCTTAATTTATTTCTCTGTGATAACATACACATGAAGTGCAATTTTTAGGTAAGGTTACAGTTAATTGTGCTGGGTGTATTAATATTCTTTAGTTATCATTCTCAAAAATGATACACATAAAAGCCATTGACTTTTCTCTCCAATAGCTCAACATTTACGTAGCATTGTCCCAAGAGGTTGCTTAGCAGGATATTGTGGTTGTTCTAATTCTGCTTTTAGCTTTCAACAGTGCAAAACAAAATCAATGTCATTCATAAAAACAATGAATGAAGTTATGTTTGATTGACTTCTATATCCTTAAGCATGATTTTATTAATTAAGCTATTCATGGGTTTGCACAACGTTCAGTGGAAAATTGGCAACTAAACTAAAACTCCCCAAAACTCCAGTGGTAAAAATGCAACCAAATCTAAATTGAGATATGTATACAACCTTGTTGCTGATTGATGGTCTTTAAGGAACAATTGGAGAAACACTGATGGGAAAACTAAAAAAAAAATCTAATGTAACTCGCATATTGTGATGACAAGTGGCTGGTAGAATGTTGGCATTTTATTGCGTTTTGCTTGTTTTTCCTAGTAGAAACTTAGCCGAGTATATAAGAGTGTTCAAAAATAATAATTATGCTGAATTAACAACCACACATTTCTCTTGTGTATTGCTAATATTACATTTAGGTGACTAATCCTCATATCTGATGTTCTCCTTTAAAACAGGACTGGCAAAAAGGTTGATCTCAAGCTATAGAACTACAAGTCTTACAATGTGTTATCGTTTATTTGGCTAGCAAAGCATCATGGGTATTGCAGTTTTGCAACAACTGGTTATCTTCTTTATGACCAGATCTGCTTTAGAGACTTTATAGAGGTGATCTAGTGGTGCTCTCTGCCATACATAAAAATATATTGTTGGCCTCTCTGATTTCATGACTGATATCATACAGCAATGTGTTTGAACGTGCATTATAAGTAGGGTCTTCTGCAATATCCAGACTGCTTTTCAGTACCAATTCAATGATGATATTTAGGGCAAACATCGAACAATTATTGTAAATTATAAAGCAAACACTAAAGATAGAAAAAAAAATATTTAATATGAGAATTGTATAACTACAAATATATAACACTACAAGTATTGCCACTAAACATAGGATAACTAAATATTTCTGCATTCTAACACCCACAATAATTTTTCTTGTAGGAGACATAATAGAAAAGAGAAAAGTAAAGTAAAAAAAAAAAAAACATAAGGCAATTAAAACATCAGATAATTGCATATTTACTGTCTGTATATAAGGAAAAGGGGCAATGCACCCTGACACACACCACCTTGTTAAACACATTTGTATGTGTTAATTAAACTGCATATTTCAAGACAATATAAAAACCTGTTCTATCAGTAGCTCGGATCTGTAAAATTACATGCTCCACCCCTGCAAGAAAAGAATGTGATTTACCAAATATCACAATATAAGCTTGCTAATGAAGAGATGCAAAAACATTGCAAGGTCGCGCTGCCCACCAACATGCAGATAAGACTCTACAACCCAAAGAAGAATGCAGTAAGGCACTCAAAGAGCCACTTTGTATGGCAACAAAGAGTGATTTAACCCTTTAAGGACACATGACGTGTGACATGTCATGATTCCCTTTTATTCAAGAAATTTGATCCTTAAGGGGTTTTTAAAGTAATTATCCCAATATATTAATACATTTACCTAGCCAAGTTGTGGTAAATTGTAGCTGTCACTGATTTAAAGAAAACCTTGTGAGTGGAAAACACAGTGGAGGAGAATTATAAAAGTGTTCTAAAGTTATCTAAAGCAGTGGTCAGCAGTGGAGGGCTGACCCGGGCTAGAGCCCTGAGTGGGCTTTGGAAAAGTTCCAGGTCTAAATTTTGCCACTTATTACTGCTAGTCCTGAGCCCCTGTTCTGTTCCTGGCATAGAACAATGGAGTCGGGGGGTCGTGATATATGACAAAATATCGCAACATGCTGCCCTGCTCTTTCTTCCTTTGCTCACAGCTGTGGGTAGCTTCATACTCACAGTGTCCGACGGCTTCCTTTCGCATGGTAGTCATGTAGGATGTCCCATATTAGAAAAGAGAACAAGAGAGAAGACTGACAAAGAAGGGATAGAAAGAGGGACAATGACGATTATAAAAATAGAAGTAGATGTGACTGGAGAGACAAGACTTTGAAGACATAGCTAACAAGAACGAAGAATGCATGACTAACCTGAGGCAACTAGGGGCAAAGAATGGCAATTATGCAACAGGGCAGGTAACCATGAACTTGGGGCAATAAACAGTTTTTCTTTTAATTACATGGAACTGTGTATGTGTCTGTTGTGTTTATATGTGTAACAGATTGTGTGTGTATGGGTATATGTGTGAGTGTATATGTTTACAGTGTGTATATCTCTGAGTATGTGTAAAAGCTTGCATGTATCTGTGAGTGTTTAGTGTGTATATGTGTAATATTGTTTATACGTATTAACAATGTGTGTGTGTATCTGTGAATATGTGCAAAAGGTTCTGTCGGACATTGGATGTAGCTTGGGTGAGACAGTCACCACTGAAACCAGTGCTGTAGGGCCTAGCTCATTGACTGAGAGAGATCAGCTGACACCCTCAGCCAATGAGCTGCAGCTCCAGGGGGTCATCTCAGGAGCGCTAACAGAATCTTCCAGCTCTCCTGGAGACTAAAAGGAGGAAGGGAGGACCTCAGGTAAGAGGTAAAATCATTGCTACATTATTTGACTACTTATATTGGGGGGAATACTATAGCACTTTTGGCATCATAACATTATAGTGCACTGTAGTGGTTATGGTATCTGGTATGTTCCTGTAAAGCACGCATGGCTGATTAGAAATAATTAGAAATTAGAATTAGAAAAAAATCTATTTTGTCAAATAGATGATCTATGATCTATGATCTAATTTGTCAAAATATTTAAATTTGTTTTTCATGCCACTACAATTTGGTGTTTAGTAAATAAACCTCTAGATGTGTTTACTAGTGTTTACTAAACCATAAATTCACTAAGCATCTTAAGCAGATGAGGTGGGGAAATGGCAGAAGGCAATCCCACAAGCAACATCTTCAGAAACAAGCAACACCACAAGCAGCATACACTCAAAATGTAACACAACAAGCAGCTGCCCCCACACATGCAACCCCACAAGCAGCAATTCCACAAACATACAAGACCACAAGTAGCCTATCTGACCACCAACCTGCATCTAGACGGACGGAGATAGATAGACAGATAGATAGATAGATAGATAGATAGATAGATAGATAGATAGATAGATAAATAGATAGATAGATATATAGATAGATAGATAGATAGATAGATAGATAGACGGATGGACGGAGATAGATAGACAGACAGATAAATAGATAGATAGATAGATAGATAGATAGATAGAGGGACGGAGATAGATAGATAAATAGATAGATAGATAGATAGATAGACGTATGGACGGAGATAGATAGACAGACAGATAAATAGATAGATAGATAGATAGATAGATAGATAGATAGATAGAGGGACGGAGATAGATAGATAAATAGATAGATAGACAGATATATAGATAGATAGATAGATAGATAGATAGACAGACGGAGATGGGTAGATAGATAGATAGATAGATAGATAGATAGATAGACAGACGGAGATGGGTAGATAGATAGATAGATAGATAGATAGACGGACGGAGATAGGGAGACAGACAGACAGACAGACAGATAGAGATAGATATATATATATATATAGATAGATAGATAGATAGATAGATAGATAGAGGGATGGAGATAGATAGATAGATAGAGATAGATAGACGGATGATGATAGATAAATAGATAGACAGGAAGACAGATGATTTTTCTAGGTAATTTGTGACACTTCAAGTGTTAATATGTCCTGATGTTTGGAAAAGGTTCAGATTATTTTTTTGGGAGCATTATTGTTTTTAAATTGACATAAGAAATTTTACACTGGAGGCAAGCATTTGATATGGGGAATTATTCTGAAACTCTGCAGGAAGCAAAAATGATCAATTGCTAACATATTTGCGAGCTATAAATAGTTACATACAATAAAACCTAATCGTTATTGCAGTGTTTAATGTGAATAACAAATAGAATTGTCTTTTCTTATGTTAGTCATTTGCATTTTGTACATTTTTAATGAAATGTTTTACTGTAATCAATAACATTATAAAACAAATAAAAGTTAACTTTATTTGATTTGCTAACAAGATAAAACCAATCAGACATGCCAGCCGGATAAAAACAAGCCTGCCAGTTATTGCAAATGCAATGGGCGAAAACTTTTTGTCTCTTTGATGTTGTGCATTAGTGACAATGTAATAGAACAGTAACCATCTAAAAAAAATATTTGAATGGACATTTATTTGATTTTAAATGCATTGTGTACCTTGGGGGCACAGACGATTACCCAGATTGCTTTGCTCATATAATCGGTCAAACAGTAATTGTTTAACTCCTTAAGGACATAAGATCTTTCATACCATCATCACAGTCTGGTCTCTAAAGACATTGCAACAAAATGAATTGTCTTGACTCTTTTGCACAGGCTCTGCTTAGCCCTGTTGTCATTAAATGAGGAAAGTATTTCATTCCGATTTAGAATGGTAACTAGATAATAGATAGAAGCTAGATTGTTATGACAGCATTTCTCCATCGTTGGTCCTTAAGGAGTTAATATCCTATTTTGAATTATAGAGCAGTGTTGATTGTGATTGTATCGGATCCAAATAATTTTTTTATGTGATTTTTTACACTTTTGTGCTTGAAGTTGTATCAATCTCTTGCTTCCAGTTGTGCCTGTTTTTGATTTAGACGTGTAAACAACTGTTGTAAGAGGATTTTGTTTGAGAAATAATAAAAAAAAACTGTTTTAAAGAACACTCTTTATATTGATGAAATAAAAGAAGCATTATACTGTTAGCTGTCAATCACCATGTCCCAACCAGTGTTTGTGGAGGGGGTGACAGATTTTCGCATGGTGCATTTTGTTGCGCAATTTGATTACAGACTCTAAACCTTTTTATTCTCTAAGGAAACTGGAATTTAGAAAGCCTAGGGAGCAATTTATTTTTGGCATTAACCTTAATTGCTGGGACTGAGCAAATTTACTGCAACATTAGTCAATTCCATTCCATTGAATGTGAATTATATGCATGGAATCTATAATTAAATAAATAGAATAGCCTGCCTTCAGGAGGGTGGCATTATGCTTGCAAGCTTTGTAAGTTCAAAATATTAGCATATATTAAAATCTGAGTATGATGCTTTATTGCGACAAAACAAAGCACAGGATTAAAATACATTAACATACATTAATATATATGCTATGTGCTTACTGTTCATGGGACACTCCTGTGTTGTTTTAATGATCATAAGCAGATTTTTTGTTACACTTATTGTGGCCCTGTCACCTACCCCCTGAAAAACGTGCATTTCATAAAGTAAGAATCTTTATGAAATACTCAGTTTGACTGTGTTGAAATTTCAATTAAATTTCAACCCAGTCAATAGATATTCAGAGTTTTGTCTTTGTATCTCTCCTCCATCTGACTTTTTTAGACTCAGGGCAGAGTCTAAGTGTCAATTCTGACAGCCGTGGTATGAAATTGCATGGAATTGGCGTTGGAGTCGTGGAGGATCCTTCATAGACCTCAATGCCTTTTTACAGCAGTGACATCAGCTCCAAAGAGGACCCACCGGATCAAGACGCTGGTCCCTGTGAGGGACATGCTCAGGTAAGTAAATTTCAATGTTACCTGCCCACCCCACTGCCCACTGGACCCCCAGCGTCAATGTCATCATCAGTGGTCTTTGCAAATTCGGCAAATTCATCAGTCGGTAACAGTGTCGCTTTAAACTCTGTATACTTTATTGTTTGTGCAACAGCATCACGTGTGTCTGATGGTTTACAGAGCCACTGTATGCTTTCATGTGTTCATTAATTAATTGATTGATTGATTGATTAACTATTACTGACTGCATAGTTCACACAACTCAAATACAAAAGCATTAAAAGATTAAAACACAGTTTTGAAACATACGAGATCAAATAGAATAATAGAAACATACATTCTCATTTTCTTACTAGCTGTTAAGTGAAAAGGGTGATAGGTTTAGGTGATAAGAAAGCAAATAGTTAAATTACTAAAAACATAACATATTCATCCAAATTGATTAGCGAATCAGGTAGGAAAATTTAAAACCAGAGACAGCGTCTCCGCTGTATGAGACATACAAACTTTTCAAATAATATGATTTTTGGAACTTTCTTTATATTTCAATACTGCACATGTTTCATCAGATCTATGCCTGAAACTATTTAAATAATCTTTGGATGTGACGCAATTCAATAATTATAGATATTGTTGCTGACAGTTGCATGACCCAGTGGGGTTGGTGAAAGTTGGCAACCAACAGGGCACATAGCTCAATGGAAACAAGCAATAGTAAAATTACAAAACAGAAAGGATACATTTCATAATTAACACACAAAGTGTGTTTTCTAAGTTTTCTAATGAGACTGCCACCGGGATCACCATTTTAGGTTTTTTTTTTTTTAATGCCCTTCACAGAGTAAAGTAATGCAGTGACTTGTTGCCCCTTTATAAAGGATCCCCAATGTATGAATTTAGGGTTCGTTATTATCATTTAGAATAACTAGTAATAATCTGTAAAGGATTGGGGTTAGAATAAAAATATCAGAAATTATAAATTAGACCTTTAGTTAAAATATACAGAAAGCCTTGGAAAAAATTTTTTGGTGCAAACGTGAAAAACAATATTGGGACATTTTTCAGCAATTACTTAAAAACCATTTTGGATGTCGAATATGTCATCAGATTAATAGCTTATCATTTAAGTGTGATTCAGTTAGGCTTCATTTAGGCTACTAATTATTGCCACTCATTTGTCAGGCGGTAAAAAATATAATTGAACAAAACCATAGTGTCATTAATAAAACACATTTTATCTGGAAGAACTCAATCCATCCTGCATATAGTCAGTTAATGGCATAGTCCTTGGAATACTAGCACATCCTAAACTATTCTGTGTGCTTAAATTTTTTTTTATAATTTGCTAAACTGTGCCTTATGGAGAGATGACATGTGGCAATAATGACGAGTCTCTTTTTTCCTAACTAGTTTAAACTTGTCACAACTCAGGTTCTAGCGAATAACACTTTATCTCTTTATTGAGTACTTGTATGCAATGCACTAAGAGCTATACACTTGCTTGGCTGAGAATTACGGAAGTTTTACAACATCTCCGGTAGCTCAAATTGACACCTCTGATTTATGCATTGCATGTCTTGAACGAGTACAAATATTATATATATATATACTTTTTTGTTATTCAGTCCTCATAAACTAATATTTTCAAAACAAATGGATTTTGGTTCAGATTTTAATTTCTGAAACTCATTTCTGAAACATGAAAATATTGGATTTTTAACGTCCATGAATTATGGATTTGAATATACATACACTCGGAATGCTGCTGACATTTGTTCCCATAACACAGAAACATGATCTCTAAAAATATTGAATGCAGATTATTTGTTGTTCAATAAATTGCCTTGAGGTGTTCCCTGTGCTTATCTGAAATAGTGTGCAAAACAGGTAAGCAGATATACAACTGATTTCATGCAGCTCCCACTGGTCAATTAAAAGATAACATTGTATTCCTGAATTAATCTGTTTGCTAAGTAAATGGTTGCATTTTGGAAGTAGACAAATAGGTTAGTACTGTATGTAGCAAACTCACCCTTTTAACAGAGTTTACCATGAGCTTTTGGAGGGCGGTGCTTGCCCACCTCCTGCCCTGTGATTATGGTCCCTGGGAGATTTGGCCCTTCAAGTGCAACATTTGGGCATACTGTATTTTATTATACTGCCACCGGCCCTTTAAGCAGCATATGGAATTCTATTGGACTGTGTATGTCCCTTTCAGACTATGGCCCTCTCATCAGCCCATGCTAAACTTAAACTCCATGGCGATTTGACTGTGTTTATGGCATCTGAGCGCTGTTCGGATATATTGAGCACTCAGATCCAAGCCATCTGGGGATGGGTTGAATGTGGGGGTTCTGTTCAGTATGATAGTTATGTATTTTTGTGTCTTTTTGTGTCTTTTGCTAACATGTGCTCAATGGAGTCTGCCTTTATCCCTGGATATAATTGGATTACCTCTCCATTGTCTCCAGGATAGAGGACTCTTGTGAAACTGGTTTGGGCCGGAAAGCCATGCTGGCAGTGGGTTTTATTAATACTTTTGCTAACTTTTGAAACCCTGGTCTGATTCGTGCCATTTTTATATGTATATATATATTTTAATATGTTGTTCCCCTGAATGGATTGATTGTGAATATGTAATTGTATGTGCATGTGATGTATAGTTTTAAAGTTATAGTATATTTGTAAAAACTGTATTTCTCTGCCTGTGATAATTAAATTTCCCATTGTGTAAGATAATTGTATCACAGGCAGAGGGAAGGACTTTACTGTGGGTTGTAACTGGCATATTGGTTATTTTATACCTCTCTGTGGGCGGTCCTGTATGTGCAAGACCGTAATAAAAACCAGGCTGGGTGTGCCAGCACAGTCAGTTCTACTTTACCCTCAATTTGGAGTGCCGTCTCTTATTGGGGAAATCTCCTACAAGGGATTGCTATGCTTGTCATATTCCCTTGCTAACTCTCTGCTAAGTTCTTGTAAGCGCTGGTTCCTGTTTTGCTCTCTGGAGGAGTCCACGGTGGTTATGGTGTCTGCAGTGCTTGGAGGCCTCAGGAAGCGCTAGGAGCATCCTTCAATTGAGGTACCCAGTCGGGGTGCCAGGTGATACGTTACACTGTAGTTATAATATATATAACTGCTATACTCTCTGTAGTATGCCATACCGTAGTTAGAATGTAATCCCTAATGCTTTACATATGCATAAACGCTGTGTTTTTTATGCAAAACAAATACGAAACTTACATATTATTAGAAAAATATTGTCTTTGTGAGTTGATATGATATGTATTTGTTACTAAGCTGGATGCTGTATTCAAAGCATAAATATTTTCTTAAAAAAACAAAAAACCCGACCTCAGTGAGAAAAAACCCACACTGAGCCCGTATTGGCTGCAGAGTAATTAAAGGGGGGGTAACCCCAGATTAATATCAGACAAATGAAAATTAGATCCCTACATGGGATCTAATAAAGCAGAACCATTTTAACTAATAACCATCTCTTCTTAACATTTATCCCTATATTGTTTAATTGGTAATATTCAAATTCTGTGAGTAATTGTATCTGGTTGGTTCCGATTTTCTTTCTTTAAATATTAAAGATTTCGAGTCAAAATAATAATTATAATGTGAAAATATTTATTTAGGAAAGGTACTTATTTTGTCACTATTTTTTAAGTACATCCTTGAGTAGAAATGTTATTATCTAACTATTACCTGAGTTAAGGATACTGATTTTATTGACTTATGAAGGATTAAAGGCTAAAGTATAATTTTTCAGGGATTCGTAAATTATATTTCATTTAAAATGTTATGCTGAATTAGAAAAAAAAACACCTAAATTTAGCTTAAGTTTGAGTTTGGCTATTTTGAGCCTAAATGAAAACAAAATTGTGGTAGAAAGAGGATTCAGGCACTCCAAGTATCTTCAATTATATTTATTTGGATAAGTGAGACTGCGCAACGTTTCATCCCTTGAAAAAATCTCTGTCTAGCTTGACAAAGACCCTTTCAGCGGTTGAAATGTTGTGGTCTCACTTATCCAAATAAATACAATTGAAGATACTTGGAGTGCCTACATCCTCTTTCTTCCACTGATATTTACTCCCTGGAGCTGGTGCTGGCCTTTGGTCCAGTTTAGCACCTGGATCTTCACGTGATTGAAGTGCGGTTCATTTTTTTTCTCTTTTTGTAAATTTAAAATTTAAAATTTGGCACTTTTAATTTGCTTTGAATTTCTTGAAATTCAAACATTCAGGGATGTTCACTAGACTCCAGTTAGTGGTGAATGAAAATCCTAATGGTAAAATATAGTAAAAAATTCTCCAACTTGGTTGTAGTCACAGCTTCACCATATTAGCATTTATTTCGCCATTTAGGTTTCATTTTGAGGATTTTGAAGTTCAAAGTTTTTTTAAATAACACTATCAAGTGACTGACCCAAAGGGTGTTGACTTTTCCAGGAATTAAACATAACATAAATGATAAAGTTTGTTATTTCATAATACCAGATATAAATTATATGAAAAAACCTTACTAGCTATTCTTAAAGGGTTACTCCAACCACTATGAACACTTCTTCTTTTTGATTCTTTATGTGCTTTGTTTTTGCGTGATAAGATGCAAATCTTGAGATATTTGCACTTTTGTGACATGGCTATATGCACCCCGAGCACATGTGTCTGTCTGTTCTAGACTGCCTAATATTAAATCTGTGAAAAAAGAATCTGTTGTCAGCACACACTGCACGCTGGTAAAAGATGATGTCACATTCTACCGTTTCAAACAATGCGCCTGCAACATTCAGTGTCACCTTCCTCTCTCTGTTCATCTCACCGTTCAGTAAAAGCTATTAATTTTTTATTTTTTTTATCTTCTCCTCCTGTCCACCCCATCCCTTTTACCTCCCACTCTAATCCACCCGGCTAAGAGCACACGCATTCACTGTAAGCCAGTGAAAGGGTCCAATCAAATACTTCTCTATGACAAGCATTTGAATAGACCACAGAGGGAGAGCCTGTAATGCAGACGGGGTGTGGAATCCAGGAAGGGTAGCTTCACCGGGCATTGGACTCCAGGTGATTTTACAATTTATTTTGCAGATTTATAAGGTGTGAGGACCTAATGAATAATGCCCAGTATGGCATTCTAAAGTGGAAAAAAAAAGATGTTTTTAAAATGGGTTAGAGTTACAACTGAAGCACACATAACTCTAAAATAAAATATAAATTGTTATAGAGATTATGAGCCCTAATGCATTATTCCATACTGTAATAGACGTTTACAGATTTTTACAAAGGTACTCAAACCTTTCTAGATGTTGCATAATGTATCTTGCACATAGACAGTAGTACTAGATTATAGGGTTATGTATTTAACCCTATGTGACAGGGGTTAGTTAGTTAGAGAAAACGTACAAGTCCATTGTGTAACCTTTCCAAGTCCCGTTATCGATTTAGAAGATGGCAAAAACCATCAGGACTAGGGCCAATAAATTCCTCTTTTGCTTCAAAGGCAATCTGACTTTTTCCCTGGATCAATTTTAACTGTGATACATTTAATCTGTCTTGTTTTATCTACCTTAACAAGCCAATGTGATATTATATATATATATTTATACAGTAAGTCAAAATAACCTTATATGGCAAAAAATTACATGTTGTAAAAAAAAAAGAGTATCCATGAATTTCCTTAATTTTGTAACCTAAAAGGATGCCTTAGTGTCTGTAAAGTCTCTAATATGAAAAAAATAAATAAAACAAGACAAGGCAGTAAGATCTTTTGGTTGGTGTTTCAACTGCAGACTTTTCTTTACAGTTCTTGGAAGTGACAACTCAGAGGTCAATAAAATGAAAGCAATTAATTTGGTCAATGAAAACATGCCCTCTCAGAATATACTTGAAATGCTATGCATTCCTTTTAAATCCATATTATTATTAAAATCTGTATGTTAGCATTGAATATATTCCATTTGTATCTCTTTGTAGGCACATAATAAAATTATTTTGATCTGAAAATCAAGTACTATAATCAACCTTTGATACATGCTTTCTCTACAATCTACCACATGAAAGTATATATTCAAGTTGAGGTAAAAAAAACTACAACCATGCAATATTCTGATCATATGAGCTTATTCCTCTTTTTATGTATGGTAAACTCTCGCTAGTTTCTGCAACCACTTGTTTGAAGATTCTCCAAGAATGGAGTAGTCATCCATCGCAATGTACTGTTGGCTTAATTAATCAATGATTTGTTAAAGGATGCAATAGGCTTTCAAGTGACCCCCGTAACACTTGTTTATGGGATATAGGGAGTTGAACCTCTATCGGCTATTCTAGCAATCACACAAAATATATAGAACTGCTAAATATGTTGATTCATCTCTTCTACTTTCAATCTAGTCACAACTCCACTCACACCAGCCGCAAAGGTGCACAGTTGTAACTTAGAGGTGGTATGGACTTGTGTAGTGTGCGTGACAGGTGAGATAGCTCTGATGTCAACAATCATGCGGGCAGTCTTATACGTGCAGTCATTATTTTTTATTTATTTTTACAAATTGCTGTAATTTTAATACCTCACTCTGTAGGGTGGTAAGCACCAGGATGCTTTGTTCGATGAATATTCAAAGTTACTCTTAAAACCATAAAACTCAAAATCATACACCCGACAATCACAGTATTATCTTACAATTACAACTCATAATGAAAATATTAATAATTTAGGAAAAGAATAGAGACTATATGGGAAGTGTGCAATGGTCTTGATGGTCTAGAAATGAACATTCTGGATCTCTTAGTCAGCTAAAGCTCTTTAATGGCTCTTCATGTGTAAAGCAATAGATTGGTGACCTTAACTAAACTAATTAAAATTCATCAAGTCTTAAATTCTATCTTCCCTCAATATTTTTAAACACTCCTAAATATTTTACACTTCCAGGAAGCATGCCAGATCTTATATTTAGCTATAAAAGTGTCACCTGCAGAACAGGTGTAACAGTTCTTTTTCGCATAATGAACAACTAAATATAAAACAGTTTATATTTAAAGCTATGTTAACATCTATATTTTGATGTGTTTTTGAAACTTTAAAATAGCTTTGAATCCTTATATTTGCAATCAGTATACTGGCAAAGAATTAAGGATCAATGGGTTTTTGCTACCCGTTATTCGTTTTTTTATATTCAAGGCACATTCTTCTCTGCAGAGCTATGGGGCATGAACCCATAAAAGTATAATTTAATTAACTGTTGTTAACCTCTGCTTTGTGTCATTGGCAGCTGCCAAGCAAGTTAGTTTATGAAAACTGGCAATATGTCTGGTTGAAATTTCACTGGAATGCAAAAGTGTTCTAAACACATACACAGGACAAGTTTGTACTGCTTATCTCTTTGGGTAAAGGCAAAAACAAAACCATAAATGAATCTGACTGCATTGTGGATGCCCAATTTTTCCCCATCCGCCGCTGTGCATGATAGCTGATGGGGTAAGACTAGTAGGATCACAACTGCTGATAGCATGATAGCTGATGGGGTAAGACTTGTAGGATCACAATTGCTGATAGCATGATAGCTGATGGGGTAAGACTAGTAGGATCACAACTGCTGATAGCATGATAGCTGATGGGGTAAGACTAGTAGGATCACAACTGCTGATAGCATGATAGCTGATGGGGTAAGACTAGTAGGATCACAATTGCTGATAGCATGATAGCTGATGGGGTAAGACTAGTAGGATCACAACTGCTGATAGCATGATAGCTGATGGGGTAAGACTAGTAGGATCACAACTGCTGATAGCATGATAGCTGATGGGGTAAGACTAGTAGGATCACAACTGCTGATAGCATGAAAGCTGATGGTGTAAGACTAGTAGGATCACAACTGCTGATAGCATGATAGCTGATGGGGTAAGACTAGTAGGATCACAACTGCTGATAGCATGATAGCTGATGGGGTAAGACTAGTAGGATCACAACTGCTGATAGCATGATAGCTGATGGGGTAAGACTAGTAGGATCACATCTGCTGATAGCATGATAGCTGATGGGGTAAGACTAGTAGGATCACAACTGCTGATAGCATGATAGCTGATGGGGTAAGACTAGTAGGATCACAACTGCTGATAGCATGATAGCTGATGGGGTAAGACTAGTAGGATCACAACTGCTGATAGCATGATAGCTGATGGGGTAAGACTAGTAGGATCACAACTGCTGATAGCATGATAGCTGATGGGGTAAGACTAGTAGGATCACAACTGCTGATAGCATGATAGCTGATGGGGTAAGACTAGTAGGATCACAACTGCTGATAGCATGATAGCTGATGGGGTAAGACTAGTAGGATCACAACTGCTGATAGCATGATAGCTGATGGGGTAAGACTAGTAGGATCACAACTGCTGATAGCATGATAGCTGATGGGGTAAGACTAGTAGGATCACAACTGCTGATAGCATGATAGCTGATGGGGTAAGACTTGTAGGATCACAACTGCTGATAGCATGATAGCTGATGGGGTAAGACTAGTAGGATCACAACTGCTGATAGCATGATAGCTTATTGGGTAAGACTAGTAGGATCACAACTGCTGATAGCATGATAGCTGATGGTGTAAGACTAGTAGGATCACAACTGCTGATAGCATGATAGCTGATGGGGTAAGACTAGTAGGATCACAACTGCTGATAGCATAATAGCTGATGGGGTAAGACTAGTAGGATCACAACTGCTGATAGCATGATAGCTGATGGGGTAAGACTAGTAGGATCACAACTGCTGATAGCATGATAGCTGATGGGGTAAGACTAGTAGGATCACAACTGCTGATAGCATGATAGCTGATGGGGTAAGACTAGTAGGATCACAACTGCTGATAGCATGATAGCTGATGGTGTAAGACTAGTAGGATCACAACTGCTGATAGCATGATAGCTGATGGGGTAAGACTAGTAGGATCACAACTGCTGATAGCATGATAGCTGATGGGGTAAGACTAGTAGGATCACAACTGCTGATAGCATGATAGCTGATGGGGTAGGATCAAAACTGGAATCTCTTTAAACTTGAAAAGACCGTGAGAGGTCCAGTGGTGCAACTCCTGGAATGCCAGAGCGAAGAAGATTGCAGCGCTGATTTAGGAATAGCAGTATGCATATATTCCCTTCCAAATATATCACATATTCCCTTCCATTTCTTCTACATGGTCCACTACTCAGTCAACGTGTACCCTACCCTGTGTACCTTGCAAAAACTCCAGGAACTAAGCTCAGCTTTTTAAAATATTACAGTTTATTGAAATGGAAACACTACTAGATCTTCTGTTCAATAAATATAACAAATACAGGTTGTGCCAAGCAACTAGTTGGTATATAGAGTACAAATATGATGTAAAAAAGTCTAAAAAGGCACAGTCCAGGATTTTCTTAGTCCACAGATGGTTTCAGTTTGTACTTGGATATATCATGGATATACAAAGTGAAACCATGTCTTGACTGTGAAAATCCTGGACTCTGTGTTTTGGATTTTTTTTTTACATTTTTTTTTGCTCTGTATACCAAATAGTATATTGGTGCAACTTGTTTTTGTTATATTTTTGGACTTTTATCTTTCATAGGATTGAGGGTACCCCTTGTAATCAGTGTTTGCTGGCTATGCTTATCATGTAAGTTGAATCATTAGCACTTGTTCTGTTTCTTGTATTGTTAGATATTCTGTTTAGGATGATTTGTGTAGCAGTTTCTTATTATAAATGAAATCTACAGTGATTAAGAATAAGCAAGCAGGCTTAGTATAGATTTAATAAAATACTGGTAATTTGGAAAATACTGAGCTTGGCATCCTTGGAAATTGTTATTTTTCCATTTTGTTTTAATATTTTAATATAATTCAGATTATTATTACAAAAACAGAAGCAGCTACAATAAATGTGATTATCTTTATTTTCTATAGCCACTTTATTCAAAGTTATTGTTTAATAAAAGTACTTGAACAAATGCATTTAATTGCTAATTATTTATTAGTGAGAAATAAATGGACTCAAGATATGCAATTAATCCTAAATTTTAAGATAAAACTTTGGCTCATTTATTATTGGTTAAACGTATATCCATTGGGGATATATTGATTGGTCAAATTAAGGCAATCAATTCTAAAAGCAATATTGTGCTGTAAAGAACTTCATATACTAAGTTCCTGAAGTAGGCAGGCCGGCTGAAAAAATAATTGGGGCTTCTTCTTCATAGGTAGACAAAGGCAATAACATAAGTAAACATATATATATATCCAAAAAGTATAAAATTAATATAATTTTTTTAAGACTCGATGTCTCTTCATGATAGGTAGACAAAGGTGATAAAATAAAGATATTAATTTATTTGTCCTGGTTGTTCTTAACATCTTCTGTTTAAGAATTATGTAAGCCACTGTGCTCTTGGGAACCATCAATAGACCCAAAATAGTTTGCAGCCTTCCCCAGATCTGTGCCTTGATGCAATAGTATCTCTGAGCTCTTCAGGCAGTTCCTAAGACCTGATGGCTTAGATTAAGTTCTGATAAGCATGTTTTAGCTGTGAGACCTTATATAGACAGGTGTGTGCCCTTTCAAATCATGCCAAATCAATTGAATTTGCCACATATGTTGATTAAAATATAGAAACATCTGAAAGATTATCCAGAGAAATGGGATACATTTGAGCTTATAATCAAGTGTCATAGCAAAGGGTCTACATACTTATGCCAATGAGACATTTAAAGTTTTTTATTTTATTTATTTTTATAAAACATAATGATGTTATGGAAAAATAATGCCATCATATGTAAAGGCATCATAAAAAAAATAAATACAATTTATAAAATATGCATTGAATTGAGTGTTAATTGGGAAATCAAAGGCAGAATTGTATGTATTCACAAGTGCATATGTGTATCCTACAAAGTAAAAAGGACGTAGGTAAGTTAGCAGTATTGCTGCCTGCAATAATGTGATGAGTACCAGCAAACCTTCAAGATCCGGGTTGGCAACTATGTTTGTTGATGTATGTGAATGATTCTCCTAGATATTGAGTGAATTCAATGTCTCAGAAATAAATCTGCATGGTAACATGACTTGTCCAAAAATTTAAAGACACACTCTATTCACCAGAACTACATAGCTTAATGTAGTGGTTCTGGTGTCATTAGCCTGTGTCTGCAGGCTTCGTACTGTAAACACTGCCTTTTCAGAGTTCATTGCAAACAGCTGAAAGTGTGTAAACTTTGACAATAATACAAATGTTCAATGGGTGTTTAATAATTTTGACTACAACTGTAAGTCTTTAAATCTGGTTTAATCAATATTACACCTATTGTAACACATAAATAGAACCTCAGAACTATTTATTGTTGAAATATAATTCAACAAAAGATTGTCTGTTCATTATGCATATTTTATTATTTAATAATTTTATTCCCAACATACCCTCTCTGGAATATGATCACCCTTAACAATGAACTTGCAAATACATTTTAAGAATAGGAGATACACTTGGCTTTCAAATTAAACAATAACTTTATTAAGGAAAAATATTAGTAACCTTTGTAGAAGTAATATTTATATAAGGGCAGCACCGTGAAAATATATATTTAAGAGCTGTTTTTCATAATTTTTGGTTATTTACAACTATTGATGATTTTTTTGGCAGTTGGCACAGAGGACATTAATAAAAGTCCAGATTATAATGAGATGTTTAAAATTCTACATCTGTTACTTTTTTCTACTCCATGGATGCCAACAATCATTGCCAACCGTGATTGCAGATCTCTGACTAATGAACTGCAACAACAACTTTAACAAGCTTCTAACATTTGGTGAAAATACACACAAATAGCATCACATTTTAAAAATGTGCTCTTAGTAATCAGGAAAATTGTAGTTGTTACAGTAGGTTTAGAAGAGTAGATTGATGTAAACTAAATAGTTAGTAATAATCAACAACACATTTGTATGTGTATATATATATATGTAAAAAAAACGATAACATTTGTTTCCTGTAATACCTTTTTTATTGGATTAAGATTTTTTTTATGACAAGCTTTCAGGAGAACCTCCCTTTCTCAAGTCTAAAGCATTCCTGAGCAAGACGACACATAGAATTCAAAGTTGAGTTGTGATACAGGGGTTAAAGTGACATGAGTGCAGATAAGACACAGGTTTGATAGAAAATAGGCAACATTCTTGCAGAGGGTCATATATATCTTTCTGAAGATCAGAGTGAGGGGGGAGAGGGAGAAAAAAAAACAAGCAGACAGTGTAGAAGATGGTACACTTTATACATACACACACACATATATACACACACAAGTATATGTATTTGCAACGCATAAACACATAAACACATACATACACATAAACACATATACATACATGCACATGAACTCATATACTCAAATATGAATGCACAGTCACATATGTAAGCATTCATGCATAAGAGTATGGGAAAGCATATGTCTACACATATGTATAGATATAGTAGAGATTGCAGCCATACTAGTCCAGTGACTGCTTGGATATATGCACATACACTATCACATACATACATACTTACACAGATATTCATGCATATTAACACACAGATACATATAAATACACTAACACATACACACAAATTCATATAGACAACGAAACATACACACACATATATACATATCGACATATACACCCATGTACCCTGACACACACACATATTGATACATGAACACACCATGACACAGATACACACTGACATAAAAACACACAGCCTGACACACAGATGCACCTACACAGATGTGTGCGCATACACAGACACAGAAGCACACTGATATATATATACACACACACACACACACACACACAGATGCACACTCTGACAAACACACACTCACAAACACCCGTACACACACACACTCATACTCACACACACTCATACATACACACATACACATACACACACACATACAAATACACACACACACATACTCACACATAAACTCACACTCATACACATACACATGATAGGTCATTTCATTATGGGATCTCTTACATGTCTAATTTTTGCAGTTCTTTCTTCGAATTAGATTTAAAGACCAAAGTATTGCAACCAAACTATACCTTATTTGCATATACACCCATCTATTGACTTCCCATTATTACTTTTCAATTGTAAGCTCTTGAGTTATCTGGCTAAGCACTTTCATATTGTATTTGCTAGGTTGTAAGTTCATGGCTAAGGTCATCTGTTCCTTTTGCTTCAGTAAGTACTAGGTGCAGCATTGTCCACTTTCTGGAGATGGGTGGTGTCTGCAATTACCAAAGCATACAGTGCAGAGGACATTCTGGTTCTTACAAGATTGAGAGCTCATTCCACTAGGACAATGACAATATTGTGTTATGATAGCTAATACAAGGTTGTCATTTCACACTTGAATTAAACATTATTGTCTGGATCCCTGTCCTTCAGAAGAAACACAGCATAATAAAAATCTTCTAAATTAGCCATTTTTGCCCAAATAAATGTTGGATTTCTGCATATATCTAAGAGTTATGTGTCATTTTTTCGCGCCCAATTACTTCCACCAAATTACATACCTATTTGTAAATAATGCCATAGTAATCTAAGATCCAAGGTAGTATATGGTTTCCCTCCATTTCCATTTTATTTTAGACTGGGATTAAGGTACCAGGGAGAAGGAACTTAATATACAGTAGAGTTGTTTTTCCTCTTATATGGTGGGGAGAGACTACCCATCAATAGCTCCTCCCTGAAGATCTTTACTCTCATAATTAAAGAAAATTACAGCAAATAGAAATATATTTCCTCATTGTATCACCTAGTCAATTTAATTTTGTATTATAAACCTGCACTAAGCTGTCTCTTTTATAATACACTTTACTCAGTATATTCAGTTCTGAAGAATTTAACAATATATAAATAAATTATATCATAAAGTCCACAAATTATCAATCACTCAATGTGAAAAATAAAATATTGGACACAATCATAAACATTAACATATACTGTAACCACATACAGCATTCAAAAGGTTCTTTTTCATCTGAAGCTATCCATCCTATGGATTGGTATTGATTTTAGTATTGATTTGACGTGAGGCCAAAGGCCTACCATAATAGTCTCCCGTTACTGACATTAAGTAACTTCAATGTATCTCCTTTGGGACTATGTGTTTAAAATGTTTCTTCACACTTTGGCTATCTTTCATTGGTTTAAATCTACTGAGAGTATGTTTCATTGAAAACTATTTCAAGTAACAAACAGCAGATTAGGTAAACATAGAAAATACATTTGTAGAACATCTGTTTGGTGTTAGAACGTTCATGGAGATAAAATATAAAAATTACAGGTATATAGTTGACTTTTCTGCTTATAAGCCAAATTACTCAAAATGCAGGTGTTGCAAGCTTAAGCGAAACAAATCATGAGTCTTTCTCCATCACATATTGTTTCAGGGTTTCTAATTTAAAGATTTACAGATCCATTGATCAAGTAGCCTTTGTTATTTTGTTAAATGATTAGATAGTTGGTGCTAAGACTATAGGCTGTTGATGGTCATAAAAGCAAGGTAGTATTTTACCTACTTAGATGCAAAATGTATGAACAATAGAGATGTCCCGAATAGTTTGGTAGCGAATAGTTCATGGCGAACATAGCTTGTTCGTGTTCGTCACGGATGGCGAACATATGCGATGTTCGGTCCGCCCCCTATTCGTCATCATTCGAGTAAACTTTGACCCTGTACCTCACAGTCAGCAGACACATTCCAGCCAATCAGCAGCAGACCCTCCCTCCCAGACCCTCCCACCTCCTGGACAGCATCCATTTTAGATCCATTCGGAAGCTGCATTCTTTTTTTTTTTGTATTTTTTTTTAGACAGAAGTGTTTTATATTTGGGCATGCTAGGCTGAACGTGCGTATATCATGGCTAGATGCACTGAGGGTATGAGTATATAGCAGTACATTGTTGTGAAAGATGGCTGTCATGTTTAGGGTGTAGCTTGCACGTTATGAACTGTGTATTTATATCAGCAGCTCCACCACTAGTTATAAATCAAGTGTGAGTCGCCCCATGAGATGAGACTAATGAATAACATAATACATGAACAGTTAAGGTAAAGCCATGTAAGGAACTACGACAATAAACTCTTTAGGAGGTGAAATAATGACATGTTTAAACGCTTGCTACTTTACGATTAGTTAATGTGCAGAGAGCAGTTCATGTGATCAAAGGCATGGTGTGGAGGATCGGCTATAGTGGGACATGCTTGGCAGGCTGCTGTTTACTGCTTGTGCTCATCCGATCCCTTCTGGGCGCCAGGTGCAGACCCTGGGAGTCCCTGATACCTGGAACAACAAAGGCAAGTCTCTGGCTGAGTGCCTGGTTCGCGGCTTGAGGTGGTGGAAGCTTGTTTTGTCGGGTGGTCGGATCTGTCCCGGTGGTGCTTCACGTCGGTGCGGGATTGTGGTGGCTTAAGGTGGAGGCGAGTGCTTGACATGGGGCAGGCTCTGCATTTCTGTTTGTGACGCCAGTCCCGTCTTTGACGCCTTTTGCGTTGGTGGATTTTAATGGGGACTGCTTCGCTTAGTTGTGGTGGAGCTTGTTAGGGCTATGGTGGAGCTTGTTGGGAATTCCTGCTTGTTATTTGCTTCCAAAATTGATTAAAGAGTCTGTCCAGCTTAGACTCAATATCCTGCCATGCTTTGCTGGTACCAGGAGGACACGCGGCTGCCGCCATATTGGGAGAGTCGCAGATGAGTATGTCAGCTTGGGCGGCTGTGCTCTGTGCGTCCATTAGCTCCAGACAGCCTCTCAGGGGTGGACCGGGATAACCCCCACCGGTCCGAGGGGGGGGTAATGGAGCTCCTGCCGGGGAGTAGCTGCTCCTGGGCATCCCAGGATCTGGAGATCGGCCGCCTCTCCCGCCCGGTGAGCACCAGGCCACACTTGCCACGCGGAGGTAAGTAAGACTCTGTCGAGTTGCTGACCGCTATTAAGCATGTCGGGTCAGTCAGGTAGGAGCAACATTGCTGGGTCATCCCCTTCTGGGGTGAAAATCGCTTGTTGATAGCTGCTTAAAGTAAGATATTGAGGGAGCTCACACAAAGTGCGTCTTTCCTCCATGACAGCTAGGCCCCGCCCCCTGGAAGCTGCATTCTTAGTGAGGGGAGGGACAGTGTAGCTGCTGCTGATTTAATAGGGAAATCGATAGCTAGGCTAGTGTATTCAGTGTCCACTACAGTTCTGAAGGACTCATCTGATCTCTGCTGTAAGGACAGCACCCCAAAAAGCCCTTTTTAGGGCTAGAACATCAGTCTGCTTTTTTTTCCTGTGTAATCTAGTTGCCTGCCTGCCAGCGTGTGTTAGGCTCACAGCGTATACTGTGCCCACTTGCCCAGTGCCACCACTCATATCTGGTGTCACAATAGCTTGCATTTAAAAAAAAAAAAAAAAATCTTTTTTGACTGTAATATAATAGCAGTCAGTTTCCTTCACACGTGTGCGTTTCAGGGCCTGCCAGGGCACAGTGTCACAACAGTGCAACTCATATCTGGTGTAACAGTAGTGTACATTTAAAAACTGCCAGTGCACAGTGCCTTTCATATCTGTTGTCACAGTAGCTTGCACGCATAGTACCACTAATCGAAAAAAAAAAATGACAGGCAGAGGCAGGCCACCCCGCAGGGGCCGTCATGGTCGTGGTGCTGTGATTCGCTTTGGCCCTAGAATAATGCCCAGTGTTCAGAGGCCACGTACCCTGAACTTGAAAAGTTCTGAGGACATAGTTGATTGGCTAACACAGGACACCCAGTCTTCTACAGCTTCCGCTCGGAACCTTGACGCACCATCCTCCTCCAGCTTAGCTTCGGGCACCTCTCAAGTTACCACTCGCCCGCCTGCCGCCACCACCAACACTAGCACCACAGCCGCTTCACTTGATCTGTCAGAGGAGTTATTTGCACATCAGTTGGAAGAAATGAGTGATGCGCAACCATTATTGCCAGAGGATGTAGATAACAGGGATATGTCTCAGTCAGGCAGCATTACACACATGGACATACGGTGTGATGATGATGATGTCATCAGTGAGGACAAGGAACGGGACATGGCTAGCTTGGTATCCAACCTTGTGCAAATGGGGAGTTTGCGGTTGTGCAAATGGACTGTTTGCGGTTGTTTGCAGTGTGTTAAACGGGGAGTTTGGTCTGTCACTGTGAAGTGGGCATAACCCTTACACTACCTGATCGATACAACATCATACCTGATGTTTTAAAGCACGTTATTCCAAACAATTTATGAATGTTAGGTGATTTATGCAGTTTATGGATTAAAACCAGACTCTGCATCAACTATGTAATTTTCCATGGGAGTTTTGCCATGGACCCCCCTCCGGCATGCCACAGTCCAGGTGTTAGTCCCCTTGAAACAACTTTTCCATCACTATTGTGGCCAGAAAGAGTCCCTGTGGGTTTTAAAATTCGCCTGCCTATTGAAGTCTATGGCGTCTCGCCCGGTTCGCCCATTCGCGAACATTTGCGGAAATTCGCGTTCGTCGTTCGTGAACGGAAAATTTTATGTTCGCGACATCTCTAATGAACAACTTTGTTACGGCAATTTTTGTTATCTAATACACCAAAACCATTAGGAGGGTAGTAATTGTAGCAGGTATGTAGTAGATAAGGTTTTAGTTTCCTATTGCTTGTAAGGTTGTTTATTTTAACTAATAAAATAATAAATTAATATATTTATTGTATGTATTTCTTGGTTAAAGTAAAAGTGCGTGTATACAAATACAGTGACGGAGAGTACTAATTTAGAAATACTTAAGGTAGATGTAAGCTAGAAGTGGGTAAAATAGTTTGTGATCATTCAATTTAAGATGTAAATGATATCTATTTACACACACACACACACACACACATACTCATATTATGCTCCAGTCTGGGGTCATATTCTTTGGCATACACTGGGCATAAGTACCCAAGAGTACCAAGAGTTGTGGAAGTTACTCCCCTGAGAGGTACCTACAGTCGTGACTGTAATTTTCGGTGTACTTGGACCTGCCCTTTTCCCAGGTATCTTTGTTGTAGCCTGTCCTAATATTTTGTTAATTAAACTACTTATGAATCAGGCATCTGGGCTGTTTGTTTTAATATAAAGCTTGTGGGGCTTGTTGAGATAACAATCTCCATATCACAGTTGTGGATATAATATCCCTTGATTCCTCATGGTCATCACAGGATCTGCAGGATGTAACAACAGACCTTTTTTGATGGCTTTCACCACCAACAAAAGAACGGCTCCCTAGATATACATAGTGTATCTGTATTTTCTTTAATATACAATACCAGAATAACTCCAGCATGCTACTTCCGTTGTTTAAGCAACTACACAATCCTCCCTGTGGAACATACTATTGTACCCAGTTTTGAAGAATTGTAGTTTTTGTTTTTTTTGAGACTTGAACTTTTGAACATGTTAATATTTGGACATACAATGTTTGGAGCAATCTGCACTATCCTTGTGGGAATTGAAACTGTTCCCTTGCTGATGGTTACCTGATTGTCCACCTTGTAAATACTATTCTTTCTGTTCACTGCCTTTAGAAAGCTTCATGACCTACAGAAATATTAACTATACATTATCAGGCTTTTGCAGACTGTGTTTCTTTGACAATGTGTATTCTTATCTGGTGAAAAGGTGTAGGTAGCTATGTTATTTCTCGATTTTTCTTTTTTCTCCATTTAGTAAAGAGTTTTCTTTTGAAGGTTCCCTTTGTAAGAAAGAAGATGAACTCCAGAAAAGGTTTATAATGGAAAATTGAACAGAGCCACTGTAAAATAATTGTATATCAGACAAAAGATAGAAATAGTGAAATATCTGTGATGAAATATAGGAAGAAGGTTAACAGTTTTCAGGATTTTCACTGTCTGAAATACATATTTTCAAATACGATTCCATCTCTCAAACATCTCATCTTAATCATTATTTAAGAAAGTACAATCTCCAGTCGATTTCATCATTATTGAATGCTGTCAAGAAAATATTGAAATACAGTTGGCGTTCCGTGTGAAAATGACCTTGAATCATAGGAAATAATTATCAAGTTCCGCCTTGTTCTAGACTCGAATTGGAATTTGATTTATTTTTTCTTTATTGTTAATAGGAATAGTTAGAAAAAAAAATATTGTGGGACCTAGTTCTCCAGGATCAACAAACCAAAAATTAAAATCCCCATCACCTTGCTTCATTTTCCTCTCTGAATTTAATATAGATGCGTTAAACACGATCAATACCATGTTTCAAAACACTAATTCAACGGCTCTAGAGCTCTGTTTTCTTAGAAGTGTGAGTATAGTACATAGTAGAATGAAACCTAGATAGAAACTGTTTAGTGGAGGGATAGGATACTCTATGAAGTGAAACGATTATTGTCTTTTTGCATGTGAAGCTAGGATAATGGGTAAACCAAACCTAAATGCCACCATTCTGGGGCAAGCCCAGAGAATTCTAAGGAGTGATCACAGCACAGAACACATTATTATCAGAATGAAATTAATTTCTACCTAACTCCATGCTAATTCTTCTGGGAGATACGAGGCAATCTGGCATCTTGTTAATGAGTGCATTGTGAAGCTGGAGTTATCAATGCCATAAAAGTATTTATCATAATAAAACTAAGAAGCTAACAGTTATTCATAGTGATTTTAATAGCAGAAAGACTGAGAGTTTTCCCATCTGGCTTGATATTTTAATGATTTGCCATGTACAATGTCTTGTAATGGTGTTTAGTCCACTTAAAAAATTATCATTTTTTTTTTTCTTGAGTACATTTTAAAAACACAATGATGTGTTTCTGATTTGATATTTAAAAGACAAAGAAAATATTCAATATGCTATTTATAAAAGTATTTCAACTTCCCCATATAAATATTTATTCTAACCACCTTTTACTGTATTAATGGCTTTAAATCTTCAGGGTCAATATCTATCAACTTTGCACACTAGCTGTCTATTATCTCTGGTAGAGTGCCACCAGGTGGTTCAGACTGCTTAAATGGTCTTGTGAACTGCATTTTTGCACCTTTTACACACCTTAAATCCCTTTTTACCCCACACCATGCTCAAAGTCCAACCCTAAACCCTAACATGTTCTATAAATTATATTGTGACACCTAATCTTTGAGTGAATTCAGAGCATTAAATAAGCCTAAATTTAGAAACCTTACACCATGCACCAATCGCAATATCCCCAGTCTGTGCTGTATAATTATCTCCATATAGGGTGCATTAACCTGCTACTAATTACCGTATATACTCGAGTATAAGACGAGTTTTTCAGCACATTTTTTGTGCTGAAAAACCCCAACACGTCTTATACTCGAGTCACTGTCTGTATTATGGCAATTTACATTGCCATAATACAGACAGGGGGCTGGCAGCGAGCGCTTACCTCTCCTGCAGCTCCTGTCATCTCCCTTCTCCTCCGCGCCGGTCCGTTCAGCACCTCTGTTAGCTCCCAGTGTAAGTCTCGCGAGAGCCGCGGGGTCATAGCACGGCCGCGAGACTTACACTGTGAGCTGACAGGGGAGCTGACCGGACCGGCGCGGAGGAGAAGGGAGCTGACAGGAGCTGCAGGAGATGTAAGTGCTCCCTGCCAGCCCCCCTCTTCCCCCCCACTGAACTACCAATACCACTGGACCACCAGGGAGTGAGAGTCCCCCTCCCTGGCCAGCTAGTAAGCAGGGAGGGGGGACGAAAAAATTAATATATATATAAATAATAATAAAATAATAAAAAAATAATAAAATAAAAAACATAATAAAATAAAAAATAATAATAATAAAAAAATATTAATGAAACAAAAAAACATTATTAAAATAATAATTAAAAAATAACCCCCCACCAAGGCTCTGCATCACACTCTGCATCACACACACACACTGCACTCATACACACACACTGCATTCTCATACACACACTGCATTCATTATATACACACACTGTAAATAAATATTCAATTAATATAATTTTTTTAGGATCGAATTTTATTTAGAAATTTACCAGTAGCTGCTGCATTTCCCACCCTAGTCTTATACTCGAGTCAATAAGTTTTCCCAGTTTTTGGGGGTAAAATTAGGGGCCTCGGCTTATATTCGGGTCGGCTTATACTCGAGTATATACGGTATGTAACTGGAGCTATTATTCTCTCTCAGTATTCCAAGAGACTCCTGGCTAACAGTGAAATGCTGCCAAAATTTGACTTGGGTCTTTTCAGGATGCCACTTGGGGCTCCAGCCCCTGTCAGCTGTCCTAGCAATGACCATGAGTACCACTTATTGTCAGTAGAATTGAAAGCAGGACTATGTAGGATATTTATGATTCTGTTTTTTGATCATTCCATATTTGCTTTTGAATGTGCTAAATGGAGAACTTTCTCCAATAAAAGCATCTCCTATAGTGTTGCTGTATATTTTGCTCCATTCATTCTTCCTTTAATTCTCATTCTATTTGCAAGTCCTGCTAATGAAAAGTACCCCCCAGCAAGATGCTGTCACCACCCTACTTCAAGGATGATGTTTATTGTTGTATGGGTATTGTTTTGGTTGCGTCACACGTAGCAGTTTCAATTGTGACCATAAAGCTTTATCTTGAACTCAGCTGACCACAAAACCTTTTCCAATAGTTGAGTGAGTATTATGCTCTTTAGCAAACACCAATGTGCTTTCATATGGCTGGTTTTGGACAATTGTTTCTCTCTTGCTATCTCTCATATAGTTCAGTTAGATGTCAAGCTTATGAAATTGTTGATTTGCACACATTTCTCCCGTCTCAGCCACTGACCTTTAAAATGGTTAATGACCACTTCTTGGCTTCCTTCACAAGACTCCTGTTTCCTGGGTTGCTGAATTTTCTAGGCAGTATCCCGGGGGTGTATGGTAGTATACAATTCCAGACCATTGGTCTAATGGGGCTAAATATGATTTCCAAAACGGTTGATATTACTTTGTACCCTTTTGCCAAATGATGTATTTTCAATATTACATGTTTCACTTTTGTAGATCACTTGTTCTTCAGAACCTTTATATCTACAGTCTGTTCAACTGATTATTATCCAGAATGGGACATTTTATTTAGAGCAAAATGTTTGTTACTTTAAAGGGACACTATAGTCACCTGAACAACTTTAGCTTAATGAAGCAGTGTTTGTGAATAGAACATGCCCCTCCAGCCTCACTGCTAAATTTTCTGCCATTTAGGCGTTAAATAACTTTGTTTATAAACCCTAGTCACACCTTCCTGCATGTGACTGGCACAGTCTTCCTAAACACTTCCTGTAAAGAGTCATCTACAGTTTATCCTTCCTTTATTGCAAGTTCTGTTCAATTTCTATTGTCTTATCCTTTGCTATGTTAATAGCTTGCTAGACCCTGCAAGAGTCTCCTGCATGTGATTAAAGTTCAATTTACAGAGAAAGAGATCCAATTGTTTAAGGTAAATTACATCTGATTGAAAGTGAAACCAGTTTTTTTTCATGCAGGCTGTGTCAATCAGAACCAGGGGAGGTGTGACAAGGGCTGCATAAACAGAAACAAAGTGATTTAACTCCTAAATGGCAGTGAATTGAGCAGTGAAACATGAGAGACACCTGATAGTCACCTAAACTGATAGTCACCTAAAGTTGTTTAGGTGACTATAGTATCTTTAAGGTCTGACAGGTAGAGTCCATTGGTTAGATATTTATATTGCCATTAGGTCATTTTTCACGTGTGCAATCATAGAGATTCTTGAGCAGAGACGTTGAACATTTTTCGCAAATTGCGTAACTTAGGCTTCTATTCCAGACAGAGCATAAATTCAGTATAAAGAATAGTTTTCAATGAACTGTGAGAATTGATGAAAAGACTCAATACTTTTTCAAGGCATTGTATATACTAAAGATATTCACTACAAATGGTTCATGCAGTAACTGTGGAATGAATACACACTACTCAACATATACTCACCTTAGGCACACAAGTATTCCTCTGATATTCAGTTTAAAATGTATATTAGGCCTATCTACTCTGTATTGTAAGCAATATCACATGTAATAAATGTGGAACTTGCGAGAAAACACAATATCAGCGTTACAGTGTGTATTCTGAAAAAAAAAAAAAATCGGGAGTAAAATATTTTTAAAATCACAATTGTCTTGTGATAGATTTTTGATCTGGTCACTTCCTGGAATATTGGCTTCTCTGCTACAAACCGGCCACTCTCGTGTCTTCTTTCTCATGTTCACATCAAATGCAGCTGATATTGTGTTGCCGTTTTCCTGTAATAAAACCCTTTTTTTTTTTTTTTTTTTTTTATATAACTGGAATTTTATGAACCATAGTAATGGGATGAGATTACACCAAAACACTTAAAATGCTACCTGATATATTGTCATCCTTAACGAGTTTGGCTCCTTTTCCTTTATTCTTAATTTTCTTCTTGACCCCTTTCTCTGTAGCATACTCTTGGACATCTGCTCACTACTATTTCTATAGAGGGCCGACTTATTTTAGCAAGCCTCTTCCCTAGGTTATAACTAGTTTTACTCTGCTGACACTACATCTCCTGGAGTTTACATTGTGATTCCCTTGGTAAGGTCATGAAAGAACTGCCCCTAATGTTTCTGTCCTGCACAAATTCCACTCTTTTTTTTTTTTTTTTTTTTAAGATCATGATTCTCAATGCTTAAGTTTAGTTATAGGTGTATGTGGCTTATCTGTAATACAACTAGATGTGTGTGGAATTCAGTGTCACTGCTTACATAAAAAAGCACATCTTTTGTCATAGAGAATATTGGATGGAACAGAATTTATCAGAACTATACCTACCAACATGTTTTAAATGGACAAATAGGGTCACTTTAATTTGAAGTGTGTGAGTGGAAGTGTGGACAAGGGTTAGGCTTTTCTTGAGAATTTTTGGTGATTTATTAATAACAATGTATGTAACCAAAATGCAATTATCATTTACACAGACTGATTTCTAAAAACGTTGATTGTAGTTTAAAGACACATTACTGTGAGTATTATTGCTGTGGAGCTCTGTTATACACCGAGACACACCAACACTATGGAACTCCTTGAAAAGAGGGACATTGGTAAATAAACAAGTAACATAGGGATTTGGTCCAAGGATAGGGACTCTCCCTCCTAAATAGGGACACTTGGGTGGTATGCAGAAACATTACGGTAGCAGTACTGCTATCTGTAGTACATATAAAACTACAATTCCATCATATAAATAAACATTAAAATAAAGTAAGTTAAATAACAACATATGAAACAAATACAGAATTGAACCGATACAGTAAAATGATTTAAATGATTTAGAGGTATAAGGATGCAAATTTAATAAACATTAACCAACTTGGAGATGATCTTAAAAAGTATACTGTACATACAATGCTGCACTATTTTTTATATGTTTCTGCATCATCATCTCTAAAGTATTTAGTATTGTATGTCCATGTCTTTTTCTGATGAACAACAGATTTCTTTACAAATTGAAATAGAATGACAGATTGGGCCAAAGGCATAAACCTAGCCAGTGCATGAAGTGCGCTGATGTGTTATAATGGCGACGGAAACAGATGCTCTCTTTGTGTGATTCTCTACACACTGAATTTGGTTATTTATTTTACATTGTACGTGGAAAAATCCAGTTAGCTGATTCTCAACTGCAAAACAAACAAAGGACTTAACTTGAAAGGAGAGAAATGTAAAATATATAACTAGCTGACACAAAATGAATCTTTAATTCTCTACTTCCAAAAAAGCATTAGGGAAATCAACATGGGAAACATGGTGTGTAAATTACTCTCTGGGGAATGGTGTGCATTTTTTAATTTTAATTGTTTATATATATCTTGACTAGACACATATAAACATATAGTTAACTATTTGAATTCTGGGAAGTTATCATGCAAAATTGCATGTATTCATAAAAATCCAAAAATAATAGATCATTTATGCAATTTTCAGTTTTGTTGTTGTTTTTTTGTTTGTTTATTTCTTATCTGTTTGTTTTTTTACTTGAATGAAAATTTGGCCTGTTTTTCATATAGATCACATGCTATATTCAGAACACGTTATAGGTCACAAATGATAACCTCTAGAATGTAAGCTCATTGAGCAGGACCTTCCACCTCTCTGTTCCTGTACGTCTAGTTATCTGGTTACAATTACATGTCTGTTAGTTCACCCATTGTGCAGCACTACGGAATCTGATGGCGCTATATAGATAATAAAATAATAATAATAGCAATAATAATAATAATAATAAATACTGCCCTTATATATATTTATATAGCATTACCTCCATAATTAAATGGTTGATTTATTTATTGTTCCGCTTATTATCGAAAACTCCTAATATGGTCAATGAGATTCAGGCTGTGACTGCTAAGAGTTAAAATACATATTTGATGGAATAGGAGGCAACTACTTGATATACAGCTTATTAGGCAAGTGGTTACCTTCTATTACATGTGAAATATTGCATGTGAAATATAACTACAATCAACCTCATCTAGTGACTGACTGTGCCCAACAAGACATTTAGTCTACAAATGTTTTAAATAGCAAGTCACTATTTTAATGGACATAGAATGATCAGCCACAATATTAAAACCACGTACCTAATATCGTGTAGGTCCCCCTTGTACTGCCAAAACTGCGCTGATGCATCAAAGTGTGGACTCCACAAGTCCTCTGAACATGCCCTGTAGTGTATGACACCAAGACATCAGCAGCAGATCCTTTAAGGTCTGCAAGTTGTGTCGTAGGGCTTCCATGGATCAGATTGTTGTTTTTAGCACATCCTACAGATGCCCAATCAGATTGAGATCTAGGGAATTTGGAGGCCAAGAGAAGACCTTGAATTTTGCACTGTGGCAGGGTACATTGTCCTGCTTAAAGAAGCCAAAGCCATTAAGGAGCACCATTGATTATTTGAGCTTCGTATTGCTTAAACAACAATATGAACAATGAGAGATGGTCTTCTTGTACTTTTTGGGGTACAATCATTCAGTTCTCCATTTAAATATGTTTAATGTAACCATGATGTACAACATAGTTCTTTTTTTTCAGAGATATTAATAGACTTTAAAACTATACTTCATTAAAACTGACATGCCAGCAATAAAATATGAAACCGATTATCACACAACATATTTTATTCTTACAGTGACGCAACCCGTAACGAGCTTGGAAACTATACGTTAAGATGGTTGTGACACTGGAATTCCAGTCCGCAAGCTTCTTTTGAAGAACAGAAGTTGCTTCCAATTGTTTACATCAAAGTAAGAAATACATTTTTCTAAAAGTTTTCTGTTATATGTTATAATGCCTAATGTTGTCTTGCTGCTGTAATTATTGGTTGTTTTTCATTGTTTATTTATACAACTGAAACAGGGTATTTACACTCACAATTCTGCAAATCATTAGTGTATTTTATGTATATTGCAGTCTATCTGATGCAGAAGTAGTTTCAGATTCCTATTGAGGTTTGTTCTTATAATATTTTAATTACTATGCATCAGCTCAGAAAAACTGCAATGTTTACATTGCAGGTTAAGACTGCCTCTATATGCTATCTACTAGACAGCCTCTAGAGGCACTTCCTGCAATTTCAAGGAGTTTAACTCTGGAAAACGTGAGGACATTTTCTATAGGCAATGCCTATTGCATGCGTTGTGCTGACGATGGGGGAGGTGAAGATGGAGCCAGCGCAGAGGGACTTTGGTGCTGGAATCAGGTGTTAAAAGGATTTTTAACCCTTTAATTGCCATGTTGGCAAGGGAGGTGGGCAAAGGTATACTATAGTGTTAGAAATACAGTGTTGTATTTTTAATACAATAGTGTTCCTTTAACTCACTCACATGAATTAGAGCTTATGTGCTAGCTCTCACATTGCTCACAACTACTCCTCTTGGTGTTAAGAATGCAAATATTGTTCAATAGAAATCTTCAATATATTTTAAGAAACTTGAGAAAATGCTCTCATAGCATTATACCATTCCCCATACAGCAATTAAAAAAGCTAAAACAGTAAACTCACATGAAATGTAGCCCTTATATTTGACCCTATGCACTCATAGTGTGTGCTAGTCCACACAAACTATTCCAGCACAGGAAAAAGTAGACTTAGGGTATTAAACCCAATTAGCTTTATTCAGATACAATCCAACTATGTTTCACCTTACAAACAAAGGTTTCTTCAGTCTGCCAAAACAATTATAATTGCAAGTACTGAAACATTGACGATGTATATATGCACTCATACTCTACAATAAAAGCAGTTATTCAGCATCTTTAATCAAGTCCCGCAAATGTGCTCTTTTTTTTCAGCTTTAGATATATAATATAAAAGTATAAGGTATAAGGTATACAACTGCAGTTCTAAGTATGTAGTAGGGAAATCAATTCTAAAAGCTAAAATCATTTGCTTTTTATAGTACTTTTTATAGTACTCCAGTCTAGTAGTCCATTCTGAATACTAAAATAGCTGGCTTTCACAAAATATATAATTAGATTGTATTCCCCCAAAATTAATGAGGCACAAACTGAAAGTATGAATTATATTTTTGAGACATTTATCCTTGATGAATTTCACATTTTAGGTTACGGTACACATTTAGGAATTGTAAATATTCGAAACCATAAAAAAGGCAATTGATGGATCTCATATAAGGTTAATAAAGCTGATCTGTTTTTGTTTGCCTCAAGTTGTATTTCTGTTTCTGTCAATATATTGTGTGTGGGTTTAACTAATTTTATGGACATGCTCTTAAGTTGTTTATTGTAAGAATTGTTATAGCTAGGAAATATCAGGTATTTTTGCAATCGGCAAAGCACAAACAGAGAAACATGCTGCAAATCAAATAAGCAGTCTCTCACAAGAAATATGATAAAAAAGAAAAGAAAAAAAGAATCAGTAAAGTAATTCTAAATCAGTGAATCAAAGTTGTTGCAAGTGGCATTGGCAGGACTAGGCACAACATTTACCTGACTAACTCGCCAGTCTCACACTACGATCATTGACAAGGCTATATCCCACTCCTACACAGTCACAACAATGGTAAAACATAATCACTTCTGGACTGTCTCCCTGACTGTCTTATTAGCAGTAGAAAGAGGAAAGTGCTCATGCCATTGTACAGAACACTGGTGAGACCTCACTTGGAGTATTGTATGCAGTGCTGGAGACCGTATCTCCAGAAGGATATTGATACCTTAGAGAGAGTTCAGAGAAGGGATACTAAACTAGTTCATGGATTACAGGATAAAACGTACAAGAAAAGGTTAAAGGAACTTAACATGTATAGCTTGGAGGAAAGACGAGAAAGGGGGATATGATAAAAACATTTAAATACATAAAGGGAATCAACACAGTAAAGGAGGAGACTATATTTAAAAGAAGAAAATCTACCACAACAAGAGGGCATAGTCTTAAATTAGAGGGGCAAAGGTTTAAAAATAATATCAGGAAGGATTACTTTACTGAGAGGGTAGTGGATGCATGGAATAGCCTTCCAGCTGAAGTGGTAGAGGTTAACACATGAAATGAGTTTAATCCTGTGTGGGATAGGCATAAGGCTATCCTAGCTATAAGATAAGGCTGGGGACTAATGAAAGTATTTAGAAAATTGGGCAGACTAAAGGGGCTAAATAGTTCTTATTCGTCGCCACATAGGATCAAAATAGATAAACTAGAAACATTCTCTAAGTCAGTTACATTTTCAGTTCAGCTACTCCGCCCTTTAATTTGAAATTCACTTCTTATTCACAAAAAAAGTTTTGGGGGAGAATCTTGCTTGAAAATATATAGATTTTTTTTACTGCTCCACCTTTTTATTTCTAATGGACAACTCTTTTTTTCTCCACACCTCTTTATTGGTCAAGAGATACGACCCACATAATTGGGCAGAACTCTTGTCCATCATGGCAAACTAAACTGCTTATTTACCCACCAAAAAAAAAAAATCTACTCATCTACTTTTTCTTCATCCCCCCCTTTTCTGTTTTCTGACACCATAGACAGAACTCAAGGAAAAAAAAACAAAATAAGTAAAAGGATCATCCACTACTTGTTTTAATTGTTTCGTGGCAGAACCACGTGGTGTTTTGGAGTGTTGTGGAATTCAGATAAATAACCAATCAATCAACATTTGGATAAATTAAGATTTATTTGAAAACTAATGCAATACTTGAAACCAGTTATTTTCATTATTTTTTGTAAAAAAAAAAAAAAAAAAAAATCTTCAGACTTTTAGATATTCAGTTCTGGGCATGCCTATGCTGTTAATTGATAGCCAATGTCAGCCAAGTTACATATGAATAAAAGCCGATTAAAATAATTATCAAATCAGGAAGAGCAGCTATAATATTAAGAAGTCCTTATAAACATGTTTTAAAATAAAAAGCACAACATAACAAACAATTCTAAAACATGTGACAAAGCCTCTTTGATGCATGAGTAGGTAACTGGGACAGTGGTGAAAGATAGCTAATGGCAAGTTCACAAAATGAATATTTTTATGCTGATATATACTAAATTCTAAATCTGTAATAAATACTTGTTAATAAATATAATCTATTTACATGTATTCTGTATTTACCTATGCTTGTTATACTAGTTTACTTTACTTTTGTGTTGTGTCTGCCTTCACAGAATTTGTTTTATCTCTATAATTTAGGCATATATTTGTGTCTCTACAACTGTTTGTCCATTTGTCTACATAGTATACTGTATATGGTACCATGCATTAAATTGTATGCATGTTTTACATTACAGGAGTATGTCTAGGTTTTAGAGTGTGTGTTCTTGCATTCTTGCACCCATGAGTGATGACAGTGTTGACTGCAAAAAAACTGAATAGAATGATTATACTCACCAGAACAAATATGATAAGCTGTGGTTGTTCTGGTGACTATAGTGTCCATTTAAACCAGGGATTGTAGAGAACAAGCAAAATTTGTAATTGCAAATTTTAGGAAAAACAAGCAAAACATGACAAATTATCCCACTCATCTAATTGTCCAGCTTGAGTATGCTGGCATAAAATGTGAACTCTCCAGGTCAAAATCTTATAAGTTCTAGACCAGGGATAGGCAACCTTTGGCACTCCAGATGTTGTGGACTACATCCCCAATAATGCTCTTACACCGATAATGCTGCAAAGCATCATGGGAGGTGTTGTCCAAAACATCTGGAGTGCCGAAGGTTGCCTATGCCTGTTCTAGGCTGTTGAATAACCCCATGTCTTTAAGCTTCAATGTTATCTTCTTGCGGTTGACTCCAAGATGTACTCTTGGAATCCCTGTATACATATTTGAAAAATGTTTAAATCTCCTGGAAGCGTTATCCTTTGGATTTGCCACCAAGATTATTTTCATGGAGTATCTGTTATTCCATGTTCAGTCTACATTTAGGTATGTTTCCCATGTGTTAATGCATTACATGCCCTTGAAATGTTAAATGTGCAAATTCCCTAAAACACAAAAATGTAACACAAAGAATTAACACATAGGCCTACTGAATTTACTCTTCTCTCACTTGCTGAAAAGGAGACAGCTGTGTTAAGAGAGTGTGACATCTCTTGAGAATTTTGCATTTTAACATTAAAGTAAAGGCAGAGTGTTACAAAATGTACTTAGAATAGCATATTTTGTTTTTAAACAGAATGTTTATCATAATAATTATAAGGCACTTTGTAATGGATACAATTTTGGCCAATCTGTAATTTCTTTAATTAGCCAAATCATGCTAATATTGGGATCTTTCTTTGAAAATAAAACACTATGCAGTATATACTGAAATAGCTGAAAGTACTGCTTTGTATCACGTGGCCTGTGAATTTTAGATAACATTCATTTATTTTATTACATGACGTGGATAATTTTTTCCACATATGCCCTAGAAAAAAAAATTATATTTTAACTGTTTAAAATTGTGTCCATTGAAAAGGGCTGTTAAAGGTCTCAGAGTTTTACAATTGTATGTTTAATACTAAAGTATTCTATGATTATTGTTTTCCTTGAAACTGAAATTGCAGTTTTTCTTATCGTGGAAAATAATTGCTAAAATACAGTTGTGTCCAAATATACTTCTGTTTAAATAAATGAAATCCAGAGGAATAGATATTTGAAGAAAAATGGATTAAGGGGTCAGATCAATTCTATGTATACCAAAAAACTAAATGTTATGTACCCGATCTTGAACAGATTAGAATATGGTCATCCCATGCAATTACATAGTGTTTGCATTTCTCCTTCTCATTAATCATTCTTATTCTGCCTATGCTAATTACCCCTATCCTTCCCTCCCTATACACTCTATATATTCTATTGGAACATTCCCTAGCCTCTGATCCATCTCTCCCATTAACAAGTTATCACTTCTGCCCACCCTTACTTTATTCAAGTCACCACAATTCCTTTACATCTGTTACATTTTCTCTATAATTTTCCTTCCGTTACTGTCCTTATTGTTCATCCTTCTATGACAGCCACCTGGTCATGTACTCAGTCCTAAACTGTCTCCTGCTAGCTTTTGGACCACATTAATTCTTGGTCAAGGATAATACTAATTTGGTCAACATTTTTCTACATTCCCTTTAATTAATCCACTACAATCCATATTGTTAATTCACGACAATCCATTTGTTAATAACAGAATGTCATTATTAATGGAATGTACATTAAATGATTGAGAATAATCATAATATCAGTTCATACAAAAGGTACAGTTAATATATGGCTAGTGTTTAAGTATGATTTGGGGTCTACCCATAGAGCAGTGATAATTCAAGTAAGTGTCCTTGGCTGTATCATAGATTGTAAAATGGTTCGAACAGTGCCGTCTTACCCTTTCAAATATTCTCTTTTTATATTTGTAAAGTTTCTCAGGGTATGTTGATGCTGTGTTAATGTTTGTAATGCTTTTGGAATATCATCCGTTTGAAACATATCTAATTAACACTTGTCTAGTTCTAGAATTTTAATCTACTTCTAATAAATATTTTCTGAGTCTTCCTTCCAAATCTTTTTTTACCAATGTATCTTTCAGTCACATACTTTAAAAGAATTAGAGATCAGTTTAAAGGACCACTATAGTGCCAGAAAATCAAACTCGTCTTCCTGGCACTATAGTGCCCTGAGGGTGCCCCAAAGCTCATGGCCCCCCTCCCACCGGGCTGAAGTCGGAGGAACGGGTTAAACACTTACATTTCTTCAGCGCCGGGCTCCCTCGGTGCTGGGGGACTCTCCTCCTCCTTTGGACGTCATCAGCTGAATGCGCATGCGCAGCAAGAGCCGCGCGCGCATTCAGTCAGTCCATAGGAAAGCATTCTAAATGCTTTCCTATGGACGCTGGTGTATTCTCACTGTGAAAATCACTGTGAGAAGCGTGGAAGCGCCTCAAGCGGCTGTCAATGAGACAGCCACTAGAGGCTGGCTTAACCAATATGTAAACATAGCAGTTTCTCTTTTAATAAAAACCACAGCATGTTAATAACGTATTGCAAAGTAAAAATCTAGAACCCCCTAAAATTGTAAAATTATGTACTAGAAAGACCCCATAAGTAGTGGCTAAAGCAAATTATTTCAAGATAATTAAGATCCCTCAGAAGTTAAGCAGAAAACTGTCATGTCAGTTCAACCTTTCATTACATGCAACTTTCTAACTGGGTGAAATGTTTCTACTGTAATTATATCAATATTGCCAGATTCTTTGGTTTCTTTAGTTCTATTACAAGATTCTCATTGATTTTCTGTCAAATTTTAAATCCAATTGACTCCAAGCATGGTATTTCCCTTTTGGATTCATTAATTCCTACAGTAGGAAGAAGAGAAGGCATGGAGAGCGCAAGAGAACTTTTAGGAGAACATGCTGACTTATAATTGTCATGTAATCAGTTTTTGCCCCAAACTCTTTTAAATTGGGTTTGATCACATTGGTTCTGCGTGTTTCCATTTTTTACCATTAATGTAGGTTAAGAGAGTGGGACACCACTCTAGACATTGGATACTGTAAATAAAAAGTTGTAGTGCAGGCTAGGTATTTCAGTATAAAATATAAAATATAAAAAATATCCAGATGATAATGCACCAGACACTATGCTCTATTTCTTAAATGTGCGAATATTAGCAAGTTTTGTTTTATGGCTTGATGCTATGTCTATATGTCTATGTCTATGTTGGGTGTTAACTCATTGTGCACTACAATGATACAATGGTGATTAACCAAACTTACTTGCACAATGTTTTGTGCTTTTCTCCAAAAATGTAAAACAAAATTCTCTAGGTTAGTAATAATCTAGATGCTCTGATGTATTTGGTAAATGTTTATTTTTCTTTGATTACTTGGTGTTACTTTATCCTAATCTGTCCATCAAATTCAAGTGATCGAAAATAATTATTATATATAAATAATACATAAATACATTCAGAATGAAATATATATATATACAATTTTATTCTCAGTGCATTTTGATTATATATATATATATATATATATATATATGTATACATATACATATATATATATACATATATATATATATACATATATATATATATATATATATATATATATATATCAAAATGCACTTAGAATAAAATTCTAGGGTTGCACTCATCTGAACATGCAAACTTATACGGGTGCTGCTGGGGTCAATTCATACAACTTACAAAATTCAGCGCACTCGCGCATTCACTAAACAGCAATTTCAAGGCTCACAGAATGTTATAGTTTTATTTAAAAACTCCTCACCTAGGCAACAATAATGGGGTTTAGTTACAGTATGTGATCATACATTTCATAAACCTGAAACAACATCAATGTACCCCATTCTTGCCAGGAAATGCTTTCTCCTGGGACTCTCTGGAGTGCAAAGTTAAATAGAGGCCAGGATAAAACATTTCCAAAGTAAGTGGATTATCTCATAAAAGCAGGCATTAGGTTGCTAGAGTAGGACCTGCCAAGAATGGGGTGTACTAACTCTCACTACTTGTGAGACATTGCTGAACACAAATATGAGTGTTTCAGATCAGTAAAATGTATAATGATGTTGCTATCATCAGTAAAATTGCAGTTTTGTGTGGAAAATACAAAAAACAAACATGGACTCTACATTTGGTCAGGGTTTGTGAGTAAGTGCATACTAAAAAAGACTGGACATACCCCATTTTGCATACACTGGGTTGTCTAGTTTTGGCAAGTGGAATGCCAAGATGGGGATAATTTGTATTCCTCATCTGCCATATAATCTCAAAGGCAACATAGATCCAGCAAACTAATCTAAACATGTGTTTCAATCCTGTAAACTTTCCAAAACACCATAAAACCCATACATGGGGGCATTGTTGCACTCATGTGATGTCACAGCATACAAATATGTGTGTTTTATTGCAGTAAAAGCTAACAGGATTGTGATATAAAGAGTTAAATGCCATACAGAACTTGTAAAATCAAACTTCTCACAGTTTTTCTTTTCTATATTTTATTTATATTAAATTGTGTTCAATTTATAAATATTTCATGTGATATGAAAGCCCTATTTCTCCTGAACAAAATGATATATAATAAGTGTGCGTACATTTAATATGAAAGAAGTAAATGATGATTGACCAGTTGTATAGCTTAAATTCTAGATTTTCTTTTGGTTCAGAACTTGCCAATTGGACAATTGCCTCCGTCTTTATTGGGTTAAAGAAATAAATTTTCTTTTAGATCTTTTAAAGTAAATATAAGAAAAGGGAAGTGAGTCTGCAAATCTCACTTCATCATTAGCAAGAACAAATCTGAATCACTAACGCCATGTGTCCGAATGGATTAGCTAGTGTCTGTGCTGCAGTCAACGAAAGATATGTTCTAAGACTCTTCTTTAAGAGGTCAAAAATGAACAGTGAAGCTCATTTGGCCCATGAGGTTTAAATGAAAATGAAGTAGTCAAGCAGACGCCTCCACTTATCAATTATATATTGAAGCAGCCAGCTTCCGTCTAAAGATAGACAGTTCCAGCCCTGCCTTTTCCAATCTCAGCCATTTAAAATAAAATTACAGTCATATCAGTGAATTACAAGTCTATGAGCAGCAATTTCCTAACAAGCACTTAACATCACTCATTCTATATATAATGCACAATTTGAAAATTTTACGTAAAGAGAATTGGTCACTTCCTGGGTTTTTAATTATGTTTAGTTCTCTTATAATATATGTACAGTTTTTTTTTGTTTTTGTTAAAATTGGAAGAACTTGCGCAACTCACTCACCTCCACTCACTCATCTCCCTTATGATGTCATTTGCAAAATGTTTACTATACATTTAAAATAAAATTGAGATTTATGTAAGAAATTGTTAATTGAGACTTAATTTTAATGAGTGTCTAGGTGATTGGGGACCCCTAGCCACCTGGGGATTACTATTAAACGGGGCGGTTGACAATGGCATGCTCACCCCCCTATTTTATAATTAAACAGTGTCCCACCCACCAGCATGGCTGGGGGCTAAGTGCGGGGACACTGGGTCCCACCTTATTATACATATTAGTGCCCTCACCCACGAGCATGGGTTGGGGCCAGAGGAGGGGACACTAGGTCCTCCATCCTTAAAATTTAAAGTAGCCTCCAGCCAATGCCTATCAGTGACAGCTGGTTACTTCCTCCCAGGAGGGACAGACCCTAAGTCACAACTACCTCAGTCTGCACATTGAACCCCAGGGAAGCCACCCTCTTGAACCCAAAAAATAGGAATCAGGAAGGCAGCTATAAAAGTGTACATATTGAACTACATGTGTATCTGTATGTCTGTCAGTTTGTGTGTCTGTATGTCTGTCAGTGTGCATCTGTATGTCTCAGTGTGTGTATTGGTATGTCTTTCACTGTGTGTGTATATCTATGTATGTCTGTCAGTGTGTGTTGTATTTGTATTTCTTTCAATGTGTGTGTGTATGTATGTCTTTCAGTATGTGTATATGTATGTATGTCAGTGTGTGTGTGTGTGTATCTGTATGTCTGTTAGTGGGTATGTGTATCTGTATGTTTGTCTGTCAGTGTGTGTGTCTGTATGTCTGTTAGTGTGTGTATTTGTATGTCTGTCAGTGTGTATGTATCTGTATGTCTGTCATTGTGTGCATCTGTATTTTTATATGTAATTTTATACCTTTACTGAAGTGAGATGCTAAAAATCTATCTGCGTAAGTTTACCTATTTTAATTTTCGCCCTTAACTACTGCCAATTGAGCAGATCTGGTTAGTACTTCAGACATTTTAAGAGGAAAGGTTATAACTAATAAGAGAACAGTGATTGGCTACAGGACAGAGGGATGTGAGCTGCTGAGCTCACACTGATCTTTCATTAGCTAGACTGAGTATGTGCTCAGAATACATCTAAAAGGGAAGTTGCTTTGTGAAACAGGGTAGTATAGCTAAAGGTAATGGGTTAAGCTGCAGAAAGTTGTAAGACTTTTCTTTTCTTTCTTTCTTTTTTTTTTTTCCTTTTTTTTTAGCAAAACAAATGAGATTTGAATATAAAGAAAACCACAGCTTGAATGTGAGGTAAAAATCTATCAAATAAATGTAAGACTTGTTGGTGGCCGTAGTTTGACAGGAATGTTGATCGATTAAAATATGTAATAGGAGAATTTGCTTAAATTAAAATGCCTCTCTGATCTGCACTATACAGCTCACGGTATGCCTCTCTTGACAAACACTCGTATATGGGTTCCAAACTAACCAGGTCACTATTGCCTGTGAATAGAGATGTCCCGAATAGTTCGCTGGCGAATCGATCCTGGCGAACATAGCTTGTTCGCCACAGCGGGTGACCATATGCGATGTTCGGTCCGCCCCCTATTCGTCATCATTGAGTAAACTTTGACCCTGTACCTCACAGTCAGCAGACACATTCCAGCCAATCAGCAGCAGACCTTCCCTCCCAGATCCTCCCACTTCCAGGTCAGCATCCATTTTAGATTCATTCGGAAGCTGCATTCTTTTTTTTTTTTTTAATTCTTTATTTTTGAAGTGCAGTGAACATACAAGTAGTGACAATGACATATGGTGGAATGCAAAACGTTGGAATACAGACTTAGAGTTATGAAACAAAATGTCAAGAGGAACTGCACATTTTTAAAATATAAAACAATCATGCTAGGTAAACTTGTCTTGATATAAGTGAAAAGCATGGCATAGGGAAATCGTCAGACATGTTGAGAGTGTTCGTAAGTTTGAATACACATGCTTGAACTGAAGAGGGGTAAGGGGATTAACACCACCAGTTATAGATAAACATGTGTGAATCAGAATATCAAAACTAGAAATAAGTAGACTAAATAACCTCTTAGTGAGTGCTGTTAAATGCTAGACAACTGACTACAACTCATAACAAGGGCATTTTAGATTCTCAGCAGCAGAGATGTTTTAGCCAATTCCTCTGACATGCTTCAGAGAGTGGTCGTCTCTACTCACATCCATGTGCCGCTTAGTAGTGCTTCCACCCCTGCCGGGTGCACCAGAGGATCGCTCAGACCACGAGGGTCAGCAGGTCGGCGCATCAGCACCCTTGCTCCCCGAGCCCAGTCCACTGTGGAAGAAGATGCCTGGTCGCCCCCCAGCCCTCCAGCTTCAGTATAAGTAACCTGTGAGGTTCTGTGATCGGTCCTGTTCAGTCGTGGGCGGCTGGTTGGCATGCCATCCCCCCTGGCTCTCTGTTCTGAAGGAGAGCACAATGCTGGGGCACCTCTGGAGATCTCTTCCATCCTAGGTGAGGTGAGTAGCAAAGCCCTCTGCCATGATTCAATCCGATTCCAGAAGGCTACACAGAGAGCATCAAAGGCGGCATGGAACTTAGCTTCCCAGTGTGGGCTTGATTGCTCTGTCGGAGTGGCGGCCATCTTAGCTGTGACACGATGGCTCATTTTGTCAGGGTGAGTAGTGGCCATATAGCCTTGTGGGTTACTTTAGTCTTTCCCTGGTGGGGACCGGGATAACCCCCACCGGTCGAGAGGGGGGGGAAACGGGGCTGTAGATATGAGGTGCAGACACGATGAGAGTTCCAGGCCGGGAGATGGCCGCTTCTCCCTGCCACAGAACCCCCAGAGCAGATAGGCCGCAGGAGAGTGCGTAGTCATAGGCTGCTACAAACTTGATCGGGTAAGCTCCCTGGTGTTCAGGAACAGGTGTTCCATGAGCAACCTCCAAAGGTATTATTTACTCTGTGGGTCTCACTTTGCAGGCTGTATGCAGGGAGTTCACTTCATGCACGTCCATCCGCCATGCTGGCCAGACCCCTCCCTCCCCCCCCCCCCCGGAAGCTGCATTCTTAGTGAGAGGAGGGACAGTGTAGCTGCTGCTGATTTAATAGGGAAATCGATAGCTAGGCTAGTGTATTTAGTGTCCACTACAGTCCTGAAGGACTCATCTGATCTCTGTTGTAAGGACAGCACCCCAAAAAGCCCTTTTTAGGGCTAGAACATCAGTCTGCTTTTTTTTTCCTGTGTAATCTAATTGCAGTTGCCTGCCTGCCAGCGTGTGTGTCAGGCTCACAGCGTATACTGTGCCCACTTGTCCAGTGCCACCACTCATATCTGGTGTAACAGTAGTGTACATTAAAAAAAAAAAAATAGAAATTTGACTGTGAAATAATAGCAGTTCAGGGCCTGCCAGGGCACAGTGTCACACCAGTGCAACTCATATCTGGTGTAACAGTAGTGTACATTTAAAAAAAAACAACACTTTTTTGACTGTGAAATAATAGCAGTCAGTAGTGATGTACCGAACTGTTCGCTGGCGAATAGTTCCCGGCGAACATCGCGTGTTCGCGTTCGCCACTGCGGGCGAACATATGCGATGTTCGGTCCGCCCCCTATTAATTTACTAATACTAAGTAAAAATGACTTAGTATTAGTAAATTGTGCCCCTACTCGCAATACCGCGAGTAGGGGCATGTCTATTAAACAATGAGCAGTCTGTGGCTGCTCACTATTAAAAAAAAAAAAAAGTGTCCCCCCTCCCTGAGCGGGTGGGGGCCCTAAAGTAAAAAGGGGGGGGCCTAATGTCCTCACTGTTAAAAAAAAAGGGGTGGGGGCCCTAAAAATCACAATAAGAGGGGGACCTACTGTCCCCCCAGGCCCCCACCCCTGAGCGGTGGGTGGGGGCCCTAAAATGAACAATAAGGGGGGGACCTATTGTCCCCCCCGGCCCCCACCCCTGAGCGGCGGGTGGGGGCCCTACAAATAACAATTAGGGGGGGACCTATTGTCCCCCCCAGCCCCCACCCCTGAGCGATGGGTGGGGGCCCTAAAAGGAACAATAAGGGGGGACCTATTGTCCCCCCCGGCCCCCACCCCTGGGCGGTTGGTGGGGGCCCTAAAATTAACAATAAGGGGGGGACCTATTGTCCCCCCCGGTCCCCACCCCTGAGCGGCGGGTGGGGGCCCTAAAATTAACAATAAGGGGGACCTATTGTCCCCCCCCCACGGCCCCCACCCATGAGCGGTGGGTGGGGGCCCTAAAATTAACAATAAGGTGGGGACCTATTGTCCCCCCTGGCCCCTACCCCTGAGCGGTGGGTGGGGGCCCTAAACACAAAGGGGGGGGGACCCTAGTCACCTCTCCCCCCCAAAATTTTTTTTTTATCTACCTACCTACCCCCCTCACCCTAAAAATAATGAGGGGGGGACCTTTAACTAAAAACCTGTAAAAAAAAAAATAGATAAAAACAACTTACCATTCGATGTTTTCTTTCTTCTACAATCTTCTTTTTTCAGCCCCAGAAAAGGCCAAATAAAAAACCATAATAACCGACACAATAAAAAAAAAAAAAAAAAACGACCGCACAAAAAAATAATCCATCTTCACCCATGGAGGGCTCCGCGCAGACTGAGCTCTGCAGGGCGGGGGAAGGCTTATAAAGCCTTGCCAGGCCCTGCAATTAGGCTAAGAACACTCTGATTGGCTGGTTTAAGCCAATCAGAGTGCTCTTTGTCATTTTACACAGCGTGGGAAAATTCCAAAGAACTTTCCCACGCGTGTAAAATGACACAGAGCACTGTGATTGGATGGCTTGAAATCCATCCAATCACAGTGCTCTGTGTCATTTTACACAGCGTGGGAAAATTGAACTTTCCCACGCTGTGTAAAATGACACAGTGCACTGTGATTGGATGGATTTCAAGCATGGAATGCGTGGCTCTGCAGAGGAGTTGGTGACACTGCCACGACTTGCAGGCAGGCCTGCTGCCACCTCCTCTACTCCTCCTACTCCATCCTCTTCCATAACCTCCTTGGCTGAGTCCTCTTCTGCTGCTGCGTCTTGCTCCACATCAACGGCACCCCCCCAGCTCCCCAGGTACTATTCCACATCCCGGATACGGCAGTGTCACGCCGTCTTGGGGTTGACTTGCCTGAAAGCAGAGAGTCACACCGGAGCAGCACTCCTGTCTGCCCTGAACGCACAGGTGGATCAGTGGCTGACTCCACACCAACTGGAGATCATCAAAGTGATTTGTGACAACGGAAGAAATTTAGTTGGCGGCATTGAATTTGGGCAAGTTTACACATGTGCCGTGCATGGCACATGTGTGTAATCTGATCGTACAACGCTTTGTGCATAAGTACCCAGGCTTACAGGACATCCTGAAGCAGGCCAGGAAGGTGTGTGGCCATTTCAGGCGTTCCTACAAGGCCATGGTGCACTTTTCAGATATCCAGCGGCGAAACAACATGCCAGTGAGGCGCTTGATTTGCGACAGCCCGACACGTTGGAATTCAACACTCCTAATGTTCGACCGCCTGCTCCAACAAGAAAAAGCCATTAACGACTATTTATATGACCGAGGTCCACGTTACTGGACTCTCATGCGCAATGCCTGTAGGCTCATGCGTCCTTTTGAGGAGGTAACAAACCTAGTCAGTCGCACCGAAGGCACCATCAGCGACATCATACCATTTGTTTTCTTCCTGGAGCGTGCCCTGCGAAGAGTGCTGGATCTGGCCGTAGATGAGCGTGAAGAGGAAGAGTTGTGGTCACCATCACCACCAGAAACAGCCTTATCAGCATCGCTTGCTGGACCTGCGGCAACGCTGGAAGAGGATTGTGAGGAAGAGGAGTCAGAGGAGGAATGTGGCTTTGATGAGGAGGAGGAGGAGGGGGACCAACCACAACAGGCATCCCAGGGTGCTCATTGTCACCTATCTGGTACCCGTGGTATTGTACGTGGCTGGGGGGAAGAACATACCTTCAGTGAGATCACTGAGGAGGAGGAACGGGACATGAGTAGCTCGGCATCCAACCTTGTGCAAATGGGGTCTTTCATGCTGTCGTGCCTGTTGAGGGACCCTCGTATAAAAAGGCTGAAGGAGAACGACCTGTACTGGGTGTCCACACTACTAGACCCCCGGCATCAGCAGAAAGTGCCTGAAATGTTACCGAATTACCGCAAGTCGGAAAGGATGCAGCAGTTCCAAAATAAATTAAAAAGTATGCTTTACACAGTGTATAAGGGTGATGTCACAGCACAATGGGAATCTAACAGGGGAAGAGGTGAAAGTAATCCTCCTCCTCCCACGACCATGCCGGCAAGGACAGGATGCTTTACAGACATGTTGTTGATGGACATGCGGAGCTTTTTAAGTCCTAAGCATCGCCACAGCCCTTCGGGGTCCACCCTCAGAGAATGACTCGACCGACAGGTAGCAGACTACCTCGCCTTAACTGCAGATATCGACACTCTGAGGAGCGATGAATCCCTTGACTACTGGGTGTGCAGGCTTGACCTGTGGCCTGAGCTATCCCATTTTGCGATATAACTTCTGGCCTGCCCCGCTTCAAGTGTCCTGTCAGAAAGGACCTTCAGTGCAGCAGGAGGTATTGTCACTGAGAAGAGAAGTCGTCTAGGTCAAAAAAGTCTAGATTACCTCACCTTTATTAAGATGAATGAGGGATGGATCCCGAAGGGACTGACAGTAGGTGATACATTCAACTAAAAAAGGCCATGATGAGGGGGACGTAAGAGGGATTAAACTGATAAGAATAGTTCTACTTAACACACCACTCCTATCTGGTGGCACATTAGATTGCACGCGCAGTGCCCCAAATTTGAAGTAGGAGGACCGACCAAGCATCTTTTTCCATCTCCCTGTTCCTAAAATCGATGCCATATACATGTCCCCTGATAGGGGACGTAACAGGGATTAAACTGATAGGAATAGTTCTACTTAACACACCTTATAATAATGCAGAGAGAAGCAACGCAGAGAGAGGAGTCTGAAGAAGAGGAGTCAGAGGAGGAAGGTGGCTTTGAGGAGGTGGAAGACCAAACACAGCTGGCGTCCCAGGGGGCTTGTTGTCACCTTTCGGGGACCCTTGGTGTTGTACATGGCTGGGTGGAGGAAGAGACCTTCAATGACATCAGTGAGGACAAGGAACGGGACATGGCTAGCTTGGTATCCAACCTTGTGCAAATGGGGAGTTTGCGGTTGTGCAAATGGACTGTTTGCGGTTGTTTGTGGTGCGTTAAACGGGGAGTTTGGTCTGTCAATGTGAAGCGGTAGTAACCCTTACACTACCTGATCGATACAACATCATACCTGATGTTTTAAAGCACATTATTCCAAGCAATTTAGGAATGTTAGGTGATTTATGCCCTTTATGGATTAAAACCAGACTCTGCATCAACTATGTAATTTTCCTTGGGAGTTTTACCATGGATCCCCCTCCGGCATGCCACAGTCCAGGTGTTAGTCCCCTTGAAACAACTTTTCCATCACTATTGTGGCCAGAAAGAGTCCCTGTGGTTTTTAAAATTCGCCTGCCTATTGAAGTCTATAGCGGTTCGCCCGTTCGCGAACATTTGCGGAAATTCACGTTCGCCGTTTGCGAACGGAAAATTTTATGTTTGTGACATCTCTACCTGTGAACTATTTTGTGGACTTTTTATTCATGAAATATTTGGGCAGAAGTCTAATTTATATGAACTGTAAACTGTGTTTTTTATTCAGCATTTCACTGTTATGGTCTAATGTACTTGTTTGTGTTTTATACTTAACCCCTTAAGACCGGAGGGCGTACTATTACGTCCTTTTAAAAGCGGCTCTAAACGCCGCAGGGCGTAATAGTACGCCCTCCGGTTTTTAGTAACTTACCCGGGCGCCGGCGGTCCCACGCCGGCGATCGCGGTTGGGGGAACTCCCAGGGAGCCCCCCCGCGGCACATCTTCCTCCTCCGGTCCCTCCCGGTCATGTGAGAGTGAGGTCCTTGTGAGGACCTCACAATCACATGGCCGGTATAGCTGGCTTCTGTATTGCCAGCAGGGGGACCAACTGTAATGACAGTTGGTCCCCCTGCTGGCTGAAAATCAAATACAAATAATGTTAAAAGTGTAAAAAAAAAAATTTATACTTAGATCATATATATATGATACACATATACATACACACACATACACCGTCTAGGTGTATTTTAATATTAATATATATATAATTATATATATATATATATTAATATCAAATTACATGTAGACTGATACTGATTAAATATATATATAATTATTGTTATATATATATTTATAAATAATATTAAAAAAAAATGTAAATACGTAAAAAAATAAAATAAAAAAAATAATTAAAAATAAAATATTAAAAAATATATAGATGTGTTTTATTTCGTTCTAACTGTATTGTGATATTAATATATATATATATTTATATCAAAATACACGTAGAACGAAATAATATATATATCTATATACATAAATATATACGTATATATCACTATATATATACCTATATATAAATAAAAATATTAAAAAAAATATATATATATATATATACGTATATATACACATATGTATATATATACATATATTAATTCTACACATATATTTATGTAATAATTTTACATAATTAGGTATCCTAATTAATTACAATTAGCGGGACCTGCCTGACCACCCATGCCGAAAGTATAGGGAATTTTATTTGCTAGCACTATATTTAACCCTATAACTTTCCAAGACACCATAAAACCTGTACATGGGGCATACTGTTTTACTCGGGAGACTTTGCTGAACACAAATATTAGTGTTTCAAAACAGTAAAATGTATTACAACCATGATATCGCCAGTAAAAGTGACGTTTTTTGCATTTTTCACGCACAAACAGCACTTACAGGGACGATATTATTGCTGCAATACTTTTTACTGTTTTGAAACACAAATATTTGTGTTCAGCGAAGTCTCCTGAGTACAACAGTACCCCTCATGTACAGGTTTTATGGTGTTTTCAAAAATTACAGCGTCAAATATAAGGCTTGTGTTTAATTTTTTTCACATTAAAATTCGCCAGATTGCTTACGTTGCCTTTATGACCCTATGGTAGCCCAAGAATGAAAATTACCCCTATGATGGCATACCATTTGCAATAGTAGACAACCAAAGGTATTGCAAATGGGGTATGTCCAGTCTTTTTTAGTAGCCACTTAGTCACAAACACTGGCCAAAATTGGCGTTTTTTGCATTTTTCACACACAAACAAATACGAACGCTAACTTTGGCCAGTGTTTGTGACCAAATGGCTAGCAAAAAAGACTGGACATTACTTATTTGCAATACCTTGGGTCGTCTACTATTGCAAATGGCATGCCATTATGGGTGTAAATTTATTTCCTGGGCTACTATACAGTCTCAAAGGCAACGTAACCAATCTGGCGAATTTCAATTTCAAATGTAACATGCTATATTTGACCCTGTAACTTCCCAAAACACCATAAAACCTGTACATAGGGGGTACTGTTTTACACGTGAGACTTTGCTGAATACAAATATGTGTATTTTATTGCAGTAAAAGCAAACAGTATTATGACATTGACAGTTAAAATGTCATGTAGAACTAAAAAAATCAAAAAATCTTATTTTCTCCCATTTTTTTCATATTAAATTATGTTTCATAGCTAAATATTTGATATTAAATGAAAGCCCTGTTTCCCCTGAATAAAATGATATATATAATAAGGGGGGGTGCATTTAATATGAAAGAGGTGAATTACGGTTGGACAGACATATAGCGCAAATGCCAGGTTTTGTTTACGTTTTGTTTCGTTCACAACTTGTACATTTGGCTGCGGTGTTAAGGGGTTAATGGATACCGATCTTATTTGTTTATACATTTCCACACATTTACTGAATTGTATTATTTATTTGCTTTGCTTCAAATAAAAAAAACAATACATTAAAAATACACACAAAGTTATATACATCGAGGCACGCCACTTACATTCAAAAAGTGTAGCCCAAAATAAATTATTTAACCCCTTAAGGACCAAACTTCTGGAATAAAAGGGAATCATGACGTGTCACACACGTCGTGTGTCCTTAAGGGGTTAAGTAACGTCCACTCTTTAATTTTCACATATCGTCACATACCATGCAGCCATCAATTCTTCATTTTAGTGCCGCACACATTATATTCGTTTCTCTTATATATCACAAGTGGAAAAAAAACAACATGCCTAGTGGCACCGCTGCAATTCAGGAATAAAGGTGCATTAGGATTATAGTGACATAATGAAGATGTATTGTGACCTACTCATGCCATCGAATTACTGATATGGCTTCAATTACAAGCTCTAACCATTAATTTGCTTGGTATTGTACTCCACATTGAACATGACATTAATTTTATTAGATGTTTGTGCCTTCATCATTTATGAAATCTTTATTTTATTGTTTAGCTTTCATTTAAACAGCAACGTCTCCCCTTCCTGATGGCCTGTCTGTTTCTATTTATTTTATTCCCATGCTAACAACATATACCTTATGCGGTTATGGACCTTTTTTTTTAGAGTGTGTCAGCATTATCAAGATTTAGATAGCAGAAAATGAATGTGCTCTGACATCTGCCCAAAAGTGGACTCTGCTTACCATTATCATTATTATATTATTATGAATCTAATTATTTGTGCACTTGGCTCAGAATAGAAATGAAGACATTGCTGAATGTTGGCATATAACTCCCATCACTGTGCCACTAAAGCCTTGCTTAAATGCTTATTGTGCCACAAAAACATTGGCTACTTTGTATTATGCTTACTTGAATACCATTTTAATATCTATACATAAGTGAATTAGCAGGCATTGGGTGTGTAACTGCTAGGTAGCATCCATAGTCGTAACTGTAAATGTCAAATATGTACTGATAAGTAACAGAAATCAATCCTTTGAATCAACATCATCATCTGTGCCTGAGATAAACAGCTACCTGGATACATTAGTGACTTGGGAATAAATAGTGTGTAAAGGTCATGTATTAAGCAATTTATGCCACTATGAGCTGTGAAGTATGGAGTCAATAACTTAGTGGGAGCCACGCAATGTTCCCACTAGTTTCTCTGATCTCTAGCTGCAATTAGACGGGAAGCTAATAATGTAATGGAGGAAAAGGAGCCAAACAAATGGATGCCTAATCTTCCAATTTTGAGTGCATGAAACCCCTAGTTCCTCAAAATTAAGTGTCTATAACCTCCAGGTAACTGTAATCAAATAGTTCCCAGGTCCCTGGTCATCTAATTGAAACACACCTTCTAAACCAGTCCATTAAAATAGACATATTTAGGCCCCGATAATGAGTTTCTTTCTCAAGATATGTAAAGAAAAAAATTGATGTCAACAAAAAAAACTACAAAAAAATATTAACCTAAATCATAAGTGGACAATATGGGAGGAGGACATAGTAAAACAATACAGTCAGAGGTGACGTCCTCCGGCCGACCAACACAATTTTAATTATTATTTGGTTTTCATTTTTTTAATTTGTTTTTATTTATTGTTATTATTATTATTTTACACCTTTTTTTTATTGTCATTGTTTGTGCATATACTTGTAATTTCATGTTAGTTTGTATATATTATGTAAAGATGTATATATATATATTTCTTAAATGGATGTATATATTATGTTATTTCTCCTATATTGTATTCTATATTCACTAAAATAATTATTATTTTTATAACGTGTTATGTCTTTTAAAATTCAATAAAAATAATTTGAAATGAAAAAAAGGTGTTTTTTTTCTTTTTAAATAATGGATATCAATCTTGAGTGCCTAGCACCCTGGTTACCTTAGAAGATAACCCTTTTCCATTTACCAGATCATGAAAGTTAGCATATATTCCCCGATCTGCCCCAACCTAACTCTAATCAAATTTTATATTTACATTGCTAGTTCATCCTTTTTGGAATCCCCAATGGCTTCTGCAATATGCCAAGCCATTTCTAAGAATCATTTCTATTAAAAAATTCTGTTTCTCAAGGACATTACTTCTGTATTTATATCTAATAAAGGGTTTTTGTTTTTTTATTTGTTTTCAAAATATTAAGACCTTGATTTAAAAATTTGGGCAAACCCCCCCCCACCAATATATTAAAATATCAAAAAATATATCATATATAGAAAAGTATAAATTTATCAAAAATACAAATTTGAAAAGATTTTTAAGATTATTTAAAAAATTTAAAATTGTATCCAAAAATAATGAATCATTTGAAAAGCTTATCCAAAAATAATAAAATTAGGCCTACGTTCTTTATTTTTCTTGCCTACTGTATACATTTGTTAAGAATATGTATAGGTAGAGGAACCATCTCATGGAATCCAAATGTAGCTGATTAAGAAACAGATTAAGAAACCCTCCACTTTTGGCAACAGAGTCTTTTGCACAATAAAATTCTGCCAATTGGGAATCTGTGTCCCTACTGTAATGTTCAGTTAGATATCCATGATGAACATGACATCTGTTATGGCTGAATCATCACAATTAGCATTGATGCCAGGAACATAGCTTTGTGATAATGAATGTCTACTCTAAAGACTGCCAGCATTTTTTATTTGAGTGATCTGTCTACTAATATTGGCACATAAGGAAATAGCTGATAGAAGTTACTTAAAAATGACTTTGAATCTTAGTTCTGCTTCAACATCAACTTGTCATTTCCCAATGTATCTGTAATTAAAAGTCTAGGTGATAAAATACAAAATACATTTTTTTTTTTTAAATCACCTTTACCTACCATGTAGTGCCGAGAAGTTTGTCTACAAAGAGTAAAACACACAGAATTTTTTTTTATACTCCTTATTGACTACTAAGGTACTGCATCTATTGTTATTGTTTTGTATTTATATTACTAATTAATATTTAAAATACATTGTTTTTGTTATTATCTTCATTATAATGTATTGTAATTATTATTAATATATTAAATATATATATTATTATTATTATTATTATTATTATTATATTATTAATATATTTTTATACACACTAGTGAAATAAGTAGTGTATCACAGAGTAATTTAAAATAATAGAGGACTGAAATCTAATTGAACACAGGTTTCTTCTTGGGTTATTAAAATATAGAAGCTTTGCTCTGATATTTGGAATGTGAACTGTAACATTTTTACTGTTATCTACTATTGTTCAACATTCCACTTTGTTATTGGACAATCATCTTTCAATAATTATATATGGGGTGTTGTAGTTTGAGCAGAAGATCGCGCGAATGTAGCAGCTTTATTTTACATTTTGCTCATTTGATATAAATCACACTTTTTTCACTTTTTCTTTCGATCGTGTTGTTACTTTTTTTTATTTTTACCACTTTTGCAGAAAGTGAGTAATAAGTAAAATGAAGACAACCTATAGAGTATACTGTAATAGAAATCTGGTCTATATTTCTCTAGATTGGAAAGTACTCTCTTTAACCCCTTAAGTACCAAACTTCTGGAATAAAAGGGAATCATGACATGTCACACATGCAGGGCTGCCATCAGAAATTTTAGGGCCCCTGACACAGCTCAAGATCTGGGCCCCCGGGGCCAGCCCCGAGTCCAGCCACAAGGATGAAATGTGTGTGTGTATAGTGGATGCGGTATGTGTGTCATGGATACAGTGTGTATAGTGGATGCAGTATGTGTGTCATGGATGCAGTGTGTATAGTGGATGCAGATTGTACGTTTTGTGTAATGTATGTAATGTTTGTATGCATGCATTAGATGCAGAGTGTGTGTGTAGTGAATGTAGGTGTGTGTATAGTGAATGCAGAGTGTGTGTTTTTGTAGTGGATGTAGTGTGTATAGTGAATGTAGTGTGTTTGTAGTGAGCTTGTAGTGAGTGAAACGTGTGTATAGTGTGTGTAGTGCAAAGTGTGTTTAGTGAATGTAGTGTGTGTGTAGTACAAAGTGTGTTTTGTGAATGTAGTGCGTGTGTAGTGCAGAGTGTGTTTAGTGAATGCAGTGTTTGTAGTGAGTGCAGAGAGTGTATAGTGAATGTAGTGCAGAGTGTGTATAGTGAATGTAGTGTGTGTGTTTAGTGCAGAGTGTGCTTGTAAGGATTCAGTGTGTGTGTAAAATAGGGGGGAGGGGAGTATTATTTTTTATATTTATTTGTGTATATTTCAATTTTATTCCCCCCTCCCTGGTTCTTACCATGCCAGGGAGGGGGGAGATCACATTTCCTGTTGATCCAGTGGCATGGTGGAGGGAGCCAGACGCGGTTCATTGAAGAGGGGGCCCAGCAGCACACACTGTCTTCCTTTCCAGCTCCTCTCTGACTAACTCTCGCGAGACAGGCCTGCGTGCTGTGCGGAGCGTTGCCATAGTAACCCGTGGCAACGCTCTGGCGGCCGCAGGGTGCAGGAAAGTTAGACAGAGAGCAGCTGGAAAGGAGGACAGTGTGCTGCTGGGCCCCCTCTTCATCGTACAGGTAGTAGGGGGTCCTCTGTGCACATATATATATGTGCTTCTCTATGACAAGCGTTCAGCGTCGACATGCAGAGATGTTGAATGTCAGTGCTGCACATTTTGCAACACTGACACAGGAAGCGCCTAGGTGTTCCTAGGCAGAAATGTAAACACTGCATTTTCTCTGAAAAGGCAGTCTTTGCAGAAAAAAACCTGCAGTAGTAGACTATACTCCCCAGAACAACTACATTAAGCTGTCTAATATAAATTAAGCTGTAGTTGTTCTGGTAACTATAGTGTTCCTTTATCTTTGTGCGTGCAAAGGGTTAGGGACTGCAGAGGGTGCCGAAAGGAAGGGGCTGTAAAGGGTGTGAGTGGAAGGGGCTGCAGAGGGTACAGGGGGGAATAGAGGCTGTAGTGGGTGCAGAGGAGGGACAGGATGTAGTGGGTGCAAAGGGTAATAGGAGCTGCAGTGGGAGCAGTTGGGTAGCCCACTAGCCACTACCAAAAGCGAAACCCTACCATTGCGCACAGTGCAGAGGGCAGGAGCTGCAGTGGGAGCAGCAGGTAAGGGCTGCAGTGGGAGCAGAGGGGTAGGGAATTCAGTGGGAGCAGGGAGGTAGGGGCTGCAGAGGGAGCAGGGAGGTAGGGGCTGCAGTGGGAGCATGGGTAGGTGCTGCAGATGGAGCAGGGAGGTAGGGGTTGCAGAGGGAGCAGGGAGGTAGGAGCTGTAGGGGGTATGGGCTAGGGGCTGCAGAGGGAGCAGGGGGTAGGGGCTGCAGAGGGAGAAGGGGGTAGGGGCTGCAGAGGGAGCAGGGGCTGCAGAGGGAGCAGGGAGGTTGGGGCTGCAGAGGGAGCAGGGAGGTAGGGGCTGTAGGGGGTATGGGCTGCAGTGGTCGCAGGGGTTAGGAGCTGCAGAGGGAGGTGGGAGGTAGGGGCAGTAGGGGATATGGGCTGCAGTGGGTAGGAGCTGCAAGGGTATGGGCTGCAGTGGGATCAGGGGCGTAGGGGATGCAGTGGGAGCGGGGGGTGGGGGCTACAGAGGGAGCAGTGGGGTTGGGGCTGCAGAGGGAGCAGGGGATGCAGTGGGAGCAGGGGGGTTGGGGCTGCAGAGGGAGCAGGGGATGCAGTGGGAGCAGGGACTGCTGAGGGGGTAGGGGCTGCAAAGGGAGCAGGGGGTAGGGGCTGCAGAGGGAGCAGGGGATGCAGTGGGAGCAGGGGGTAGGGGCTGCAGAGGGAGCAGGGGATGCAGTGGGAGCAGGAGGGTAGGGGATGCAGTGGGAGCAGGGGGGTAGGGGATGCAGTGGGAGCAGGGGGGTAGGGGCTGCAGAGGGAGCAGGGGGTAGGGGCTGCAGAGGGAGCAGGGGGTAGGGGCTGCAGAGGGAGCAGGGGGTAGGGGCTGCAGAGGGAGCAGGGGCTGCAGAGGGAGCAGGGGGTAGGGGCTGCAGAGGGAGCAGGGGGTAGGGGCTGCAGAGAGAGCAGAGGATCCAGTGGGAGCAAGGGGGGGTAGGGGATGCAGTGGAGAGCCAGGGGGGGTAGGGGATGCAGTGGGAGCAGGGGGGGTAGGGGATGCAGTGGGGGTAGGGGCTACAGAGGGAGCAGGGGGTAGGGGCTGCAGATGGAGCAGGGGGTGCAGTGGGAGCAGGGGGGTAGGGGATGCAGTGGGAGCAGGGGGGTAGGGGCTGCAGAGGGAGCAGGGGGGTAGGGGCTGCAGAGGGAGCAGGGGATCCAGTGGGAGCAAGGGGGGGGAGGGTAGGGGATGCAGTGGGAGCAAGGGGGGGTAGGGGATGCAGTGGGAGCCAGGGGGTAGGGGATGCAGAGAGAGCAGGGGATCCAGTGGGAGCAAGGGGGGGGTAGGGGATGCAGTGGAGAGCCAGGGGGGTAGGGGATGCAGTGGAGAGCCAGGGAGGGGGGTAGGGGATGCAGTGGGAGCAGGGGGGGTAGGGGATGCAGTGGGGGTAGTGGCTACAGAGGGAGCAGGGGATGCAGTGGGTGCAGGGGCTGCAGAGGGGGTAGGGGCTGCAATGGGAGCAGGGGGTAGGGGCTGCAGAGGGAGCAGGGGATGCAGTGGGAGCCGGGGGGTAGGGGCTGCAGAGTGAGCAGGGGGTAGGGGCTGCAGAGGGAGCAGGGGATCCAGTGGGAGCAAGGGGGGGTAGGGGATGCAGGGGATAGGGGGGGGGAGGGGATGCAGTGGGAGCCAGGGGGGGGTAGGGGATGCAGTGGGAGGGGGGGGTAGGGGATGCAGTGGGAGGGGGGGGTAGGGGATGCAGTGGATAGGGGGGGTAGGGGATGCAGT